>NC_041402.2:79542808-79847808 GCF_900747795.2 Erpetoichthys calabaricus
TAATATATATATATATAATATATTATATATATATATTTATATATATATATATATAATATATATATATATATATATATATATATATATATATATATATATATATATATATATATATATATATAATATATATATATATAAAAATATTATATATATATATACATATATATTATATATATATATATATATATATATATATATATGACAGCAACACTCATAACAATGACAACACAATTACATTGACAATCATGTTACGTTATTTTTAAAATGTTTCCTTTACTTTTTCATAACCTCTTTAACACACTACTTCTCCGCTGCGAAGCGCGGGTATTTTGCTAGTTTATTATATATATAAAGCTACAGACTAGCCTATCATGGCAACATTACACACAAAGCAGGAATCATCCCTGGATGGGTGCACATTCATGCACCGATAAAAAGTCACTAAACCAAAACAAACCAAGTCGCCATGTGGAAGAACAATTGAGCACGTTTAGGAAGAATGTTCAGACTCCACGGAAAATGTCTTGGCAGTTTTTTAAAGCCAACTAACAGTGTTTGAATAAAGGTATTTTTGGTTAAGTGTACTTTTTACAATAGATAATGGTGTAGTAAGGGAGATTATGTATGAGGTGGTTATCTGGCAACAAAGCAATATTTTGGGAGCCGTTTGCTCTAGTACCCAGGAAAACATTGCGAGTAACACCTGCTCTGGGTAATAAGAGGGTAAAGATTATATTGTTTTCTTTGTCTGGCTGTCATTTAAACAACATTGCAATGAAATGGGTCACCTCTGCGTGAACTTTGCATGTTTACTTTGTGTGAAGATTTTTCTGTGGAGAACTCAGCTTTCACCAACATCACAAAGATATGAGCGATGGGTTCTATAAACTGGCTTAATATGTGTAAGTGTAGGCCATACGTTACATACCCTCTGATCCTCTTCCCACTGCTCTTTTTCCTCTTCATTCTCAAAAGTGATTCCATCTTCGCCTACCTCCCTTCTCCCTTTAAACAACACAATAAACAGTCTTAAAAAGTGTCATCTATTTATCACTAAAAATATTTCTTAGTCATAATAAGAAAAAGAAACATTTAAGAACAAAAAAAAAAATAAAAAAATTTTCCTTAACCTACTCTACTATGTTAACTATTACAAGTGAATCTTGTGGCCAACACATGGCTTTTTCAGTATTTACAATGAATACATGATTACCAAATTATAAGCAAGATGTAACACAAATAAAATGTATTTTTCTCTACCTGAATTTGAACAACTAATCAATCAATTCACACATAATTACATTCATTTTGTATTAATTCCTGCATTTTTAGTTTGTTTCATTTAAGATGATAAACATTACTGGAGGAGGAGTGGAAACCAACACTTTATGTCATACAGCTGGGATTTTATGGGGTTAGCAACCAACCCCATCTCATAAACTGAAGGCACAGAGCTCAAAACTCAAAGTAGAAATGCACTTTTTTTAATTTAATGTGCCACCACAAATATAAAGGCATCCGAGTAATTTAATAACAATTTAAAAATATAATCAAATCTAACCAATGTAACTTCTTTGTAATTACAGTTTAGCTGCTGTGAATAATGCATTTGAGAACCTTGAATTTAAAAGCTTAAAATACAGGCCTTGGACTGAACTCAATATTCATAAAAGTCTTCCCCTGAAAGGTCCTAACATTATTAACTAGAGAAACTTTGTTGAGATTTGAGTATAATTAAAATACAAAAAATATAATTTGTGAAAAAATAATGATCACCAAGTAAATAGAGAAATGCATTACTTGTATAGCTCATAATTTACATATGGTATATGCCTAATATTGCAATTACCTTTACCACGGGAGAGTCGCGGAGTAGATCCTAAATGTCTTCTGTCATTGGCCCACTCATTATATTTGTAAGAAGGGGTTGGCAGAGGAGTATCATCAGGGTATCGACTCTTCACAGATCTTTAAAAAAAAAAAATAAAAACAGATGCTTTCATTCATATGCCTAGCCACTTATTACATTGGTTCATAAATTAATTGTGGCAAGATTACCTATTCAGTTTGTGTAAAATTTTAAAACTAACCCATAAAGATTTCCAAATTACTCACCTATCCCTGTCCTTTCTCTCACTCCCTCGACTTGAAGGTGTGAGCTGGCTCCTCTCAGATTCTCTACGGGATGGTGTTGGTGATTCCCACTGAGAACATCTAGAGCTTCCATACCCACTATCATCTTCATCCCAGCTGGAACGAGATGGCGTAGCAGAATCTATAAAACAAACAAAATAAAAAGGTGATCTTAAACAAAGTAAATGCAAACACACAAAAATAATGTAGAAACTCGTGTAGAAAGCAATTGAAAAAGTGACACAAATAACAGTTTCAGACAGAGTGATATACAAACCATCAGGCAAACTGGAATTTCATGATTTTTGTACATATTCCACTATAAAAGAAAATGGAGGATGAAAAGTATCAGTGAGCTCAGCATTAGTTATCATTAGTGTAAACAATGAATCATGAAAAGGTTTCTTCCTTTCATGATGTTACCCATTTGAGGTTTTACTCTAATATGTTTAAGGTCAGCTGGTTTGAAATCCCAGGACACATCAATCAGTGCTTCTGTGTCAAGACTGCAGATTCCTGGATCCTTTTCTCCTTAAATGTATTTATTAATAAAACCAAGTGACGTCTTCAGTTATGTTATTAAACTAAAATATTCATTATGCAGAAACAGAGAATGATTAAAACCTCACCTTTCATCTTCAAAGATAAGTTTGGTATTTTTCAAGTTGAAGTTATTTCTTCTTTTGC
Organism: Erpetoichthys calabaricus; assembly: GCF_900747795.2. Taxonomy (NCBI): domain Eukaryota; kingdom Metazoa; phylum Chordata; class Cladistia; order Polypteriformes; family Polypteridae; genus Erpetoichthys; species Erpetoichthys calabaricus. The sequence goes on from NC_041402.2 coordinate 79,545,629, forward strand.
CATACAAAACTGTTTTTTTTAAATTTTCTACAAATTTTTAAGAATATTTTGCCCACCCTGGTGTTTTCTAATGGAAGCTATGGAGCACCACCAGAAAATAAAAGCCTAAAATCTTACTGAATAATTTTACTTTGAAGAGGCAAAAGTTTTGATACAAGAAAAAAAATGAATTCTGTGTTTCCGACACATTTGTGGCAACAAAGGGGATCTGGAAATAATTATTTTAGCGCATATTCCTGGTCTTTTCTTGAGGTAAAGATGTGTTTTCTATTTGCTTGTGTGACAACAGTGAATTTGTGGTAGGAGTTCTTGCATATATACAAATGTAAACCAACGTGATACTAAGCATGTGGCATGAAAAGTTTACTGAGAAGAAACCAAGTCCCTGGAGGTGAAAGGAAGGAAGGAAGCAGAGGAAAACAAGCACTGAGGGAGCACACAGCTGTTATTCTTTTAAAATGGCAGAATCTCTCTGTTTTTTTGTCTGAAAATGACATGTACAAGCTGCTTTAAAATGTCTGTGTAATCTCAAGACATGAATAAATGCTCATTAACTTTCTTGGTTTGAAAAAATAAATACATTTGGTTAAGTTTTTACCCTTTTATTTTCTGGTGGTGTCCATTCTGTCTTTGTTAAAACATCTGTACTGAACTTACGAAACACCCACCTGATTAAACTTCAATGAACTGGTGTTGCTATATTGGCTCAATAGTGTGTGTTGTGTGTGTGTTCGCACTGTGATAGACTGGTGCCCTTTCCGGGGACCTTTCTGTCTGCAGTTCAATGCTTGCTGCCATAGGTTCCACTGGACCGTGCCCTTGCCCTGGATATATATAGAGATACAACTTTATTTGTCCCCAGGGGGAAATATGGCTTTTTACAGAAGCTCTTAAAATAAATAAACACATAAATAGGTAGATAAGTAAGTAAATAAAATATACACACACACTTTGGTATGAACACACACCAAAATGAGTATAAAACAAGAACATGCAAAAGAAAGAAAAGTTTGGACTTAGCCGTTACAGTCTCAGTGAGAAATTATGCAGGTGTACTGCTGTTGGTATAAAAGAGCCCCAGTACTGTTTCTTGACATGCTTCTGCTGAATAGTTGTAATAATCTAATCAGTGTTAGTGTGTCAGAGAGAGGATGTGCAGCATTCTTCATAATGGCATTCAGTTTTACTTTAATTCTCTCCTTTGCTACCTCCAAAGGGTGCAGAGAGCATCATATAACCAAGCTTGTTGATTCATGGGCCCCTCTTGAAGCAATGTTATCAGCCCAGCACACCATAGCATGGAAAAATTGCACTGGCCATCACAGAATTGAAGAAGATGTGAAGGATGTCACGTCCCATATTAAAGGAACACTGTCTCCTAAGGAAAAGGAGCATGTTCTGTACTTTCTTTAATAGTTCCTCTGTCTTCTGAGACCAGTCCAACCCGTCATTAATGTGGACCCCCCCCTTTACACCCCTCCCCCTACATCCACTTCTTGAATAGTGACCGGACATAGAGGCTCTTTGGTGTGGCGAAAGTCAATAATCACTTCCTTGGTTTTGCCAATGTTAAAATGCAGATAATTCTCTTTGCAGAAGAGGGGTTAGTAAGATGGATGGAGGGAGGGAGGGAAGACTTGAAGTAAGGGCAGCATGAACCAATAAGCCGTACCAATTTTCTCCTGTTCAAGCACTGGATGTAGGCCTATAATGTCTGCTCAATTCTTGTCATTACATTGCATGCTATGCAGGCTCAATCTTTTCTGTTACTGAATCACACACATGCTTTATCAGTCCAACTGGAGCAGGCTGCATCTTCCTTATAGTGAAAAAGTATATGCGATCATAAGTGTTATTTTTTTCAGTTCTTATTGTCTAGCGATCTACATGTCAGAGAGCGAACAAGGTTACCACAGAGTAACGGGAACAGGGAAGTTGGTGAAAAGATAAGTCTCACAGCAAGTCTCCTTTTAAAATGGCTGAATCTCACAACAATGGTTTGGTGTTTGCATTTGCATCTTAAAATCTTGCATTGTAAAATGAAACAGATGCACTGTTTTTTGCAATATATGTATAATCTGAACACATGGATCAGCCTCATTGTAAACTACGAGAACAAAGTATTTTTTAAATTTATAAAATACAATTCACTTCAGAACACAGTTTTATGTGACAAATTAATATATACCATGATTCTGAAGAAATAACTGACTTGAGAAATTCAAAACTTATCCTTTAAAGAATAAATGGTAAGCATCATTATTAGAAGCCAGTGAGCGTTCATATTACAGTGATCCCTCGCTATATCGCGCTTCGCCTTTCGCGGCTTCACTCCATCGCGGATTTTATATGTAAGCATATTTAAATATATATCGCGGATTTTTTGCTGGTTCGCGGATTTCTGCGGACAATGGGTCTTTTAATTTCTGGTACATGCTTCATCAGTTGGTTTGCCCAGTTGACTTCATACAAGGGACGCTATTGGCAGATGGCTGAGAAGCTACCCAGCTTACTTTTCTCTGTCTCTTGCGCTGACTTTCTCTGATCCTGACGTAGGGGGATTGAGCAGGGGGGCTGTTCACACACCTAGACGATACGGACGCTCGTCTAAAAATGCTGAAGGTTATCTTCACGTTGCTATCTTTTGTGCAGCTGCTTCCTGAAACGACATGCTGCACGGTGCTTCGCATACTTAAAAGCTCGAAGGGCACATATTGATTTTTGACTGAAAAACAAACTCTGTCTCTCTCTATCTCTCTCTCCCTGCTCCTGACGGAGGGGGTGTGAGCTGCCGCCTTCAACAGCTTTGTGCCGCGGTGCTTCGCATACTTAAAAGCCAAACAGCCCTATTGATTTGTTTGCTAGAGATTGTTTTCTCTATCTATGTGACATTCTGTGCTCCTGACACGCACTCCTTTGAAGAGGAAGATATGTTTGCATTCTTTTAATTGTGAGACAGAACTGTCGTCTCTGTCTTGTCATGGAGCACAGTTTAAACTTTTGAAAAAGAGACAAATGTTTGTTTGCAGTGTTTGAATAACGTTCCTGTCTCTCTACAACCTCCTGTGTTTCTGCGCAAATCTGTGACCCAAGCATGACAATATAAAAATAACCATATAAACATATGGTTTCTACTTCGCGGATTTTCTTATTTCGCGGGTGGCTCTGGAACGCAACCCCCGCAATGGAGGAGGGATTACTGTATTCATTCAAAAAAATCAACCAGATTTCATAAAGTGACAGCAACTTTGGTTTTTTTTTTTTTTTTTTAAAAAAAGATAGGAATCTTGCACAGCTAAGGCAGAGAAAATAGCAACAGGATGCCTGGCTGCAGCGTTTAACAAAACCACGATCATGCATGACACCCAAGGCATCTACAGTCCAATAGCTGTTGTAAAGAGTTTTCACTGGTAGCACTTTGTCAACACTTATTTACAAACTCCATAATTACCATAACTAAAGAATCTATCAATCAACACTGTCAGAAAAATAATTATTTACACTGATTTCTAAATCTTAAAATATGTTCTTACTGATCAAATAATAATCTTGTCATTGAAACTTATAACTCACTACCATTTTTATTTAATCTTTTGGTTTTACAGTGGAACCTCGGTTCATGACCATAATTTGTTCCAAAACTCTGGTCGTAAACCGATTTGGTCGTGAACCGAAGCAATTTCCCCCATAGGATTGTATGTGAATACAATTAATCTGTTCCAGACCATATGAACTGTATGTATATATTTTTTTTTAAGTTTTTAAGCACAAATATAGTTAATTAAACCATAGAATGCACAGCGTAATAGTAAACTAAATGTAAAAACATTGAGCAACACTGAGAAAACCTTGAACAACAAAGAAAACTAACATTGCAAGAGTTCGCGCTATACTGTAGCCTTATGACCTGATCGCTGTAAACACTCTTTTTAAATGAGTTTTAAGCACAGGGGAAAAAGAGGAACATTTGAACAAATCCGAACTTTGTTTAAAAGCCCATCATAAGCAACCAAGAAAGTAACATTGCAGGAGTTCACGCTAATAGCCATACAACCTGATCGCTGTGTAAACTTTTTTTTAATGAGTTTTAAGCACAGGGAAAAAAATGAACATTTGCAAAATCAGAAATTTAATAAACAACCAAGAAAAGTAACATTGCAATAATTCACACTACGAACCGAAAAATGAACATTTGAAAAATCCGTAATACAAAAACTAACCATAAACCACCAAGAAAACTACTAACCTTGCATGAGTTGAGTTCTGGCATGAAGTGAGGAGGAACTGGGTGGAGAACAATCCGGTCTCGTCGCAGTTGAAGACTTGTTGCGGGATGTAGCCTTCATCCTCTACTAATTTTGTGAAATTTTTCATGAATTCTTTCGCAGCTTCAGCGTCGGAACTAGCAGCCTCTCCATGCCTTACCACACTATGAATGCCAATTCTCTTGCGAAACTTTTCAAACCATCATCTACTGGCTTTAAATTCCTCACTTTTGCCACTCGTAGAAGGATAGTTTTGCAGCAAATCACCATGAATCTTCCTGGCTTTCTCGCATAACATCGCCTCCCTTACGCTATCACCTGCAAGTTGCTTCTCGTTCAGCCACACTAGCAACAGTTTTTCCACCTCTTCCAGCACTTGAGGCCTCTGCCTGGTTAACGCTGTAACTCCTTTTGCAACATCAACTGCTTTAATAGATTCTTTCTACTGTAGAATAGTCGAAATTGTAGATTTTGACTTCTTGTACTCGGCGGCAAGATCAGTAACACGAACGGCACTCTCATACTGTTCAATAATTTCTTTCTTTACTTCGATTTCAATTTTCTGCATAACTTTCTTCCACCACTCTTAACTTGCTTAGAAGCCACGGTTAACTGCAAAAGCACACGAAATACTGTAGAGCACAAAGAGTTCACAGGTAAAGCACGCACGTCTGACTGAGAACAATGAACAGGGAGAGGCTGAACATGTGCTTAAATACAGTAATCGGCGCGTACGAACCGTAAGGGAAATGAAATAGAGCACAAAGAGTTCACAGCAAAAGCACGCACGCACATGCAAGGACGCACGTCTGACCGAGAACAATGCAACATGTGCGGAAATCATCGGCACGCACAAACCGAAAGGGAAACTGGCTTGTTCGTATACCGAGTGTGTGGTCATGAACCGAGGCAAAAGTTTGGCAAACTTTTTGGTCGTAAACTGATTTGTACGTGTACCGAGATGTTCGTGAACCGAGGTTCCACTGTATATTAATATTCAGTAAAAAATTTGTGCTCCTTCAGCATCAGTATTTTTTAAGTGTTTAAAGAATAAAATGTCACTATGTTACTACTTTAAATGTCCCAAAGTGATTTACACAAAATAGTTGCCAATTGAAATCAGCTCACCTAGAATACTTTACAAATCTTAAATCAACAGCAGCTAATACAGGTTTACAAACAAAAAACAATATATTTACATGATGTTCTATAAATAAAATAAATTAACCCCCACCCAAGAAATATTTCACCTTGTTTGAAAGTCTTCCTCTGCAATATTAAGATGTACAACGCAGAACAATTAATACACTGTTTCTGACATTTGAACTCTGACATTGTTCTTCATTGCTAGAACAGTAAGAGCTTAATTGTCTAACTGTTTAGCATGACATCAGTACACTTTGTGGCTTAAATGACATATCTGGATGCGACAATCTCTCTCCCAAGAATTCTAAATACTCAAAAGAACACACAAACAGCTTTATGATTTTCATCATTTTACTTCAAATCATTGTATTGATGTCTTTATATATCACTCCCAAAAAGCAGAGCAGCTAAATAAAAAGCTACTTTTTTATTAACTATATTTAAAAAAAAAAAATAACACAACCTATCAGGACTGACCTTTAGGTCGATGTCGAGGAGTATCTGGCTCATCTCTCCTTCCACCCTTGTTACTTCTCTCTGAATGATCCCGCTCACTCCGATCCCCTCGCTCTGAACGGCTATTGCTGCCGCTTCTGTAACTGCGATCCCAGTCACCTGTCCGGACAACACAAATGAGCAACTGTCACATCCAAACTTTATTACTTTAAAAAAAAAATTGTAAGCAATACAAAAACAGTAAACCTTTAACTGGAAGAAGAATGAAATTATAAAATAATCTGAAAAAGTGGAGTTTGGCAACTTAAGTCTATAATGGCTTTGTATCTGGCTTACATTTCTCCTATGAACCACTCTGTTGTTAAGATATTCAAGAATATTAATTTTTTATTACAGGAGCATTGAATAGAACAACAGTATAAGCTATACAATAATTTAGTTGATTATTTTTAAATGTACTGAGAAACAAGCCAAGTCCAGATGAATAGGAAGTAGTAATGGTGACATAAATATGTAGTGAATATCTCTTAGATGTATTAGGCACAGTCCACCAAGAGAAAAGTTGTTTTGTTTTTTTTTTCCTCGGGATTTTTTCAAGGTTTAAGAAACAGGAAGTATAACTGAAGATCAGTTTACAGACCATTTGGAACCCAGCCACAAGAGTCACACAAGCCAATCTGGTTTTAGTGCTGGTCCCAAGCTCAGGTAATTTGGGGAGGGTTGTGTCAGGTAGGCATCCAAAATAAAACCTTTGCCAAATCAAACATACAGATGAGAAACAGAATGTCCATACCAGATCAGTCAAGAGCAACAGGGAGAGTGGCTGAGAAATGAAGAAGACAGAGCAGGCAGGGTGGATTGGGTGGAGAAGAGTGATTTGTGATAGAAGAGTAACTGCAAGAGTGAAAGGGAAGGTCTATAAAATGGTACTGAGACCAGCCATGTTGTATGGTTTGGAAATGGTGGCACTGACGAAAAGGCAGGAGGCAGAGCTTGGAAGTAGCAGAGCTTGGAAGTGGAAGAGTTGCAGATACTACGATTTTCACTCGGAGTGACAAGGGTAGACAGGATTAGAAATGAGTATATTAGAGAGATGACACAGGTACGACAGTTTGGTGACCAAGTGAGGGAGGCTAGATTGACATGGTTTGGGAACATGCAGATGAGAGACATCTGGAAAACAATGTTGAGGATGGAACCACCAGGCAAGAGGAAAAGCGGAAGGCCAAAGGGTAGGTTTGTGGATGTGGTGAGGGAGGACATGAAGGCAGTCGGTATGGTAGAAGACAGGGATAGATGGAGACAGATGGTCTGCAATGGTGATCCCTAAATGGAAGCAGACGAAAGAAGAAGATGATGAAAGACCATTTGTGCTATCAATTAAATAAGATGAAGTTGTTTACTATAACACTTGACAGTGGCATGTTGTATGTTGGTTGGACATGCAACCACAAATTTCACTGTAGTTTATAAATGTCACAACAGTACTACTACTTTTTCTTCTACTACTACTTATAGCAGACTGAGAATGGGCAAGTTATTCATTTGCAAAAACCTATTAAGTTAAATTAATCTGGGCTTGGAAAATATCATATCCTAAACATAACACCGCCTTCAAAAGATATGCTGTCAGGCAGGTTCATTGTAGATGCTCCTGTGGCTCACTGGGATTATGTGGGGGTATGTGTACAAGTGTATCGCTTATTTCTGAAGTTTGGATGCCACGCTGTACTAATTGCTGCCAAGGCAGTGGGTGTCCTTGTGATCCTTTACTACATAAAGTGGTTCAGAAAACAAACAGGTGCAAAAAAAGCTAATATTCTATGAACAAAACCATTTACACACCATAAAGAAAGAAGAAAACCTACAGAAGAAGAAAGAAACATTAATTAAAAAGGGAAACCTGGTGCCAACAAAATTACCCATCTGGTATTGTAATTAAAAAATTTTATGTGAAGCTGAACAAATCAATAAGCATTTTTTCCCCAAAGAATGCGTCTTAGTTTTATGTATATGCACTTCACCTCGTTCACTTCTATGGCTCCGTTCACGTTCTCTGGTTTTCTCTCGCTCTCGTTTTTTATCTTCCTTGGATGAGGCATAAACTCCATGTTCTCTGCGATCTCGCTCCCTCTTCTGGTGTCTTTGTCTAAATTCCTCACTAACGCCACCAGGATTTGAGGGGGTCTCTGAACCTGTAACTCTATACTTTCTAAAACATAAAGATTAATTTCATTAGAATAATCCAGTAAAAATCTGCTACTAAAATCTAAAATTATTTGTTTAGAAATTAATAGAACTGGAATTACCATTCTGTAGATTACTAATGCAAGGCAAAGCGAGTAAATTTCTAAAACCACATCCACTGTTAAAGGTTATGCAATGCTTTTGTTATAAAACAAAAAACATAAGTAGCTTTTTACAACTTTTTCTACCAACAGAATAAAAGGCATCTGTCACAACAGTATACTTTTAAAACTAAAATGCCAAAACCAATTTACCCAGACTGAAACAGCACTGTCATGTTTTGAATGCAAGAAAAGGACTATAAAATTATGAATTCTGGTAAACTACTGCTTACACCAAAACAGAGCACAATAAATGAATGTGTAAGATGAATCCCATCCACCTAATTATTATTTTAAAGCCAAAGACACAAACTAGCAACTCCTAAAAGGCTGTATAAAAGTAGGCATGATTTAATATATACATAAGCTGTCCAATATAATCGTTTTACATATTAAAACCAGCTACACTTTTAAACTAAGCTAATACAGTGCAATAATTTAATTATAGAGATTACCTTTCCCTTCTGTTGTCTACCACATCCTTGTTGTCATTTTCTTCATCTGAGCTAGAGTCTTCTTGGCCTTCTTCCCAATCACGGTATGAGGACACCTTGGATTTCTTTTTCCACTTCTCCTCCAATTCCTCCTGTTTATTTTTCTCCTCTCTGTCTTTGCGTTTCTGTGCAGCCAGCAAATCAAGACCAAGCAGAGAGGTTCGGGGAGTTGGGGCTCGAAATATATGCTGCTCAGCTGCAGCACTCTTTTTGCGCACAATCAAACCCCCTACTTGTTCATTTGGGTCACTGCCTTCCAGCCGATGCAAACAGGCATCCACTTCCATTCCCAAAAATGTGTGCTGAGTCCTTATAAGAAATAAACAGGTATGTCAAATGACTCAAGAAGATTACTTTTCACAAAAAAGTTAAACAATTAAATTGGAGATCTGGGTCATCACGTATTAAACTTTGCTTAGGTTCCTTAGTAAAATTTTGCTTATGCTTAATAGGTAAAAAAAAAGGTGCACCCACACTAAAAAAATTGGATTTATTAAATCGATATGCCATGTGCCAGGCCAAGTTTCTTTATGAATCAACTTAAAACTATGCATGCATGCACACCCTATTTGACACTCCCGTCACGACCTGTATATAACCATATACAGCATACAAATTTGCCTATTTTTCTAAGTCAGAAATGGAAACTAAAGTGTTCATGAACTTGAAGTGTTACTGATTGAAGTAGACAATTGCGAAAACATTCTTTTTGCTGGCCATGCTGTGAAAGTCACAGATAAAAGAAAAAAATAAAAATAAAAACAAAAGTGGGAGCAGCGGAGTGGAGAGAGTAATGGCAACATGCCATAATGCAATGCCCAGGCCACCTTCAGTACACAGCATGAATAGAAGCAGGCTGCATGTAGTAATTGTCAATGTTGCAATACAGACTCTTTACATTCAACGTACAAAATTAAAATGTCTTCAAATTGCAATTGTGTTGATGTCCAGAGGCCATCCATATTTCTGTGCTATCACAAATGTGGCAAACCTTTGTGGGACTGTACAGTTGTGTGCTGCCCAATGAGCCCAAACATGAATGAACCAATGGTCCGTTCTATCACTGATTGTGTGCCGGAGTGCCTTCCATTAAACTGTATCTTAACTCTTTTGGTGTACCAATTATCGCCTGAACGATAGATTATACAAATTGTTTGTAAACTTAAATGCAGTCCAATCAAATAGGCTTACTTGCCAAGAAGCCAACTATCACATGGGTTATGACTCTGAAGTCCGCATTCCATACTACTATTTGAAATAATAAAGGAATTGTGTATTGAGCTGCACTACATTGGTTGTCAGGCAAATTTGAGAGTCACATATTAGTTGTATATTAATTGAATGAAAATGCTTTCTGTTTTCAAAGGCAATTCATTCTGTGATGGAGCCTTTATCAAAGCAGTAAATTGAGCAGATTACATTAGGAATATGAATTGCCTTTTAATCTCAGTTTACTCACCCCAACAATAAGAATATTGCATGCATCTGGGTAACATCTTAAGTATACTGTCCGTACAGACATATACTCACACAGCTGGGGGTGAGTACGAGATTCCTTACTGGTCAGCCAGTTTGTGTTGAAAAGTGGCCGTCGCCAAATACCCTATGGCTGTTAAACTCCTCTGCATTTACAACAAGCATGATTCAGATTAGGAATTCTATGTAAATAACACTAAGGAGGTAAAAACCTGTAACAGAGCAGGGGTCACATGATTTGCGCATGATGGTCTCCATAATCAAGGTTCAAATTCAGCACACAAACCCAACAGAACAGCTCCAGGAAGTCTAAATCTGGTTTTATGCAAGGCATCACTAGGAGTTAAAAAGTCATTCTGATTCCTGGCAAACCTGCTATAGCCAGTCATTGGTGATATCTTCCAAAAGAGCTAAAGCTGTCATTGCCAGTTATGATGTACAATACACAGCACAACCTTCTTTTTTAGTAAACAGTATCAAGGATATGAATTCAATGTTACTGCTAACTTTGAAGAAACCTGTACTGAGTGAAATTAACTATTATAATTGGTTCAAGAACATTGGATCGTGACTGATGGGTCATTAAAATCAGCAAGGAAATGGGATTTACTGTTCACTTCATTGTCCTTACGAGTGGAGCTGTTACAATACTAACACCATATGGATGGTCAAAAGTCATTTTTTGAGGTGGGTCAGATAACCCTCCCCAACCCTAATCTTATCCGTAGTGTGGCCAGGTGTAATCACTGACGTATAATATATCCATCCATCCATTTTCCAACCTGCTGAATCCGAACACAGGGTCACGGGGTCTGCTGGAGCCAATCCCTGCCAACACAGGGCACAAGGCAGGAGCCAATCCCGGGCAGGGCGCCAAAAGGACACACACAATTTAGAATCGCCAGTCCACCTAACCTGCATGTCTTTGGACTGTTGGAGGAAACCGGTGCACCCCACGCAGACACGGGGAGAACGTGCAAACTCCACGCAGGGAGGACCCGGGAAGCAAACCCGAGTCTCCTTACTGCAAGGCAGCAGCGCTACCACTGTGCCACCGTTTCGAATAATATAATGCGACAAAAAAATCAATGGAGTGGAGCTCTGGAGGTCCGCAGCTAACGTCTATTTTGGGAATTTTCACGCCAAGATCGTGTTTTATAAATCCCGACTTTGGCGTAAGAAAATAGCTTACGCACGTTTCCTAGCTTAAGCAAGTTTTACACATGAGGTCCCAGGTTGGAAATAAAGACAACTTTGAACGTATACAAATCTTAATGACGAACTACCAAACCAAAAGGTCAGTTTGGAATCAAATGTCATTTTTCATACATTTATAACTAAAAAAAAATCAAAATGTAGCATACCTGAAACTGTTTAAATGGAAAATATTGAAACGATGCCAACTATAATCAGTCCTGGTTCAAACATAATGGTTATTCTTGGCTGATTATTGCTCCACAAAGAATCTATGATTAATGCAAAAAGAATACACATTATTAGCATTTTAATCAACAACTGAAAAGTCTATAGATAAACAGAAAACCTGAAGAAAAGGAATATTGATTTATGATTTAAAAAAACGAATTAACAAATCAAAGTGCTAGCTGATGCACGTTGAGCAAACAAAACATTACTGACATGTGAATAGTTCGGTCAGTTCTATATAAATACAGAAAGACAGCCAACTACATTAATTAGTTACTGATTGACAACTGATATGCTACGACATGAACACAAAGATCTAGATACAAACTACACTTTCAAACCTTCAGTTATGATTTGATTATGTTATATTTCAAAATGAAACGAAAGCGATCATATTTATCATCACAGAAAACAGAAAGACTAGCTTCTTAGGTAGCCTCGTAAAAACAGAAAAACATGTCCTAAAGTTAATGTTTTAATTCAAACTGCGCAATTACATGAACGAAAACTGTCACAAATACAACCTTACGTACCACAAATGTATTGTAGCAAGCCGCCATTTCAATCCCACAATTCCTAAAACTAAATCTTGAACGCGTAACTTTATTCGAGTTGTATTCCAGCAGCGTATTGGACTTCAGATGTCAATGGGGGTGTCACATCATATTACGTAACTCGGACGTATCCCGGACGTGACGAGACTGCACTGACGCGTTATCATTATGGTTTAAGGAAGTACTGCGGTAAAGAAGACAATTAAAAAGTATAGGTTTTTAGAGGACAGAGTGCATTTAGCATAAGATAAAATTCTTAGACCAACTTAATGTACGTGAGAACCGCGAGGGACAATACCAAACTGGACGGACAGTGCAATAATCGCGGTTTGGCACTGGCCTCTTTGGAATAACCATTGAAATAAACGTCTTTGGGATGTGCTTGAGGGTTAAACTACGGGCACAAGTGCCATGGGGCAGCAACGCAAACTGCTGTGGCACCGAGTCACCAGAACATAAATATGGCATGAAATACTGTTATCAGAATCACATTTATTGGCCAAGCATGGTAGCATACAAGGATTTTGACTTTCCAGGTTTAGTTACATGCCAGGCATACAGCCGATATGTAGACATTTGATATAAATACATAACAAAAGAATGTAAAAGTTCATACAAAGTGCTAGGCAGTACAATAAATGCAGAAATTAACGTCTGAATTAGTGTAATCCTCCCAAATTCGGGGTGTTCATAAGGAGTGTAATGATTTATTTCATGATAGATAACAATAGTTACATGAAATATTCAAAATATCAACATGTATGTTTCAATTAAAATGTGTGAAGTGTAAATATTCTCGATTGTTGTAGAAGTTTGTCTTTTTTCACTCTTTGATAGAAGTCAGTAGAGGGCTACATCCCCAGTAACGGATCAAAAAAATCTTATTTGTAAGCACTGACCTTGAAATAGCCCAAACCAATACTTTACATGCTTATGTTTGAAAGTTGTCATTTTTAACCTTCTGGGAGTGTCTTTTAAGAGGGCTAGGTACTGGTAAAGAATCAAATATTTAAAATATATTTGTGATCTGCAACCCTACAATAGCATATACTGTAACAACAATTTTTGGGAAAAGGCTGGACTTTGACCCCTCATATCCCATTGGGGTGAACCCCTGGAGTCAGTTCATGTGGCATGCACAACTTCAAGTCCTTCTGATCTGCACAAAATAGTCCAAAAATGGCCTAATTTTTTTTTCTTGTTTCTAGAGTTCCAAATATAGGGGGGAACCTCAAGAAAGCTTGAAGGTTTACATAACTAGACATCAAAATGGTATATATCGTGTGTGTGTGTGGGGTTAGGGGGGGAGTGTTTCACACATCGATAAGTAAGGAACTGCGAGGGACACTGATTTCAAAGTGTGTAAGTAATCCTTATGAACAGAATACTGAACTAACCATTAGCTATATGTAAGAATATTGGTATTTTCTTGGCCAGTGTAAGGAAGGACAGCAGAATTAACCATTTGTAAGCGTGATCTTGATTTTTGTAGTTTAGTCTATAACACCTGGCAGATGGGAGAGGTTTGAAGAGTTGTGTCCTGGATGTGAGGGGTCAGTGATGATTTTCCCTGCCCATTTCATGACTCTGAGAGAGTACAGGACCTGTAAGGTGGGAAGACTGGTGCCAGTGATCAGAAGACCTTCATTGTAGCCTGTTCTTGCTATATTTAGTTACTGATCCAAACCACACTGTGTGGATGAGCTTAGGACAAACTTGATGATTTCTGTGTAGAACTGAATCAGCAGCTCCTGTCACAGGAAGTACATCCACTGCTGCATCTTTTTTAATGAAGGAATCTATGTTGGTCTTCCATGTCAAGTTCTGGGTGATTATAGATCCCACAAAGTCTTCCACAACTGACCCATTATTGTTAAGTACAGAGAAAGGATGTAATATTGAGGGGGAAATTGGTAATCAATTGATAGTTGGAGGTAGAGACAGAAAGCTGGGTGAGTTTATTGTGAATTTCCCCTTGGGGATTAATAAAGTATCTATCTATCTATCTATCTATCTATCTATCTATCTATCTATCTATCTATCTATCTTTAGAGTGGAGGAGTTCTGTGGGATTGTGTTAAACATTGCGCTTAAGTCCACAAGCAGATTCCTTGCATAGGTCCCTGGGTTGTCCAGATGTTGCAGGATGTAGTGCAGACCCATATTGACTGCATCATTCACTGAACTGTTTGCTTGGTTGGTTAACTGAAGTGGGACCAATAGGAGAACTGTGATGCCTTTCTGGAGAGCCAACACCAGTCTCTCAAAGGTTTTCATGACTGCAGATGTCAAAGCAGCAGGCCAGTAGTCATTCAGTCCTGTTTTTCAGGATTTTTATTGCTACAGAAGTTAAAGAAGAAAGGGTTTGAGCGAGTATAATGGGTAAAAATTCAAAACAGAAAGTTTTGCAGGCCAGCCTTAATCCTTTTGGAATGCTGCCTTACAAATCTTGTACTGTGTGTAATGTGTTATTCTACCATTGATGTGGGGAAAAGCTTGTAGTTCTTTGAGGGATAAAAGAAGTGAAAATACACCCTGTGTTCCAGAACTTCTCATCAATATTCAATAATGTTTACATCTGATGATTGCAGAGACCATTGAAGATATTTGAATTAAGCGCGGAAGAGGATGACATCATGAAGGATAGTGTTTATAACATAAGTCTGTGTCCTGGGGGTCTGTTCCAGAAACAAAGTTCAGTGGGGAATCCAGCCAAAGCAAATCACAATTCACAGAAAAAGGGCTGGTACCGTTAAAGTATTTTGCGATCCATGAGGCTAAAGAAAAGGATAATTCACTAATCCTGCTTTTTGGAACTGGCTCAGACATTGCTTGTTCCATTAAGAAAGATTTGACAAAATCTATCCTAGTTAATAGGGCAATCGATGCCGTATAAGTCCCCTGCAAAAGAGCAAGTTTAGCATGTAGGATTGACATTTTGAGGTTAGAATGATTCATGAACAGAGAATCTAATAATAGGGCAAAATTTTGAAAATGCTGTATAAAAAATGCTGATTCCCGATTCCTAGGGCGACCCTACAAAGACCTAAGGCAGAAGGTGGCATGGCTCTACTTAACTTTCAATTATATTACTGCACGACAAATATACAGTCTATAAAAACATGGACATTGATGCAAACAGATGAACATACACAGGCTTGGTCCACAATAGAAATAAAATCCTGCAGTACTTCTTTATATTCCTTGCTTTGTACCCCAATAAATGTAAGTTATCACCAATATACTAACAACCCAATTGTGCTTCACTCACTCAGAATATGGAATCAATGTAGGAAGTACTTCAAGATAGAGAAGCTTTTATCTGTGGTACCTATGCATGAAAACCACCTTCTTCCACCCCCTCAAACATATGCAGTTGTTAATGTTTGGAAAACATTTGGGATTAAATCACTTAGAGATTTGTACATAGATAACATCTTCGCATCCTACGAAAAATTACACTTGAAATTTAACTTTCCAGCAACACATTTCTTTCACTACCTTCAAATTAGAAACTTTGCTAAACAAAACTTGCCCAATTTTCCTCACCTCCCACCCACTTCTATTCCAGAAAAAATATTGATCAGTTTTAAGGACTCAACAGCATTTTTGTAGTATATAAAAACAATTTAAAGTTCCACCCTTTCAAAGATCCCAGAGTACAATGGGAAAAGGATCTCTCACTCAACATTTCAGAAAAGGAGTGGAAGGCAGCCATGTACAGAATTCACTCGAGCACCATATGTGCAAAGCATACAATTATTCAACTTAAAATCATCTGTCAAGCATATCTGTCTTGTTAACAATAGTTCAAAATGTTTCCAGGGCAAGATCCAGCCTGCGAACGTTGCAATCAAGTTCCAGCCTCATTGAGCCACAAGTTCTGGGCATGTACCAAATTAACATAATTTTGGACCAAAATTTTTAAATGCCTTTCAGAAAGCCTTGGTGTCACAATCACTCCTAATTCATTAATGTCTGTGTTTGGTGTACTTCCAGATGGGATTAAAGTGGAGAAGGAAAAAACAAACTGTAATTGCCTTTACTTCACTATTAGCACATAGACTTATCTTGCTCAATTCCTCTTTTAAGTCAGTTGGTAACTGATGTTATATACTGTATGCTATTTGAAATTAGAAAAAAATCAAATTCTCACTTAGAGGATCTGTGCAAAACTTTTTAAAAACCTGGCAGGACCTAATCAATAATATTTTAGAATAAGCATTTAAATTGAGGAATCTAGATCCACTTCCCTTTTTTATTTTATTATCATTCCTATTAAAGTTTTACTCTGTTGGCCTAGCTCTCTTTCTCATGGGTGGGAGTTGATTTGACTTGAACTTAGTTCTGTAAAATTTGACTTGCTTGTATGGTATTTTATTTGCTTTTAATAAAATAAATAAAATGTAAAAAAAAAAAAAAAAAAAGCCTGATCCCAGCTGCACTATTTACAGTATGAAGGAAACAAATGTTTCAAGTATTGTACCTCTCCCTGAATGAACAACGGACACAGAAGCACACCTCCTTCACCAAATAGTGCCCAGAGAAAGGGTAATCAGGCCATAATCAGACATTCTGGCACACCCAGAGAAGTGTCTGCATGAGTATTACCTTTCTCTTTCTCCTTCTGCATCTTCTTATAGATTTAACATTTTTAACTGCACCTTCCCTTGGCCCGATAGCCCTCACTTACTTCCTACAAGGGTTACCAAGGTCACCTACAAGGCACACCCTAGTATTTTCTGAAGCTGATTGGACTGATTGCATCATGGATGGTTTGGGCTAAAGTCATACAGCCGGATGTTCTTCCTGACACTAATCCTTTTGATTTATCTGGGCTTTGGACTGATACCAAATTGGGCTGTTTTGCCCGCCTGGTGGCTAGATTTACCGTTTTACATTCTAGGCTTTAATATACTTGAGCAGTCGTTTAAAATATAATCTATCCAGTTTAACACATTGTGGCTTTGAGCTGCCATCTATGCAAACCATATACATTTCCCCTTGTTTTTCCAAATAAGAACTCTATCATAATAAACTCCATCATTGTGAAACTCACAATGTTGGCACTGGGTCACAGAGGTGCTTAATCAATTCTCCAGTAATTTTACTGCTGTATTTTTATGGTTTTTAACTATCCTGTGTTCATCTAATGCGGTTACTGAGCTTTGACTTCATTTTGCTAATGCAGTTTGTAATTACTTTTGAGACTGTTCCTCTGAATATACAATACAGTTTTTATGACCAATGTACCTACAAATCAGGCACTGGCTATTTGGAACTCTGTTGCCTTATGTTCAAATCAGGCACTGGCTATTTGGAACTCTGTTGCCTTATGTTGCTTTAAAAACTCTCAAACTAGCATAATTGTCACACCTGTTTTTAGCTAGCACATACGTACTTCTAAAAAATAGCAGTCAGCCTAAAATGACTTGCTTTTGCAGCTGCATTTGTAATTGTGATTTGATTAAATACAAATTAAATTCCCTTCTCTTGTTTACGCTGTTTTTTTTTCCATCCTGGTATGTTTTCAGCTTTTGATGTGCTTTACTTATAAATGATACTATATAATTGCAATTTGCTTTCATTTTATCCACAACTATTCTTTTGCAGAAACCTTGATTTTTTTCATTGCTTTCTTCCTCCAACTTACCCATATAATCTTCAACATATTTTAAACAGTTTCATAATTTGCATTTTTATAGTTCAAGAATCAATAGTATAGCAATGATATCATGCATCAGTATTTGCAGTTTCATTTTGATCCTTACTTTTGTATAACATAGTCAGTTTTACAAAAGGTGCCCAATTCTCTTTATTTCCTTATTGCAATCATTACCTCCATATTTCTACTCCCTTTCTAGACAGAAGTGTGAATTGCTATTACCCCCCATACCATTGGTCATGTCTTTTGTTATGTCCAAAGTCTTTGAGATCCTAATGCACCCTTGTCAGTTGTATTTGCAAATGATCATCTTCTACATTAAAAAAAAGGCAAATTACAGATCTTTACTGTGCATTCCTCGTACCACCTCCCTCCTCAACCGACACATGGTTCACAGCAAATCTTCCCATACTACCTGCTGAAAAGCATCATACTCAAGGGCTTCCTTTTTACTTTACCTCCCCAAAAAGTCCAAGTCTGTAAAGTGTCAAATTGATTGATGGGACAGTTTCTCTCATTTTAGCAAATCATCTCTGTAACTCGGTCAGTCATGATTGGAACTGGGCTGTTGGTCATGTCCTATGCAACTGCTCCTCTTCTACATTTGCTCAGTTTTGTACGACTGCCTGATCTTGGTAGGGTCTGGAATGTTACTTACAGTATTTTTCTTTTTGTTACACTGGAATTTACAATGCTCCAAATGGGCCCAAGCTTTTTCAATCTTTCCACAACCCTCTCCAGCTTTTTTCCGCTAAGAGGATACACTGATCTGAGCCAGTTTTAGTTGCGAGACCTCACCAAGTGAGGGATATCTATTGTGTAACCATACAGTTAATCACAGATGTATTCAAAATTAACACCGGTGTACCTTGTTATTGGACATAGTGTGGTCTCTCAAGTTAAACATCTTAGTAACATAGATGACCAGCAGGAGTACCAGCTGAAGAGAACTTACTATTTTCAACTATTTATTAAACTGTGCTGAAGGAGAGAGAGGGGAAAATAAAAAGATTTGTTAAAACTTCTGAAAAATACTTGACATCCCTACAATCACTATGGACATTTTAAGTGACATATTGGCAACACGTACCAACTCAACTTTACTGTAATCAGTATGCGACTTAGTCCGTGCCAGAGAAACCATTACAATTCCACCACCTGCCTGCACTCTTGCCACAGAGCAAATTCCATGTGACCAGTCAGCTTTTTCCCCAATCTTCTGCTGTCCAGCTTTGGTGATTATGTACTCACTGTAGGCTCATCTTTCTGTTCTTTGGTCACAGGAATGTAACACCGCATGCTCTTCTGCAGCATATTTGTTTCAGAGATTGATACACTGTGTTCAAAGATGCCTTTTTGCATAATCACAGATGTTGAGTTTTGTAGTTAAGGATTAATGATGTTTTGTTAATCTGAACAGCAAGATTATTTATCCTCTTTCAGTAAAAACAAGTTTTTATCCACAGAACTACCACTCATTAGAAGTAAGATTATTGCACCTTTCTCAAGTTAACCCAAGAAATTGTAACACGACTATCCCTGGATGGCACCTATTTCATAAAGCTAGAACCATAACATTTGACACCAACAATCCAATAGCAGTCAATCTCACTTACATACCTTATCCATTCCCGTGTTTGGTCAAAAAAACACTGAAACTTCGTGGCCACATCTGCCTACTGTATGTACAGTATATGGGGTTGCAGATACCACACATGATTGGCTATGTAGATTAATGAGTAGGTTTCTTTCTTTTTTTATAAAAAGTGAATGTGTGATCTTGCTAAAGGCAGTGCTGGGCCTGAACTTGAATTCAGGAACTATGATTAAGCAACCCTAACTATTGTGCAATCTAAAAAAAGTAGATAGTGTTAAAATGATGGCATGAAAGTTTTAGGATGCAATATCATATAAAGAAAACATAATGGAGCAATTGATTTATCTCCTACTGCAAAGTCAGTTTACATGCTGGTATTTCAGTCCACTTTTGTTCTTGTCTTAACTGAGCACCACAGGTGCATATGTTTCACTTCCCTCCATATCCAAGTGCTTCAGCCATCTTTCATTTTTATAGTAAAATTTATTCAGTATTTAGTGCAAAGAAAGCCACACAAACTCTACTGTTTTCTTGATTTACACAGTAATGTGGTTTTTAGTCTTCATCACAAAGAAACACAAATTTCATTCCTTTCATTACACAATACATTGTTTTCACTTGAATTTATTGTGTTATATTTCAGAAGAAACAGCTGCATCTAGACCCAAAACATCCTACAGTCAAAACATAAAACAAAAAATCTGCTCATACCAGAGAACCCTGCTGTACCTAGAGTAAAAATTTTGTAATGTTACAAAGAGTTAGCACTTATTATGCCAGAATGAAACTGTTGTGGTATACAATGTATTCATTTCTAAATCACTTCATATACTTTAAGGCAATGCATATTTCTATTTCAGAATTATCCTCAAACATCAATTTCTTTCTAGCCCAAATACTAACTGGTCACCTTCCCTTTGATGAATACACTATAAAAACTAAAATGCGGATTCAAATTAAAATATTTTCAAAATAGAAAGCTAGGTATAAAACTTTTGGAATGCATGATACACAGAAAACATAAAAGCTCAGTACCACATGAAGTGTATGATTTAAAGACCAAAGCATTCATCACAGTCATTTTACTCTGAAAAAATAAATCAAACTTCTTAGGTGGATAAACAAAAAGAGAGAACAAATACAGAATCGCATGAGGAAAACATTTACATCTGAAATACAAATGGCAAAGATGTATCCTGTTAAAAATACAACACTTTTACTTAAAGTAACAGTAGTTACTGACAATTCAGCAGATGATAATATTCTGAATCTTAGTACTATATATATTCTCAAAGGAAGTTAACATCTTTCTTGTGAAATGTCAATGACCTAAAATGCTATTTATATAAAAAAAAAACTTAAGCCTTGATGACATTTTAGTAGTTTATAGTTCAAACTGAAATACTAGAATGATGCCATTGTTTCCACGAGATCTGGATTAGTATCAATGGCTTCCTTTAGTGAATTTTATTCAATTTACAGCATCAAAATTAATATTAGGGATCCACAGCATGACAAATAACCAACTCAGATGACTTAGTTTTATCCTGAGAAAACAGCAAGGCAAAAAAATGTAAATACACCCAACATGTAAATATTTGTCATAGCCAAAAAATCCATTGAACAAAGGCAAGTAGTGTTTCTTCCATAACCGTTAATTAGATAAAATGGAACTAATTTTACAAAATATGTCAATTCACATCTGACTTTTTCACAAAATTAGAATTTGAAAGCAGTATTTAATATTTTTAAAGATATGAAATACATAATACCCAAACTAAGAAGTACCTAATATATTACAATTTGAAATATTTCATATTTGAAAAAATACAGTACTATTTTTACTATTCAGGGCCTTGACAATGTACCTGAATTAACACACATCAGAAGACTTTAATAATTAGGCAAGTTAAAAGATTTCAAAAATGACTTCTTGGAGTCTCATAACATGACGTAATGTTTTTTTTCTCTCTCTAAGCCACTATATTGACAGAACGTAAAATTTTACTAGCTATACACATACATCAAAAAGGCAGATAAACACATGCAATAATTGTCTAACAAAGCACAATAAGTAGTACACATTGTGAAAATCAGGATTTCAAAACCTAATAATGTAACTTGCAGAATGTATCTTAATGTAAATGTTAAAATTTAAATGTTATATTGATCAACTGAGTTTTAATGAAGAGTTTATAATACAAATACCATTTTTTAAAAGACAAAATATACTCATGAACAGGAATTACAGTGCTTACTAGACATTAAAGGACAACATTACTTATACAAGTATGCCTATATTATTACATTTCAAGTAACTTAAAAGTAAAAATTCCATAATTGTTTTTGTTGCTAAACAATCAGAATAATTATTCGGTCTTTAGTAACAGGTGATGGCTGATCCCCTGTATGTCTCTTCTTGTTGAGGAAAGCCTAGATGTTCTTTTAATATGCCATCTTATATCTTTATTTTAAGGGGAACAATTAAAAGAAGTAAATGTGTACATAGACATTCAAGAGTATAACTATTATTTCATTTTATATGTAGTTGTGCCTCTTACAATAAAATATAAAGTGGTTTATGCAACAAAGGGCCAATTCAAAGCAAAAATATGACTGAACCTTTAAAATCCTGCCTATTGAAGACAAGATGCCATAAAATACCTCTTTATAAACAGTTACCTTATGAAAATCAGTAAATGAATGCAGATAATTAAAGATTGGTATTTGAACAACAAATGCAAGCAGCACACATAAGATGTAGAGTAAAAATAGCTTCAGTTTTTTCACACTTGTTTACACAGTACTGACAGTGATTACAATAAAATGTAGAAAGTGTGTCATTTCATACCTGAAACCAAATCCAAATGAAAAAGTTTTTTTTTTATTCTACCTGTAGGCTGTCTGCTTACCCAGCATTGGCTTTACCTCAAGAGCTGTCAATGTAAATGTTACTGTTATCCAGATAAGTACTTTTGAGAAAATTGTAGATTTGGTAAAACATGGATTTAAAAAAAACAAAAAACTTGTATTTTGCATTCCAATAATAACAAGTTGGCTTCTTTGCAGGCCTTGTTGGAAGAAGAGATGAAAGGTCTTTGATGATAGAGAGAGAGTGAGAAATGAATTTTCTAACTGGATGGAGAAATAAAGCCAAACCAGTATTCAGGATTTGCTGTCCAACATGTAGTAACGATACATCAAACCCAAAACAACTACTGCAATAACTGGAATCAGCCAATTTGTCCACAAACTGAGGAAAATACAAAAATAAATGATACAATAGTCAACCAATGATCACGAGTTACAAATATACTAAATGCTTAGCATAAATGATTTATATTGTAGTCAGATTTTTGATTTGAATTTGTTGGTTATATACTTCTATAGACCAATAGTGCAAAGTTTTAAATTTCTGCAAAACTGAAATACCTATGCTAAATTATATGCATCAAATTCCAAAATGTTGTTTAAAGACAACAACCACATTGTTACAATGACAAAAGAATCCCAAAAAATAGCAATTAGTTTCCATTTACTTATAGAAACAGTAAAACAGAACAGAAAAATACTGTATACCTTAGCACAAATATTTACCTGGATTGACTTGAAGTTGTTGTAATAAAAACATCCTGTAAAACAGAAGAAAACTGATCTTAATATAAAAAAATAAACTGCACACAAAATATTATCAACTGATGTAGTATTAAGATTTTCACATCACTATTCTTAAAAGAAACAGGCCACTAGAGAAACAAATATTTCTTGACATTGATGCTCGTCAAAATAGAAACTCAGCGATTTTGGACAAAAATTTGAATTATGCAGTAAGTCAATAACAAAATCCTTTTCAGTCACATTTTACCTTTGGGCCCACCTTTTTTCGATCATCCTACAAGAAAAAAAAAATAAAGCAGTGTTAATTCCAATAATGTAAACAATGTATATAGTGTAAATGACTAGTTCTTAACTCTTTTAGGGCTAATTTTTTTTTTGTTTCTTTTCTCCCAAGGCTGAATATTTTTCCAAAAACTAACATTTTTAAAAAAGAACACAAAGCAATTGTTTAACACATCAAATCAACAAAAAATATTTACTTTTGACAAATGTTACTGTCTTGCATGTTGTATGAGCCTGCATACTCTATGGTTTCACATACATATCACATACATTTTACACAGCAAAGTCTGATCTCGCTCAAAGCAGCCAATTTCAGTCATTGCCACATTGCACTCCTTACAATATGTGTTGCTTTGATGCCTATTTTTCAATTGTCTGTTGCTGCACTTTCTAACATATATTGTTAGTGTGTACTGTAGAGAGACAAGTCACCCATTTGCCATCATGCCATGCCACTGCCACCAAGTTTTCTGCCTGCATGAAAACCGTATTGTCACCTCTTTTCATCTTCTGAAACTTTATGAACTTTATGTATGGCATTATAGCCTGGCTCACCCCATGGGATTTGCTTCTGTTTATTGCAGAAGTGAATAAAACTTTGCAGCAGCACGTACCTAAGCCACCAGGGGACAAAACACGTTTGGACCAATGCTCCCTGAAGTTATATCACCAGTTCTGTCCCATCTCTATTTGTAATGCCACAGCGCGCTTCATCTCGTCTTTCGTTGTGGGTTTCCACTTTGAAAAACGAGAATGCGATGCAAACGCAGCCCGCGATTCAAAAAAAATCTCTGCCTACCTGTTTGTCTCGTCTGACAGTAGCTGAAAAGCAGCATCAGGAGAGAGCAGCCTGAAGTACAGCAGCTGGTGATCTGTCGTGTCCAACAGCAAGCCATGCCGTCTTGTAAACTCCGGTAGCCAGATCGGCTCTCAACGGATCAATGTCTGTGGATTTATCCCATGCGAACTTTGCCGTAGATGCATCGGCTGCGCGAAGGCACTCAACTGGCAGCAGATCCGCTGGCGCAGCATCGGCTGGTGTCTGATCAGCTGATGCCTGCTTCTAACTCTCTTGCTCGATCTCCTGATCACTGCCAATAAAGTCCGATTCTGAAAAATCAAGAGTCCGACTTCGCGATAATGCGCAAAACATCGCCTGCCGAGTGTTTTCTTTTCTGCACTTGCTTCGCTGCCTTTTCACATGTCGGTGCCATCTTGCCTTTGTTTACATTTTGCCACTCACGCAAGGTTTATTTGCCGAGTCAACGAGTCTAGCATTCCTCCAAGCACAGAGGGAATGCCTGTGACGTGACAGTGAGATTTGTCGCCAATAACAGCTGATTGTCGCCCCCTATCCCTGGATGTCGACTTTTGTCGACATTCGCCTTCAACCCCTCCTGTCGACAAAAGTCGACATCCGCCCTAAAAGAGTTAAATTAGGATATAAATTTACTCTTTTCCTCTACACACACACATATATATATATATATATATACATACACACACACACAATCATGGTTAAATATGCATAAACATGCAGCATGCTCATTTTTAAGACAGCCACAATTTATAAGCAGATAGTAGTTCAGTAATCCCAGGGAGGGAGGCAGCCAATCCTCTAAGACACCATTTAAAGGATACAATGGTCATAAATAGTATTCGCTTCATTGGAAATTTTTCACATTTCATTGTTATAAAACATCACAGTATATTTAACTTTTCTATTTTGACACCGATCAACAGAAAAAGACTTTTTAATGTCAAAGTGAAAGTAGTCCAAATTAACTACAAACATGATTCACTAAATAATTGATCATATAAGTATTCACCCCTTTTAATATGACACATCTAAATCATTACTGGTGAAACCAACTGGTTTTAGATGCTATGTAACTATTTAAATGGCGATCATCTGCCTGTAGGGGTTTCAATTGATTATATTAAAAAATGCCAAGTCTGGAATGTTCAACTTATGTTGAGTCAGTATCATGGCCTAACCTACGCAATGATGTACATTCCAAGCAACCCTGCGAAAAGGTGATTGAAAAGCACAAGTCAGAGGATGGAGACAAGAAAATATCCAAGGCACTGAATATCCCGTGCAGTCCAGTTAAATCATTCAATAAGAAATGGAAAGAATACAGTATATAGCTGTAAATCTGCCTAGAGCAGGCCTTCCATAAAAAAACAGTGATCATGCAGGAAAGGACAACCTACTGAGTGAGGCCACCAACAGATCTGTGAAAAATCAGAAGGAATTACAAGCTACAGTGATTTTAGAGACTATACATACAACAACTGTTGTCCAGGTGTTTTACCAGTCGCAGGTTTACTGGCGAGAAAAAAACACTGGTTTAAAAAAAAAAAAAAACCACACACACACACTACACAGCTACAGTTTGCCAGAAGGCACACTGGAGGATCTTAACTCAGCTGGAAAAATATTCTTTGGTCTGCTCAGACCAAAACTGCAGTTTTGGCCTCCAAACTAAATGCCATGTTTTACCAAACACTGCACATTATCAAAAACTTACTATTACCACCATGAAGGCATTAAACATGCTTTAAACATCATGCTGTGGAGAAGCTTCTGCAGCAGGCCCTGGAATACTTATGACGGTAAAGATTAATGGTATATCTACATAAATATACAGAGAGGTCCTAGAGGAAACTTGATGCAGTTTGCAAGAAACTTGCATCTTGGGAGAAGATTTGTTTTGTGGCAAGACAACAACCTCAAACATAAAGCCAAAACTACAAAATAATAATAAAATAAAAAATGTCCTTGAGTGTCCAAGTCAGAGTCCAATACACGTATTTATCAAGCATCTAAGAATTACACTAAAAGTCTGACTAGGATAAGAATGTGCTCTACCTTAGAGTATGATATGAGAACTAACTCACTCTCAACTACATTTAGGAGTTCACATTTGAGAATGGACATCGTCACAGTTTTACCAAATCCCACCACAAAATGGCACTCATAAAAGCATTTTGTAGTGTCCTTGAAAATTATGACTTTTCATAGTTTTCTGATACTAAACCTATGGTTTCACCACAACAATGATAATGTTTAAAATAGAAGGAGAAGAAAGAAGCAAAACGTAAAAGGTAGGATATTGTGCTACGCTGTATTTAATTGTTACCACTGTTCAACCTCAAAAATAATACTGCAACAAGCAGTGGGCAGTATCGAATCAGAGTAAAACCTGATAATGTGCACGGTTAACAATAAATTATCCACAGCCATATATACTTTCAGAAGAATCACATTCCTGCTGTTATGGTCATAGGAAACACTTCATAAAGAAACAGTTACTAAAAAACTTTCCACAGCTATTCTTCCACAGTTTCTGAAGTCACTTTCACTCTTCTAGTGTTCCTGATCATCGTCCAATCACATCATAGAGACAGGCAGACACGTTAATACATCTCGACTTCTGCAAGGTTCCATTTGTCCAATGTCCTAAAAGTCTTTGCCTGCATTCTTGAACTTTCCTGGGTTTGAAGTGTAACAGGAATGTTATAGGAGTTTCTGGAATCCAGAGCTCAGCGAACCTGTGACACCCAAACACCCCCACTTACCTTCAAGGTAATATGCAGGTTACTATATCACTGTTTGCATCTATGATCACCTGGATATTGATATTGTGATATCACTTGCAATTCCCATACATGTGCTCATCCACACTTGGAGCAATGATCTTCATGTGCATGGCAATTTTCATAAATGCAGCTTGCTTTAACATTAATATTCCCCCACGACTCCATGTAAGGTAATCTAAGTATTACCTCATATGTTGTAAAGACATTTAAAGTTTGGTGCAAAATTTTAAAAATAGTTGGTTGTGACATACCCAAATCATCATTAATGCAAAGCTGTACTTCACACATTATGTTAACAACACTTTCATTTTGTCAGACAGAGCATGGCTTCTCTGCGTAATATAATCATGTAATATACAAGATTTGTTACAAACATTATTCCATCTCTGTCAAACATATCTTTTTCATGTTCAATGCTGTCCAGCATTTCCAAAGCATTCAGCTTTTCCCAGGACCATTTTCTTACTCCAAGTCACTTGATGAAGTATATACAGGCACATATCTCAATTCAGTTGAGAATTTGCGGCTAGATTTGAAGAAAGGCTGTCCACATCCAACCAGACAGAGCCTGAGCAGTTTTGCAAAGACAACATGGGGAAAAACTGTCTTCACAGAGTCAAGGTTATAATTGCTGCCAAAGATGCTACTGCTAAATACTGACTTGAAGGGGGTGAATCCTTATGCAATCAATTATTTTGTGTTTTATTTTTGTAATTAATTTAGATTACATTGTTGTGATCTGTTTTCACTTTGACATTAAAGGGTATTTTTCTGTTGATCAATTTCAAGAGAGACAAATTAAATCTGTTATGATTCAATATTGTATGATAATAAAATTTTAAACTTCCAAAATGGTGAATTCTTTTTATAGGCACTGTTAGTTTGGTATTTCTCAAGTTATTTTTTTCACAATCATGGTCTATGTTAATTCACAATGGGAAATTTTGCTCTAAAGTGATGTAATAAAAAAACAAAATTGTGTTTGCAGTAACAGGTAAAAGAGCACCAAATGTAAAACAACAGCCTTAATACTTACAAAATGCATGCATTTGGAAGCAGCCACAATTTACAACTTCAGAAAACATGCCTTCTACTTTCTAAAAGGTATGATTATGACAACTGAGATATGTAAGAAAATATATTTTCTGTATCAAGCTGCTTACTGTATTGACTTTCTACCAAAATACATTGACAACGCAAATACGCAGGATGTAAGAAATAAATGAAAAAACATTTTTACACTTTCCAATCGATCCCCTTATGGTAATCATAATAATTTGTGGTTACTTCAGCAGTTGTCTGAAGCCTTCCTGTAACTTCAAGCTACATATTTTGTTCCTTTTGTCTTTTAAATTCTGCCTCTTTTTTTTTTTTTTTTAACAGTATATTACACAATCTCAGGAGTTTATTCTTATTTGTACAGGTAGATTGAAGGAGGTAGTATGATTGGGAAACAGCCCCAAATGTGACAGAAGCAGACAGGGGTCTCATACTGGAATATAGGAGAAGATGAATGGACTACAAAGAAAAAAAGTACCAAAGTCATATAAATTGGAACATTTAAACATCCTAGCACTAATAAGGGATGTGCCAAAATGCACAACAGCAGAGAGGATGTCAGGGATAGGGAAAAAGGTCATAATGTCAGTGAGAAGTCTAAGGTACTGATGGTCAAAAGCCCAATAAGCAGAAGTCAAAACAGAATAGGCAAGAAAGGACCTTGCATCATTTAGATTTGCTTTCCCATAAATACACTACAAAAGACATTTCTTTTCTGGTAAAAGCAGGTTATTTATTATGTATGTACACCTACAACATACTAATATTGAATGTAGCGGTTGGTTGGTTAATGGCTTCCAGCATAGCAAGCATGATGGAGTGAAGGCTGGTTGACAAATTCCTGACTTGTTGGCCAGTTCTAGAAGAAGTGACAATAAGTTGCCAAAATAAACTGACAAAAAACAAAAGTATTTCAGTGCAAATAATGTAGGTAGCACTGGCCATCTTAAAATGGAACTAAAATAGTCTAGAAGTATAATACTGTAGTATAATCACTTTTGAGGTTTAACATGTTTGTTACATCAACACACATTATAAGAGACATTGACTAGACTACCATATGCATGCAGCATCGTAACAGAATGAAAAATGTGACGGCTCAAGCTGAAATAATGGGTGGGGTGTAAGCAGCCAGGTCAAACCAAAGCCAGACCCTAGATATATGAGCACAGACATACCAGACTCATCTGGAGAGGGTTGAGAGAGAAGAAAGGGTGTGGTGAATGGAAAGTTACAAGCATTGTAGCATGGTTGGGTAAATGTTGTGAGTGAGTGAGAGCAGTCAGAGAAAAGTGGTTTGGTTTTAGTTTGTTCTGTATAATGCCACTTCCAACAAGAGTAATAGCAGCCAACACAGATTAGTGAAGGCATTCCCCATGGCCAGACAAATGTTAAACTGTAGATAGTTCAGTTCGCTACTTCCTCTAGACCAGTTCTGTCCCTCACCATTATTGCCACTCTGGTTTTGAACCTCTCACCCTAAGAAGCTTTTTTTATTTATTTATTTATTTTTTTTTAAATGTATTCACGTCTTCCTTCCCTTTACCCATGAAGTTACAAAAATAATAATGGCTTGGTGATATGAATGATACACACGAGTCATCATTTAGCTGATTTGGGTGCATTTGCATACTTGATCAATGGTGTCCTCATGGTATTTCAATATGTAAATGCAAAAACTGCATTCTAAAATTCAAAAATATCCAAAATCCAAAACACTTCTGGTCCCTGGCATTTCGAATATGGGATACTCGACCTGTACTCAACCTTGGAATACATGACAATATACATGAACCTGAACAAAAATCTAGCCCTAACCACCAGAAACACTCAAATTAACAACTGCAGCTTTTGCAATCTGCAGGAAATCATTCCTCCAAGAATGAAAGGTTGCTGTAGAGGGAGACAGCCAATAATATGAATAGCACTACAAGACTTCCTTTAATTGCAGAATCTCACAAAAATGAGCCTGTTCGTTCTGGTTTTGTGTTTTTTTGAACTCCATATTTAAAATGCAAACACAGGCATAGTATTTTTTAAAATATACAAAAAATTCTTCACCTTAAAACACAATTTCCATTAATGGCATATGTGCATAGATTATGTTTGTGAAAAATAGCTTTTAATTAATAACATACCAAACTCATCCTTTAACAGGTCATTGCAAATATTAATAAGTTAAAAAGGTCAAAACTACCAACTTGTTTCAATTTACCGGGAATATAACAGTAATAGACAAAGTTTTGGTGAGGTTTTCAAAGAGGGAAAATATGCAATAGTCAAAAAAGTGTGTTTTCTGCAATCACTATTTTTAAAATGTTTCTGACTTTTTAAAATTTTATAAACTTTAAAAATTTTTATATCTAGAAAATGAGCAAGGATATAAGCTTTAAATATAAAACTTTAAACTTTACCGGATGCAACTCCCCAATGTAGTGTTGTTTCAACATCTCTCTGGCATCACTAGAATGGCCAACATCTTCAAAACTCTCTGTAGCATCACCACCAGCCTGTTCCAACAATACCTCTTCTCCTCCTGGGTGCTTGAAGAAAAAAAGATATACAAAAATAAAGGTTAGCCAACATTTCCATTGCTCTCAAGTGATATTAAGCGCTAGTCATTTTTGTTCTATTAATGAGTGATTACCGTAGATACTCGCGTATAAGTCGAAAAATTTATGCCTTAAAATTTATTCAAAAAAACAGGATCGACTTATCCGCGAGGCAACACAATTGTCCATAGAATTTGGGTAATGACATTGTACACTCAACGCTTCACGGTGTTAAGTCACCGGTTATCTGCCGTTTCCCATGGTCTTTGAAATAGTTATAAGCCAGCAATACTATTGCTAATTAGCTAGTTTTTTTCTAATTTCATATAAATAATTCTTTAAACTGTGAAATACTTGAATTTGAGCATTAGCTTTTGCAGGTTTTGGATAACAAACATACCATTAGCTGCCACGTGCAACCAGATTTGGAATCAAAAGAACCAAGGCAACGCATGCTATCAATGCGATGCAAGCGCAGCCCGTGATTCAAAAAATTTCTCTGCCTACCTGTTTGTCTCGTCTGACAGTAGCTGAAAAGTAGCATCGGGAGAGAGCTGCCTGAAGTAATCCAGCAGCGGGTGATCTGTCGTGTCCAACAGCAAGCCATGCTGTCTTGTGAAGTCCGGTAGCCAGTTCGGCTCCCACGGATCAATGTCTGGGTATTCCTCCCACGCGAACCTTGCTGTAGCTGCATCGGCTGCACGAATGCGTTCAGCTGGCAGCCGATCAGCTGGTGTGGCATCGGCTGGTGTCCGATCAGCTGATGCCAGCTTCTCACTCTCTTGCTCGATTCCTGATCACTGTCAATAAAATCTGATTCTGAAAAATCAGAGTCCGACTCAGCGATAATGTGCAAAACATCGTCTGCCAAGTGTTTTCTTTTCTGCACTCACTTCGCTCCCTTGTGACATATCGACGCCATCTTGCCTTTGTTTACATTTCGCAACTCATGCACACGCAAGGATTAGATGCCGAGTCAACGAGTCTAGCATTTCTCCAAGCACAGAGGGAATGCCTGTGACGTGACAGTGAGTTTTATCGCCATTAACAGCTGATTGTCGCCCTCTATCTCTGATAGCTGTCAAGTTTTACCCTCGACTTATACGCGGGTCATAACAAATTTCGTAATTTTTGGCTTAAACAATACACTCGACTTATCTGCGAGATCGACTAATACGCGAATATCTACGGTAATAGGCAAATAAATAACTGCTTGCAGTTTAATCATTATTATGACATACAAATCTCTGAATCACCCTCTCCAATAATGTGATGGGAGATGACACTCTTTTCAAATGGCAAAATAAGGCCTTATCCCCAATAAAGGTCCTAACGCCAACTGTAAAGTTTATGCACCATTTGAAATGATCTGGATTTCTGAATTAATTCCTCTTAAAAATGTGGAAATGATATTCAGCCTCGCCACAAAATAGGCAATCTGCTTCAACTAATAACTCAAACAATTCTACGTCTTCTTGTCAATACTAAACACACTGCTTAAACTTTTACCGTCCAGGCTGGAAATAGTATGTGAACTCTTTAAGCACCAGCAACCTCTAACAAATGCTGATCAGACTTGCATGACAGTTAGGAGTGGTCTAAAATTCATCCTCCTTATAAAACCGTATCAGTTCATTTAGATTTCTGGGATTCCTTACATTAGCATCTCTCTCTTCAGCCCATGCCACAGCTATTAAATTTGTCTTTATTCTGGATACTGAACAAAACACAAATTAGTCCAATTAACCCATTCTCTTGTTGACTTACTCATGTATTTTGGTCACTGTCTTGTAGCATTACCCAACTTCTATTAAAATCAAGTCATCCAACACTACTCAGACACTCTTCTGTATCACTGTATGATAGCAAGCTGTCCAGCCCCTGAGACAGCTAGGCAGCCTCAACCCATGATGCAGCCTCTGCCATGCTTCAGGGGCCTCATGTATAACGCCGTGCGTAGAACTCACACTATAACATGGCGTAAGCACAAAAGCGGGAATGTGCGTACGCACAGAAAAATCCAGAAGCAGGAATCTGTGCGTACGCAAACTTTCACGTTCTTCCACTACATAAATCCCGATAAGCGTGAAAAGTAACGTACGTGCATGCGCATTCTGTCCCGCCCCAACTCCTCCCAGAATTACACCTCTTTGAATATGCAAATCAATCTAAATAGCCGTCTGTGAAAATACAATGGGAAAAGCACGGGGGGAAATATAAGAATTTCAGCGAATACCAAGTGGAGGTAAAGGAAAAATGTACTATTTGTTGGTTTAAACAGTGGTATAATCAACAAAAGGAAGTTGATCGAGTGACAAAGTGTCGGAGAAACTCGAAGGCTCAAGTTCACAAAGTCGCACAGTGCCCAAAATAAAAAAGAAATCACATATCAAAGTCGCCGTGAAAAGGCGAGTTGTAGCCCACCGTCTGAGTGTCATATGAAAGCTTATTAGGGTACAGACAAAAAAAAATAGGCACACAGTGGGGAAAAAAGCATGGAATGTCAACTTTAATCTCGAAATTTCCACTTTAATCACGTAGTTTATTTTGCCATTAAAGTAGAACATCATAAACTTCATCTTAAAATCGTTTAATTTACTAGTTTCTCAAATTCCATTGTAACTAAAGTGGCACATTAAATGCTTTGTTCTGTATTTGATCTTCTATGTGCTCTACAGGTGTGAATCACTACCTGCTTCTTAAACGGGCTTTCTCTTTATCGACAGGACACATAATCCATTACATTTGTTATATTACAGCTCCCTGAATAATTAAAATACTGAGATGTATACGTGATATCTTTTTCATGATGATAGGAATGAAAGCATGTTATTAAACATGGGAACACGGTGGCGCAGTGCTTGTTCATGTCTCACGCAAGAGGCTTGTGGCGCCATGCGCGACCTTTGATGAAATAATTTATTACAGAAGTACTGTCTCTTTCAAACGTACTAACCTCCAATTCCTGTCCTTACTTTTCTTT
The DNA here is from genome assembly GCF_900747795.2 of Erpetoichthys calabaricus. Classification (NCBI taxonomy): domain Eukaryota; kingdom Metazoa; phylum Chordata; class Cladistia; order Polypteriformes; family Polypteridae; genus Erpetoichthys; species Erpetoichthys calabaricus. Next base: position 79,579,155 of record NC_041402.2, read on the forward strand.
CTCCAAAAACCCAATCGCCACACAATCAGCTATATAGACGTGAAGCCATCTGTAAGCTTAAAACGCCGTTTCTTCAAAACTTTTAAGGAACACTGAAATATCTTCGTAGTATATGTTTAATTATTATATCCGTCTATCCTTCCAGTGTCGCGTCAGCACCAGCAATAACACAGCGCAAGGCAGGAGCTATCCGTGAACTAGCTAGCGCTGCGGCACCGTGTCCTCACATGTTTAATTATTAACAATAAAGATTATTTAAATGAAGTTAACTGCGGTGGGTTGGTACCCTGCCCAGGATTGGTTCCCTGCCTTGTGCCCTGTGTTGGCTGGGATTGGCTCCGGCAGACCCCCGTGACCCTGTGTTCGGATTCAGCGGGTTGGAAAATGGATGGATGGATAAATGAAGATAAAGTTTTATCTGTATAATATAATCAACATTTTGTTGCATTTCATCTTAAAAATGATATCGTCATCATATGTAAACATGCGCTTCATAAAGTGGCGCAGGTTGTGCAATATTATAACTGTAGTGCAAGTTTACAGTGAGGTTATTGTACTTATAAGTACAAACAGTTCTACAAGGAGCACTTGATGGACTGATTGAGTGCGTTTATAGTTCTTGGGATGAAACTTTTTCTAAATCGCGAAGTCCGTACAGGGAAGTCTCTGAAGCGTTTTGCCTTGGCTCAGGCAGCGTCTGCTTCATGCTGTGTACCGATAATTCTCTTTCCGATCAGCTGCTGCTGTGATTCCCCACTCAGATACAGTGATATAAATACTCCGAGTGGTGCAGTGAGAGTAATATGGAAAAAGATGATCTGCTGTGGCAACCCTTAACGGGAGCAGCTGAAAGAAGAAGAAGATGCAGTGAGAGTTACAACGCTAAAGCAGTTATGGTATTTGGAATACTATGGCTATTCCCTGGACCATTATATTGCTACAGGTTAATTACAATCAGATGCATTACACTAATAAACAATATGCAGTTAGTTTCAGTGTATTTATAAAGCCGCGTCAGGAATGTGGAGCTAAGAAAGAAAGGGTGATCACACAGGAACAGTAGTACTGCTTTGACGCTGGGTGCCGCCAGTCTGCAAAACCGAGCGGAGAAATTGCGTACGCCAAGGTATGAGTTACCGTGGAAATGTGCGTGGCTTTAGGCCAAGTTTAGGTTTTATACATCACGATTTGAGCGTGGAAACGTTCGTACGCAACATTTCTGTGCGTACGCACCGTTTATACATGAGGCCCCAGGTCTGGGATGAGATTTCAGTGGTAGTAAGCAATATATTTTCTCCAAACACAGTACCGAGCATTTCTGCCAAAAAGTATGCATGTGTTAAATACAAGAAGCATGTAGCAGATACAATGTGGAACATTCCCGTAATCATTAATAAAGCTGAAACAGTGGTATCCTTAAATAAACTCCATTTTTACCCCTTTTTTTCTTGTAATGGACACATGAACAGGGCCTTTGGTAAATTCAAGAGATTTCTGCAGACTCTTTTCTTTTATCTTAGGGTTTTTTTTTATCCCTTCCACCACTGCTGCATTCTTGACAAGATCTTTCCAGGACATCCACTCTAAGAGTGAGTAACAATAGGGAGTTTCACATTAACCGATTCCACCCCGTACTAAATCAAGACGCCACATAAGCCTACATTCTAAGTTGGACTATCCCTTGTTTTACTCTCCAGTTTTCTTGAAAATATGAACATATTTTTAAGAGATGCTAGAACAAACACTCAACAGACCAAGCCAGCTTTATTTATGTACTCTAGATATAACCATTCTTCCCAACTTTTCCCAAGCATTATTTCAAAGGTCCTTTGTAAATTTAAAGTGGAAAAAACTGTGTTTAGACTAACTGCAACCAATTTGTTATGGAATTTGACTCAGCCATGGGACTCCAATTACTGTACTTAAAACACAACAGAGAAAATTTTCTCAAGCAGGTAACAAGTTAGTGATGGTGGTTTAAGAGTAAGAAATTAAACCTGCAAATTGCATTAAATAATTCAGTATGAACTCACTTACGATAAACAGAGACCATGACAAAAGTAGTGAGAGAAATGCTTGATTAAATTTCAGGTTTAATTTTATGGGCAGTAATCAAAAGAAGACTCTCTGCTTGTAAGGCAAGAATGCTAATCATCGCACTATCATCAGAACCTCTTTGTCTCATAGACCACAACATAAAATTACATGTCACTTGTTTTCTGTGCTCCCATTGTCCTCGGGGGTGATGGGAAAGCCCAAAACTCAGTATCAAAAATCTGACAGATGGCAAGAAAAACTTGCGTAACAAATTTCAAATCAGAAGTTTGAAAAACAAACACTGTACATACTAAACAAAAAACAAAATAGATATTGTTGCTTTATAGATAGAAATATTCGGCCTCACTTAACATAGTAAGTGTTGTGACCAAATACCACAATTGTGCAAAAAAGGTTTAAAGCTGAAGTCATATCACTTAAGGCACAGACTACTCAACTCATTCCATAAGCATTTTTTCACTGCAACCAAGATCTTAGAAGCTTTTCATCATGGCCCACATGAGCATTTTCAGTGTTTTTTTTTTTATTTCATTTTTGCACTTCTATAGTTTTATTTTTGTACGTTTCTTGCCCTTGTAGTTTTAAAATATGGCCTAAAGAAAACATTAAACTTTAACCACTAGCCAGGCGTTTCACTGAAGAGCTAGAACAAATGCTATTAAGTCTACCTATCAAAATTATCATTTGAGTGGAAGGCAAGAAAATGTATAATAAAAATAGATCACCAGTGTAATCCAGTAACACACAAAATACACCTGTAAAGTTCATATTTATATACAGCCAGGTTATGTGTGAAGCAAAGGTTGGGCAGAGTAACCTTGGTCTTCTAGGCGACAGGTTCAAATTCCACCTGTAAGTCACAACATAACCCTGGGCATATCTTCACTTCAACTGCCTTGAAAGCGTTATTCAACTTGACAAAAATGCATTATTACACGATACTCCCTCCCTAAAAATATATACATTATTTTACACTGTTTCAAGATTACCACAGTTTATCTTTTTTAATCGATCAAGAGTCGCTCATTGAAAGGGCTTTAAAACGGATTGGCAGGTATCCCCACACCCTCACTGTCGCTCGTTTTCGTCACTACGATTGCTCTTATTTCTAATTATTCAGCTTGTGAGTCTTTCTATAAACACATGGTATTATGTCCAAACTGCAATAACTAAGGAAAGACTCCAAGCAAGGGATTTGTCATCATTTAAGCGACTAACTCGATTCCACTTGTGACTTTTCCAAGAGGTGCCTCTTGCCATAAACGAACGACCGGTTCATTTTTTTAAGGGTTCAACGCACTTTTTTTCCCCAGGAGCAGCGCCATCTTTACCGTTGTCACCTAGTCAACTGTGGACTTAACTCGACAACGCTCAAACATTGTACCACTCCACGTGCACGTTACGTGATCGGGAAGTGCTGTTTTATGAACAAGAAATGGGTTTACCGCAGCGCCGTAATCTTTTCAAAGTCATCGAAATGCAAAAGTGACCTATGGTTACAAGGCACTTACCTCATCCAGAAAGTGGGTGACATCGTAGACTTTATCATGGATAATCACCCAGGTATTCTTGCTCACATTGTGCTTTTTTACCTCTTCTAAAGTAAACACGGCCTTGTCCTGAGAACTGGAATCTGTAGGCGTCCTCTCTACCACCATTTTCCCCCTACAAAAGCAGCAAACAATGCCTGTAACAGTGTAACCAGCACACTGGGTTCAAAGAAGAAAAAAGACAACACCTATTTTCCCCACAAAGCTAAAAAAACACTTTGGGGAAGACGGGAAAGTAAAGGAGGTTTCAACGAAAGGAAGCGGCGTGGGCGGGTAAAGGCCTGTTCCAGAATCGTGATTGGTTAAATTACAGTCACTCCGCACGAATCATGTGGCTCGAAAAAAGAACACGGTTAAAAAAAAAAGTTATGAATGTATGCGTTATATACACACAATAGTAAGAAAACCACAAAGTGATTAATCACAAAAACATATAATGAAAAGACACTGGATTGACAAGAAAAAAAATCAACTGTTAGTGATTACGATTTTACGTTAAAATACTGACTCCGTTCAACGACTCGAGTTTAATTAAATAACTTAAAAAGTCGCTTGAAATAAAACTCGAAACACTCAAATCTTTCTACAACCGCCTCCCCATTCAAAACGTGAAAATATGCAAGAAATAGACGACTTTGCTTATATTAATAATACAATATCGCAGACTATCAAATTTCCTTTCTCGTCTGTCAATGTCCGTAATTCGCCTTTACAGGAAGTTTTCGTTCCTCAACGGCTGCCGTACCAAAGTTTGAAGTGACTCATCGTTTTTTGGTTTTGAGTGATTTGTGAGGACAACATTGAGCAATTAATGGTGGCGCAATAAAATCATCTCCGATGTCAGCCCTGCAAATGGAGACAGGACACTTACTCTTGCATTTAAGCAGACCTCATCTTTTTATGTCTTATTGGTTATGTGTACAGGGTCATAAAACAAACGATCCTGTTAAAAAGGTAATGGACGACAGGTAAATGTGTTGAATCCGACAGTGGCAATGTCTGCAATTTCCCGAAGGTAGTTACTGTAATCTGAAAGGGCATTAAGACAAATGGTGATTATTTGCCTATTGAACGTGAATCAGTATTTTAATAAGAAATTATTCTGGGTTATTGAAGACAATTACAAAATGTTCAAAACATCCTATAAATAGAAATCCTGAAGTGGTTGTATATATTCCAGAGTTTAGTACCCAAGAACAACAACATTAATTTCTATAGCACATTTTCATACAAATGATGGATTTCATAGTGCTTTACAAGATGTCAAAGAAGTAATTACATGCAAAGAAAAACTAATTAAAATCAGATAAGAAAAATGATGTATAAATAGTATACAAAAAAATAATGCACACTTACAAATGACAAATAAGTAATTAAAAGAAAAAGGGTCCTTAAATTGAGTTTTTTTTTTAAAGTCTCCTAATGATGGGTCGATGATAAGGTTAGTTGGCCAGGATGGACAAAAAAAAAATAAAACAAAAACTTAAGATGGAGATAAAAACTAAATCTGTAGGAGGTTTCAGCTCAAAAGATCACAATCACACAATGTACATTCTGCCTTAAGTATTTTTTTTTTCTTTTAAGGCTTCATCTTAGACAATTCGAACCAGTGGGTTTTGTGGCAGGCTGGAGCATCTGTGTTCATTTAAACATCACAGGATTTTGTTTTGATTGCACCACTGCCACAGAAGAACTAGAAAAGAAAATAGAAAAGATTACCAATGATCGCAGATACATAGAAGAGTATAATAATTCAATGCATATCTAGTTTATTAAGGGTAGAACTAAACTGTAGTTATGAGAAGGCCAAATTAAAAAAATGGGTTTTTAGAAGTTTTTTAAAACGATTGACAGCATTAGTTTGATGTATGTCTATCTAAAGTATTCCAACTTATTGGTGCATAACAACAAAAGGCTGCCACACCACTTCCTTTATATAGTTGGCTGTTGGAATACTAAGCAAACCGATATTAGAATATCTTAAGGTTATGACTTTGAATGTAAGGAGATAGACACTACACAATATAGGAAAGATCAAGATTATTTACATCTTTATATACCATTAGTAGTATTTTAAAATCAATTCTAAAAGACACAGGTAACCCATGTAAAAAGGCTAACACTGGGGAGATGTGCTCAGATTTTCATTTTCTAGATAAGATTCTTGCTGCTGCATTGCAGAATAACTGCAACCAATTGATATATTTCTTAGATAGACCAGTTAGGAATGCATTACTGTAGTCTAACCGACTAAAAACAAAAGTGTGAATTAATTTCTCAGCATCTTGCTATATTATAAGTGGTCTAACCTTTGCAGTGCTCCTTAAGTGAAAAAATGCAGTCCTAGTATTTGAATAATGTGTGATTTAAAGATTAAGTCAGAGTCCATGTTTACACCTAAATTCTTATCTTCCACCTTGACTTTTAATTTTGAGAGACCCAAGTTTATTTCTAATACCCTCCTTACTTTCATTTTTACTAATGACTAAGATTACAATTTTTTTTTTGTTTAGCTTGAGAAAATTACTTCTTATCTATTCAGAAATACAAGACAGACATTTGATCGGAGAGCCAAGAGCATCAGAGTCATCAGGTGCTATAGAAATGTAAAGCTGTGTGTCATCTGCATAGCTGTGGTAGTTCACCTTAAGTTTTGAAATAATCTGGTCTAATGGGAGCATATAGATTCATAATAAAAGCAGGCCCAGAATAGATTCTTGTGGTACACCTTATATAATATCATGGATCTCTAAACTACAATTACCTCAACTAACAAAGAATTTTCTACCTGTTTAAAAAGACTGAAACTAATTTAAGACACTGTCTGAGAGGCCCCCTCATTGTCTACGCTGATTTATTAGAATACTGCGATCTGTGGTGTCAATAGTTGTGCTCAGGTCTAGTAGAATAAGAACAGATATGTGGCCCTTGTCTGCATTAACCTGTAAGTTATTTACTACTTTGAGCAGTGTTGTTTCTGCACTATGATTTGTTCTAAAGCATGAATGAAACTTATCAAGAAGAGAATGGTTATTTAAATAGTCCTGTAATTGCTGAAGAACTTCTTTTTCTAGTATTTTACCTTTAAAAGGCAGGTCAGAAATAGATCTAAAGTTGTCAAGTACAGAGGAGTCAAGATTATTTTTCTCAAACAGGGGTTTAACTAATGTAGTCTTTACACAATCTGGGAAGACTCCAGTCTTTATTGATGAGTTCACTATGTTAAGTACACTACCAATTAGCACATCTGAGATTTCTTTGAAAAATCCTGTTGGGACTGGGTCAAAAGCACAAGTGGAGGGACTTAGTTGAGAAATTATTCTACAGAGTTCAGGAAAACTTATTTCAGTGAATGAATTTACTTAATTCTCTAAAAAGAGTGTGCTGATGTTGAACAGGTTTCATTTTGGACTGATTTATAATATAGCTTATTTTTATGTTTAAAAAATATGACATAAGCTTCACAAGTTTTGCTAGAATGTTCAAGAACTGGGGTTAGATGACTGGCAGGCAGTGTGGTGTAGTGATTAAGGCTTTGGACCTCACATCCTGAGGTTGTGGGTTTAAATCTTGCTACTGATGCTGTGTGACCCCGAGCAAGTCACTTGACCTGCCGGTGCTCCCTTTGGAAAAATGAAAAGAAATGTAACCAATTGTATCATAAATGTCACCTTGCATAAAGGTGTCAGCCAAATAAGTAAATGTTATTGACGATCAATCATTGAGAATACCAATCTTGGGTCCCCAGAATTATTACTTTCTATATAAGTTTAGAAAAAAAGGACTGCCTCTTAAGACAGACTGATTTGTTATATTCATCTGTACAGTATGTGCCTTTTAATATTTCACTAATTTTTTTTTGTTTTTGTTTTCCTCTTTCAGCCCTGCCTTAGTTTCTCTTAAGATTCAACGCCCTACGAGTTTTCCAAGGTATTTTAATGCTAGAGGATTTCTTTACAATGTTTTCAGTGGCCACTATGTCAACTGTAGCTCTCACATTAGATAAAAAATCCACTTTACTGGTAACTGGTACTAGCTGTGCTAGGACAAGCTCTAACTTCAGACTGATTATTCAGAATATTAGCAACCTTAGACAATGCAATAAAATTAATTTTTTTTAACAAAGTTCTGCTCTTTATTTTTAGTTACTAGTGTTTCTATGTTAAATAGAATGCAGAAATGGCCAGATATACTTATATCCACGACCCAGCCTCACATCAACTTTTAATCCTTTTGAAATGACTAAATCCAGCATGAGTCCTCCCTAATGTATAGGCTGGCTGACATGCTGGCTAAGATCAAGAGTGCAGTAAGTTAATAAATTCTCTTGCTTCAGGGTCACACTGAATATCCGCATGAATAGTAAAATCCCCCACAATTAGGAACTTATCATGATTAGTTATTATAGATACTAAGTCTGAGAATTCCTCAGTAAAGGACGCATTATATTTAGGGGGTCTATAAATGGTCAATATGAGAAACTGAGTAACACCAGCCATCCAGAGAGCTCAGATCCACCAGTCAGTTGTCTCTTGTTGTCCCTTGTACTAAGTGTAAAACTAAGGGGGACAGGGCTTTTGTATCTGCTGCACCTCGTCTGTGGAATTCTTTGCTTAATTACATTAAGTAGTCGCCTTCAGTTGAACTGTTTAAAACTAGATTGAAGACGCATTTCTATTCCCTCTCTTTCCGTGACCTTCAGTGATACTGATGGTTCCCTCCTCTTAGTCATTTGTTTGTTTCAATTTACTGCTGGTTATATTGTGTTTTATTGTATTTTATTGTGTTTATTTATATTTAGTGCATGTTTTATTGTAAAGCACTTTGGCTACAGCATTACTGATGTTGTTTTAAATGTGCTTTATAAATAAATTGACATTGACATGTTTTGCTACACTGTAAGGCTTGCAGGGAACCAAGGTGACAACTTCAAGATGCTTTGAATTCATTAGGAGTAACAGATTTCACACTGAGTGACTTATTAAGGTATGAAAATATACATTCTTAAATTCATAAGAGTGTATTACAAATGTAAATAGCGTTGTATAATCTCGTAACGTGGAAAGTGAAGTTTTTTCCCCCCACACACCACTCCATTTGGTCATGGTAATGTACTAAAAGTTGGTCTTCTAACTGCCATAATAATAATGAAGAAGAAGAATGAGCAATAGGCACAGCAATGATTACATGCTGTACAAGGTATCAAATAGTTTTCTTTCTAAAGCAGGTGTTACCAGTACCAAATATGAGACATCATGCTGTTGCCCGCTAGTTTTTGTTCCTACTGTGTTTTTCATTTTGTGTCAATCCATACAAATCTGTGCTATCTCAGAAATTAACATTAGCTTTTTTTCTTTTTTATAGACAGGTTATTGCTAGCCACTCTGCAACAGAAAAAATAGTTACATGATTCAGTTGATAGCTAGCATTTTTAAAGGCATTAAAGTTGGTTCAGACACAGTTGGCTTTTTAAGGCTCTGAACACTGCCGAACTGGATCTAGCAGGTTTGACAATGGAAGGATGGATAGATAATCGACTAGCACCTGTAACCAGATTTTCTACTCCCCATGCCCAATTAGGTGGGTATGAATATGGTATCTAACTCTATACTTGTACAGTATGCGACTTCTTGTGCTTGTCAAAAAGATATTTAAATAACATGCTTAGAAAGAAAACAAAAGAGAATGAAAGCTATTTTGTTGATGCATAGCATCCCTATATGGCACCTTATATTATTGATTATCTCCGAACTACATAACGGGTATACAGATAAGACAGAGATTGTAAATTTCTGTTCCACTTAACTCTCCTAAGAAAAAGATGTCCTGGTGATTCTAACTTTCAGCCCAAACTACATTTAGAAGCTTTTGTCTTCTACAAAATTTGTTTATGTGCTGCAGGAGGCAATATTCTGGACTGGCCCTTCAGGTTGTGGTGTATTTACATGTACTTCTGTATAGTACACTTAAACCAGTAACATCCCTGTTAAGTCTCACTTGAAGCAAAGTTAACGTAAAACACATCTTTGGGCAGATGAGAAGAAAACCCACAGAGACATGGAAGGAACGTGCATTCCAGTACTGTACACAGGTTAGGACTGGACAAGAGAAGTTAGTTCAGGACACTGGATTGACGCGGAACCAGCTACACCAAAGCACCTGGTCATTATTTATTATTGCCCTTAATTTCAGTCTGCAAATGTACATTCAACTATTGATTGTAATCACTATTTTTACATATACAGTAGGTAGGTTGCTATAATCACAGTTTCATTTGGATGATTTCCTGTGTAACATTATTATCTTTTGAAAGTTTCTTTCTGATTATACAGATATTAATTCCAGCACCCCAGAATACCTATAATTTTTTGCTTGTCTATTTTCAGCCTTCCGGACATTTGAGATTCTTGGTCTTCCTGGTATTCTAATGGCTCATTATACAATTCCTTCCTGACACTCATTTACTTTTATGGCTCCTACTCTCAGGAATTGTCTTTTGAAGATCTGTCTGTGATTACTTTTAATTCACACTTAAAAACGCGCCTTCATTTTCCCTTGAATTTAATCTTTGGTAATGGTAACTTTATTCTCTAATTCAGGGGTCCCCAACCACCGGTCCGCGACCCACTACCGGGCCGCAGCCGCCTGACAGCCGGGCCGCGAGAGAACTGCCGGCAATGGAGACTCACTCAGACTTTTCAGAACGCTTGGCGGGCGGGGCTTTGCAGCGGCACAGAGAGAGGAGAGAGATCGAGGTGAGAGAGTATTACAACAAAGTATTTTTATGGTCCCGACAGTTTCCCCATATGACACGAGTCTACAGAAATCTCGTTACTACGAAGTACATTCAGCAGTTGCTTTCATTACAACGAAGTGACCTTGAAATGCTTGAATGAATCATCCACAGAGCAGTTAGATCTGTGGTCGCAGCTCAGTTGTACACATTTACACAACGATCCCCAAACAGAAACATTGTAAAAAAAAAAATCTCATTCTTCGAACTTTCCTCGTACTGTTTTTTTTTTTTTGCTGTTTTTGTTTTCTGTGGTTTTCAGTGATACCTTTTGCTTATTGCTTGTCAACATTTGAAAAACATCCACTGGAATTTAACTCATTGTCACCCTCCTATAGAAACGGCAGACACGAAAAAACGATAACAGTGGTAATGTTTGTGATGTGCAATCTGTTGGAATGGCAAATGCAAAGCATATGTCTTTGTTATATGCAAAAAAAGAAGAAAAATCTCGGGTTGGAAATGTATGCGAACTGCTTAATAACTTAATAATAATAGAAATGTTATGTAAATTGTGTATAAAACTGAAGCCCCCCCAACCCCTGGGGCCTGTCCGTGGAAAAATTTGCATCTAATAAAGTGGTCCTCGCTGTCAAAAAGTTTGGGGACCACTGCTCTAATTGACTCACCTGTATTATATTATAATTTGATATTGTAAATATAATGTGTTACATTAGCTCTTCTTTTCTTACAAAGACTAATTACTTTGTTTTCTTATAATTTATCATATGTTGAAAGATTTTGTATTTATCTTTTTACTTTGAATTCTACCTTTATTTCTCTGTAAAGTGGCTTATAATGAAGGGTTCAATATAAATAAGATTCATTGTGAGATTTCATGCAAAGTAACTTAGTAGTTTCAGTACATGTTGGTATATTTTGCTGTATCTTACTCAGACACTTTAATAATGTATAATAGGATTGTAATAGTAAGTAAGGCCAAACAAATGGCAGATTGTTGCAACTCCTGATCCTTGGTAAACACATACTATACATGTGTGGAAGACTATCTTCCAGGTATTGTGATGGTTTACAGTAAGAAATATAAGGTCCTGATTGATTAATTTTAGTTGGTGGGTGACATAGTGGTACAGTTATTAGCAATGCTGTCTCATAAATCCTGAGTTCTAATTGTTCAACTAATCATCGTCTGTGTGACGTATACATTTTTTTTTTGCATTTAATTTTTTGCAGATACATCAGTTGTCCATCCACATCCCTAAAACACATATGTTAGATTTATTGCTGATTGTAGTTTGGCCCAGTGTTAGTGAGCTAATTTGTATATAGAACATGAGCCCTGTGATAGACTGATGACTTGTTTAGTGGCTGGTTAATACCTTGTGCAAGGATAGGTTATGGCCTCACTCAATCCTGAAATGGATTAAATTATGTTACACATTATGTCAGTTGGGTAGAAGAACTTGTACATGTTCGTAATTCACAACTGATTTGTTTCTACACAAGTTGCTTTTGTTTGCCAGATTCACTGTCTGTTCTTAGTGATGTAGCCACCTGGTTTTGATATGTGTGTCATTGATGCCTGACTTAGCAAAGTTTCTGATCAGAACACATTAAGAGCTGGTGGAGGACTTCCCACGTGCCAATAAGCGTCTGAGACCAGCATTTATCCATGGGAAGGATGTGGAAGTGGTGCAGAGCCACAAGTACCTGGGGTTTCAAATAAACAACAAATTAGACTGATCTGATAACAAGAAGGGTCAGGGCAGACTGTAGTTGCTAAGGAGACTTCGGTCTTTTGATGTATGCTTCAAACTCCTGGAAATGTTCTACCAGTCCATAGTATCCAGTGTGGTGTTCTGTGCTGTAGTCCCCTTGGGAAGCAACCTGGGCACAAAAGATGCACAATGTCTGAACAAAGTTATTAGGAAAGCCTGCTGCATCACACGGCGAACCCTGGACACACTGGAAGCTGTTGTGGCAAAATTGGATGCCATCATAAAAAATCCCCTCCATCCCCTCCAGGTCGCACTCTCTTGGAGCACTTTAATCCACAGACTCATTCCACCATGGTTTGCTAAGAAGTGCCTCTGGGGTTTTTTCTGCCCACTACATTCAGGCAATTCAATACTACTACCCAATGTACTCGTTAAGTTTGTTTGTTTATTTATTTATTAATATATTTACATATGTATTTATCGCTTGATAGATTAGTTGATTGATTGGCTGCATTTTCTGTGCTGTTAGTCTGTATTTTTGTTTTTTATGTTTCTGCTGGTGTATGCATTTGAATTTCCCTGTGGGATTGAAAAAGTTAATTTAATCTAATCTAATCTAATCTATTCTTTCCCAACCCCAAGGTACTCCCACCACACCTCAAGCATTCAAGGCTGAAATTTATTTGTCAAAACCCTGACTAATGCAGCTTCAAATATGACAAAGAAATAGGACCACATAGGGTGAAATGTTGATATAAAAGTGATTGATTATTCTTGCCTTCCTACTAAATTGCAGTAAATAACTGAAAAAAATGTGGAATCATCTGGAGCTGCTTGGGGCTATGGCAAAATTATGAGGGAGACGGCTTGATTAAAGTTAATTGTAATAGGCAGGAAATTAACATAGATTCCTAAATAAACATCACACTACCATCACAACCTACATGGTGCTGTTTTTCTGTCAATGAATCACAGTAAATTAATTTTATGTCACTTGTTCCTACCCCGCTGTCCCCTAACAAGGCAAAGAATATCTGAAACCTTACTTATGGTGAGTAGTACCTGTGTGTTAAATTTCTAGTCTTTGGCTTGAAAAACAAAGCTGTGTTTTATAGCTAGAGATTAAGTGTATAATCTGGAGTGTATAGTACATTGTGATCTGAAGATATAAGACAATTATAGCAGCATTTCTGACTCTGATTGACCCAAAATAACATTTAAAAAGCCAGACATATCAATAATGGTACTTCTATTGAATAATAAATGCAATTGAGCATTCAAAGTACATAAAAGTCTGGGCTTGACTAAATATTCCCTGCTCCCTGCTTCCCAGGTGCAGCGGTTTGTCACAGACTACAGTTCACCTTTAAGCAATCCTTTCCTCACCTCTGTCTTTCTCTGCCCCATTCACACTGTTTCAAACATGGTCTCTTCATCCTGCCCTTTGATCTTTGCTCTAAATGCTCACTTCCACTCTAGGCTGTGTTAAGTCAATTTAGGTCATTTCTAGCCAGTTCGTGGAACCACTTCCCGGGTCAGTGGTACCCATAGTATTGTCACTAGAATGCCAGGCTATGACAAGTTCTAGTTGCTCCTTGTGTCTCTGTACCCCCAAATCTGTGATTGCCCTGGAAGTATCTTATGTTCAAGGTAGCCTTGTAATTTTCTGTTCTCTAAAAGGGACAACACTTGGGCAAGAGATTACTGGCCACTTCTCCCCATACTCACCCTTGAACTGTGAACCTGAGCATCCTGAGCTAGTAGCCCTGATCTACCCATGTTGACCAGGAGGTCTTGCAACATTTTTTTCTGCCCTCTAGCATCCAGGTGGAAAAATGCCTCATTCTACTCAGGCAGCAGTGCCTATGGAGGAAAGAAGCTATTCCAAAGGCAGAAATCATTAGGTCTGGGAGATGAAAAGAATAACATGGCCAGAAAGAGGCAGGCACACAACCAGAAGATCAAAAGTACAAACATATTCTGGACCACAAGTTTTGTCTTTTTTTAAAAAAAAAATTGGTTCAGAAAGACCTATTTACAATTTTTGTCTTCTATGATGTCTCCCTTGGCCTGAATGCAAATATCCAATTGCTAGATTCTAATAATGAAGAGTCCTTACATTTCCATAATAGTCTGCACTTATTTTCTTGGTACTCATTCTGTCTGTAGGCAAGCTCATTGTTAATCACCTCAGTCACCACCTTCTTCTCATGTTACAAAATTTAATTCTACCAGGACAAGTGTCTTATAGGGTAGAAATACTCCTAACCACAAACTTTTTGTTCTTGCATAAACATTTGATGATCATGACAAAGGGGCTTGTCATATGCCATGGGTTCCTCCATTTTATGATCTGAACCAAATAAAGCATTTCTATGAGAACTTGGAATTAAATCAAAGATTGTGTTGTCAACAGAATTCATTGGGCTAGGAGTAAACTGACTTTCTTGCTTAAAACTGGAGGGTGTTGTAACCCTTCAAAGAATTACATGTGTTCAGTTAGTTTTGTTGCCTCATGTTTCCAATATCCTGAATTAAAATCCTATACATACTTGGATGTTGTCCATGTTGGGTTTGCACATTATTTCCATGTGTCCTTGGGTTTGTTATGATTAGAAATCCCAAACATAGCAAAATGATTGTGAGGCCTCCTAAAAAAAACATAAGAACAGAGCCATAACTTAACCAGCCTCTCCAAGGAGAATCACCCCAAATCCAGCTAGCCCCAAAACATGCTAATTGCAGGCTTTCAGCATAGCTGACTCCAAACAAGGCAAACTGACAAAATAACAAGAAATGTCCCAAAAATATAGCAAAAGGCCCATATAAAGAGGAGTGACCGTAAACCCCCAGTTTGTGTACCCATTTTGCAAACAAATGATATATTAACAAAAACTAGAAAAATACAAGGAAACGTAATTAAAAAATAGCTGCCTAAAAGGCAATCCTACAACAAAGAAGGCCAAATCCACAATCCAGGGGCCTTATGTATAAAGCTGTACATAAAATTCATACGAAAACATAGCATATGGACAAAACTGGAAATGCGCCTATGCACAAACAAATTCAGATGCATAAAACTGTGTGTAAGCAAAGTTCTATGCACTTTCCCTTTATAATTCTTAGTCAACATGAATAATAATGCACATGCACGTGCCTATAGCCCAACCCCGACTCCTCCCAGAAATACTCCTATTTGAATATGCAAATAAATATAAATAGTCTCCTATTCAGTGTTTTGTTAAAAGACAATGGCAAAAGCACATGTAAAAAAGAAGAATGTTAACAAATGTGAAATGCAGGTCCTACTCAGTGAAGTGGAGGCAGGGAAAAACATACTATTTGGTGGCTTAAGCAGTAGTTTAAGCAACTTAAGGAAATTGAAGAAGTGGTACAGAGTAGCAGAGGCACTCAAAAGTTCATGTTCAGAAAGTCGTACAGTGCCCAATATAAAGAAGATGTGATCAGATATCAAAATTGATGTGAAAAGGCGAGTTGCAGCCTACTGTCTTAAAAAAAAAGTCTATTTCCAGATAAAAGTGGAAATGTCAAATTTTAATCTCAAAATTTCAACTTTTGTCTCATAGTTTACTTTGTCATTAAAGTATAACACCATAAAAATAATCTTAAAATCGATACTTAATTTACTAGAGTTTCTCAAACCCCTTCATAACTAATGTAGCACGTTAAAAGCTTCGTATTCTAAGTGTTCCCTGACCCAGTCGTTAATTGCTATGTGCTTCTTAAACGGGCTTTCTCTTATGCCAACAGGAGCATACAGGCAGTGATTGCCACATTCATGATATTACAGCTCTCTGAACATTTTAGAATACTTGATATCATTTTCATGATGAAATGCATTAAAGCATGTATTAAACGTGGGGGCACGGGGGCACAGCGGTAGCAATGAGTTGGCTCCCAGTTCAGAGACTGTTCCTGCCTTGGGCACAATGTTAGCTGGGATGGGCATGACCCTGGATGGAATAATTTATTGCAGCAGTACTGTCTCTGTCAAAGGTACTAACCCCCAATTCCTGTCCTTCCATTTTCTTTCTCTATGTAACCAATTGCCACACAGTAAGCGTCTCTAATAAATGTAAAACTAGCTGTAAGCTTAGAACAGCAATTCTTCAAAACTTTTAAAAAACATGTTATACATGTTTAATTATTCCATCCATTCATCCATCCATCCGGGGTCGTGGCAGTCCTAGCAAGCATCGAGCATGAGGCAGGAACAATTCCTGGATGGGGCACCAGCACATAGCAGGGTGAATATGAGCACACACATACACTATTAGCATCAACTTAGCATCACCAAATCCACTAACCTGCATGCATTTCAAAGGAAACTGCGAGGCAACAGCACTTCTGCCATGCTACCATACCTCCACATGTTTAATTATTAACAGTATACATTATTTAAAGTTGAAAGTTAACAATTTGAATTTAACAATCTGTAAAATGTAATATACGTACTTTAATGCATTTCATCATAAAAATGATTTCAAGTATACATCTTAGTATTCTAACAGTACACAGCTCCAAGAGGATAGCTCTTGGAAATATAAATCGGCTTAAAATCCGATCATCAGCATGGGAAAGGTAATCAGCATGATTTGTAAATACATGAACTCTTCTAATTCTTCCATTTACAATTTCTTCTAACAACGCTAAAGCAGCCGTGGTAGATGGAATAGTTTGGCCATTCTGTGCACCATTATATTGTTACAGAATGATTACAGTCAAGTGAATTCAATTTGTAAACGATATGCAATTAATTTCGGTGTATTTGAAAAAGCCCGCATAATGGATGTGAATCTAAAAAAGAATGGGAGACCACACAGAAAGAGTAGCATTGCTTTGATGCTGGGTCCTGCCTGTTTGTAAAATTGAGCAGAAACGTGCGTACGTATGATATAAGGCTGTTGTGAAAATGTGCATGGCTTTACACTAATTTTAGTTTTAGTTTTTAGTTTTTAATTTTAGTTTTTTCTCGAAGTGATGTACGCACCATTTATACCTGATGCCCCAGCAGAGTAAATCAGGGATAAAGGCAAAACAAATCAAGTAAAATTCAACAAAAATAGCAGTACTCACCACTCCTTTTACAAAAAAAAAAAAATGTTCTCCTACTGCAGAGCCTGCTCCAGGGTTCCCAGGTCCCTAAAAAATGTGTAGCCCAATGCCTTAAGTAGACCATACAGTATAACACTCTGGAAAGTGGGAGGTGGTGTCAGAGCAAGAGGTAAGTGGGTTAGGTACATATCATCAAGGCATAAGGGAGGGGATGTCAACCCATCAGAGATATTTTAGAGTGATAAAATGTGTATATACCATCATACATCGTTAGAGGGTTCTCAGAGATTTTACAACAGAAAAAGCAGACAAAGAAGTGCCAGATGGATGAAACACATGGTAAAAATTAATTGAGGGGGGCTTGAAAAAAGCAGAGAATACTGTGTTGTTTTTAAAAAAATGGTCACAAACCCACAATATGCAAAAAGCCCATTTTTTCCCATGGATGATGATCAAAAGTAAGGTAATTGTGCAAGAAAACTGTGGACCTAGAAACTGGCCTGCTCTGCTGTGGCTCAATAGCCAGAGGGAGGGCTCAGGACTGGTGATGTCTGGGTGGTCCTGCCTCCTCGGGCTTCACCCACAAAGCACAAGCAATATCAGGACATTTAAAGTACTGGTATATAATTATAAATATCACAGAAAATACATAAAAATATGAAAAATAATTCAAAAATTCAAAAATATATGTTAATAAATAACAAGGTTTCTTTTGGATACAATGGCTTTACTCCCACATTTCCAAAAATATGCAGCATAGTTTAAATGGAAAGTCTGAATTGAACCAGTGTGAGAGTGAGATTTTGTTAGTGTTAATGGGCACTATAATGGACTGGAGTCCTGTCCAGGGCCAATTCCTGTCTTGAGCCTGATGTTTCCAAGAAAGGCTCTCACCCTTCATGACTTTAAACTGGATTACTGTAAGAAGTGTTAGAGAATTTTATTTTATAATAACAATTTTGACAAGAAACAAGTAATTTAGCTCAACATAGTTCATCAATTTTTAATCACCAAACTTTTGAAAAATATCATTGTCTAGATTTAATGGTCTCAAAAGTTCACACTAGATACCCTACAACTTGGTAAATTATTCTTCATATCTGTGCTTCTCTGTGTGAAAAAAAAAATACATTTATGAAAATGTACCCTTAACCAGCTTCAATTTGTGCCCCTGTGAATAACCTATTGTAAAGTAATAACTGATCTGGTATGAACAGTAATGGACTCCATACCACTGTACTATTTCCTTTCATATTTTTTAACAGTTCAATCATGTTTTCTTATAGTCTCCACTTATTTCAATGAAAATGATTTATTTCCTTTAATCTTTCCATGTACTTTATAACCCAAAGGCCCTAAAATAAGCATAGTCAATTTTTCTGGCCTTTCTCTAGTGGTGTTAAATATTTTTCTAATTCAGAGACCGCAAATGCACAAAGTATTCCAAATTAAGCCTTACTAATGTTGTGCTGTATAGTTTAAGACTAACCTTCCTTAATTCATATTAGGTAAGTGTGTTATGTTACTTAATATCTTTATTAGCCTTCACATGATCCACAGAACAAGGGGACCACCATGGGCCAGGGACATTTATGGATTATTGTATTGTGTTGTTATATTTTACATAACCTATGGAGCACTGGAAAGACTCCATTGGAGTTTGCTGGCATGTTGGATCAAACAGGGAAAGAAGAGTTTCATTGTACTCTGTATACTCAACAATAAATCTGAACTAAAAACAGTATAC
Organism: Erpetoichthys calabaricus; assembly: GCF_900747795.2. Taxonomy (NCBI): domain Eukaryota; kingdom Metazoa; phylum Chordata; class Cladistia; order Polypteriformes; family Polypteridae; genus Erpetoichthys; species Erpetoichthys calabaricus. The sequence goes on from NC_041402.2 coordinate 79,598,058, forward strand.
TGTATTACTATTTTTTTAAATCAAAAATGTAGATTTCTGAAATGGCTAACACTATTGGTCACCTTTACGGTCCATTTTGCAGTATCAATACTGCTCAGTGTTATGTGCTTTCTCTAGTGTATTGCATGCCAATATTAAAAATAATGAGAAAATGAAAAACAACTGAGCTTCATTACCGTATTTTTTATAGTACATGCTGAGTAACTGTGGTTAACAATAGTAGAGGTTAGGTTTAGGGCAGATTTTAAAATCCTCCTTTTAACTTATAAAGCCTTTGATGGCCAAGGTCTGGCTTACTTGTCTGAACTTATCATGACTTACAAACCAGAAAATACATTAAGATCTCAAGATGCTGGTCTGCTTATGATTCCAAGGTTTAATAAAATAACAGTGGGAGGTCGCGCTTTTAGTTACATGGCCCCTAAACTGTGGAATGGTCTACCTGCTACTATAAGAGATCCCCATTCAGTCTCAGCTTTCAGATCCCGGCTGAAGACTTGCTACTTCAGTTTAGTATACCCAGACTAGCGCTGCTGTTTAACGGTACAGACTGCATCTCTGTTGTTAGTCTTTAGCACTAAAACATAAGTAATAAGATAGTTATAATTTGTTACTAACCCTCACCTATTCTGTTTCTCTTCTTGCTACTCAAATATGACACTTGGTGTCACTGCTCACCTGCCAAGTTGTTTTGCCTGCCTAAGGTAAAGTCATCTCTGATGGAGGATCACATGAATCGTTGGGTAGAGGGGTCCTTTCATCAGATTGGCTGGCTCAGCACTGATTTAGCTGTGGAATGGCCAATTGGGGGAGGCAGCTTGATGGCCGAGGTCTCCAGGACTCCAGAACTGAACAAATCCAAATCATATCTTGCAATATCATCTACTGCTGAATTCTGCTCTGTACATGTAATATTTCTATTACACTATTATATTGTATTGAAGATTACTTGTGTTCTGTTGTGTGTATTGTATTGTATTTAACCCTTTTTTATACCAACTGCATGCCCAACCTACCTGCCTTTCCCAAGGTTTCTTCAATTTTTTTCCTTATAAGGGTTTTTTTTTGGGAGTTTTTCCTTGTCTTCTTAGAGAGTCAGGGCTGGGGGCCTGTTAAAGCCTATTGCAACAGTTCTTGTGTGATTTTGGGCTATACAAAAATAAATTGTACTGTATTGAATAGAGAGAAATTAGTGAACAAAAGTAATTAGTACATTTTACTGCTGCTTGTCAGTACATACAGTGGTGTGAAAAACTATTTGCCCCCTTCCTGATTTCTTATTCTTTTGCATGTTTGTCACACAAAATGTTTCTGATCATCAAACACATTTAACCATTAGTCAAATATAACACAAGTAAACACAAAATGCAGTTTTTAAATGATGGTGTTTATTATTTAGGGAGAAAAAAAATCCAAACCTACATGGCCCTGTGTGAAAAAGTAATTGCCCCCTCGTTAAAAAATAACCTAACTGTGGTGTATCACACCTGAGTTCAATTTCCGTAGCCACCCCAAGGCCTGATTACTGCCACACCTGTTTCAATCAAGAAATCACTTAAATAGGAGCTGCCTGACACAGAGAAGTAGACCAAAAGCACCTCAAAAGCTAGACATCATTCCAAGATCCAAAGAAATTCAGGAACAAATGAGAACAGAAGTAATTTGAGATCTATCAGTCTGGCAAAGGTTATAAAGCCATTTCTAAAGCTTTGGGACTCCAGCGAACCACAGTGAGAGCCATTATCCACAAATGGCAAAAACATGGAACAGTGGTGAACCTTCCCAGGAGTGGCCGGCCGACCAAAATTACCCCAAGAGCGCAGAGACGACTCATCCGAGAGGTCACAAAAGACCACAGGACAACGTCTAAAGAACTGCAGGCCTCACTTACCTCAATTAAGGTCAGTGTTCACGACTCCACCATAAGAAAGAGACTGGGCAAAAACGGCCTGCATGGCAGATTTCCAAGACGCAAACCACTGTTAAGCAAAAAGAACATTAGGGCTCATCTCAATTTTGCTAAGAAACATCTCAATGATTGCCAAGACTTTTGGGAAAATACCTTGTGGACTGATGAGTCAAAAGTTGAACTTTTTGGAAGGCAAATGTCCCGTTACATCTGGCGTAAAAGGAACACAGCATTTCAGAAAAAGAACATCATACCAACAGTAAAATATGGTGGTGGTAGTGTGATGGTCTGGGGTTGTTTTGCTGCTTCAGGACCTGGAAGGCTTGCTGTGATAGATGGAACCATGAATTCTACTGTCTACCAAAAAATCCTGAAGGAGAATGTCCGGCCATCTGTTCGTCAACTCAAGCTGAAGCGATCTTGGGTGCTGCAACAGGACAATGACCCAAAACACACCAGCAAATCCACCTCTGAATGGCTGAAGATAAACAAAATGAAGACTTTGGAGTGGCCTAGTCAAAGTCCTGACCTGAATCCAATTGAGATGCTATGGCATGACCTTAAAAAGGCGGTTCATGCTAGAAAACCCTCAAATAAAGCTGAATTACAACAATTTTGCAAAGATGAGTGGGCCAAAATTCCTCCAGAGCGCTGTAAAAGACTCATTGCAAGTTATCGCAAACGCTTGATTGCAGTTATTGCTGCTAAGGGTGGCCCAACCAGTTATTAGGTTCAGGGGGCAATTACTTTTTCACACAGGGCCATGTAGGTTTGGATTTTTTTTTCTCCCTAAATAATAAAAACCACCATTTACAAACTGCATTTTGTGTTTACTTGTGTTATATTTGACTAATGGTTAAATGTGTTTGATGATCAGAAACATTTTGTGTGACAAACATGCAAAAGAATAAGAAATCAGGAAGGGGGCAAATAGTTTTTCACACCACTGTATTTATTCAGGTCCATAATATTATGAGGTGATTCTGCTTTTAGGCTGTGATGCCAATGCATACAGCATTTGTGATTCACAAAAATTTTAAAGTAACTTAGAATGATTTTTAATCAGCTTTATAGCATTACTGATTACAGTTTCCAGTGCTGTCTCCTGTAATAAGGAGCTCCACAGTAGTATCTGTGCCCTGCAACATCACCTGCTGCACATGCTTTCCATTGTCCTTTTGAATCATTTTTGTATGCTCTATGGATGTGGACAAGTACACTGTGATATCCTTTTTGTAAGGTCTGCTTAGAAGTTTCAACCCCCATGCGTAATAATGGCTAATATTTTTACTTCCTATGTGTAATACTTCATAATTATTTATATTAAATTTCATCTGCTACATATCTGCCTAAACCTGAATTTTGTCTAGATCCACCTTTATTCTACAGTATCTTTAGTTCAAACTAGTTTAGTATTATTGCAAACCTATCCACCTTGTAAGATACAGTTTTATCAAGAGTCCAGAAGGACACCACTTAAAACATCACTTAGTATAGAAAAATATGTCTGTCTTCTGTATTTCAGAATAATTTTCAAACATCTACTCAGTGCTTCTTGTACTTCCAATTGTTTTTGCTTTCCCACTAGCCTTTCATGCAGTACCCTACAAAAAGATTTTTCGAAATCCCCTGTGTTGGCTGGGATTGGTCCCTGCAGACCCCCATGACCCTGTAGTTAGGATATAGCTAGTAGGATAATGGATGGATGGAAGATAGATGATATCATAAACACCATTCTGATTGATTGTTTTTATTGCTACCTCATAGCATTCTAACATGTTAGTCAAATAATTTACCCCCCCCCCCCACCTCCATTCAAATCACATAGTGAACCCTTTACTAATGCACCAGTACCAGGTATGGCTTGGTCCTTTTTTGATAACTTCTCTCATTTATTTGTGAAACGGGTTTGGTAGAATTCAGTCTTTACTAAATTCTCTAGCACACAGTGATTTCTGCAAAATGCATATTTAGAGTTTATATGTGTTATTATTAATTTCCTTAATAATTTATTTGATTTTAGCCTTTCTAATCCCAGTAAGAGTTGTTTAATTCCTAGTATTTAGTCCCTCCTTAATAGTACCTGCATCTACTGGGATATTCTTGCCTTCCTCACACATTACACATCATGAATAATATAACTTGAGAGCATTTGCTATTTCCTTTTCTATATATTTTATTTTTCTCTAACCATTCATAATACAATTCACCTTTTCACTGACTACTGTTCTGCAAGTAAAACACTGAAAGATCCTTAAAGTCAAGTTTGCATTTTCTGCAGTATTTAACTCTGTCTTCCTGCCTTTCGAGGATCTTTTTTATTTGTTGTTGCTGTAATGTGTTCATAATGATTTCAGAGTGATCCAATTATTTGCCTTCATATCCTTTAAACCTCCCTCACTATTTCTACACGGTCCCTATTCTTAAAAGTGAGTGTCCCAGTTGGTCTCTATTGTCTTAATAAAATTACATGTAATTACATGTAATAGCTGAAATAGATGTAATAGATGTTTTTTGAATATGTGCTCTTTGAAACTTATATTGTGATCACTAGGTCCTAATGGCTCAATTACCTTCACCCCCTGAATTCTGTCCTGAATGTTACATAATATTAATTATCATTAGTCGAAGGAAGGACAGGAGTCAAACAGAAGGTTGGTGTGCCAACCAGGCCACCTTGTTTACTTGGAAAAAAAATTGAAAATGATGGACATGTTTTACCACAGAGTTAACAACTGTTAAGGCTTTAGCTATTGGCTTCACAGTGATAGGCTCTGGAGAACAGAGCTCCGTAAGTTAGTGCACTTATCTCTTGAATGCATAGCCACTACTCTGGAGCTTCTCACTTTTATAACTCCTGGTCTCAAAGGGGTGTGGTATCAGTGGCCCGCAGTGGGCTTCTTCTCAGACCTGTAGGTGATAAGAAATATACAAGAGTTAACGATCACACTTCCTGGTGTCCTGGAGTGGTAGCGCTTACCTCAGATGAGGTGAATGTGGACCTGGAAGATGACCTCAGATGCACATGTGTGACATAAGTTTAGACTGTTTTTTTCCTCTTGTTGATGTTTATATTTGTTAGCATACTGTGTAGAGCAACAAATAACTGATTACATCTTCCTTTTGTTAATAGACTGTCATTAACACTGTCACACACGTGCACATAGGGGACAGCTGAAGGGCTCTAGTGACTGCAATTATACCGGCACACCAGGGGCTGGCAGACCAAATGATTGACAGCTAGTATATCGTAGACATCATTTCCAGTATCCATTCACCTGGACATGCCTCTTCCTGCTGGGATGACTGAAAACTGGACGCTCTGGCAACTCTTGTCTGAAGAGACCTTTTCACTGTTTATTTGATTGTTTGTTGCGATCCAAGTATAGGGGGTGCCAGGTTGGACCCCAAATCATTCTCTTACAGTGGCATAGTCGACAGGATTTGTTACTATGATGGAGCAACAGGATGTAGCAGCCCTTCTTCAGACCCTGGCAACAGAACTCTGGACAATAAATGTCTAGATAGGGGAACAATGAACTCAGCTCGCTGAGGTGGAGGTACGTAATCAGGCACACGTCACCCTCCAGCAGGAATGTCTGATGGATCCATCCCAGGTATTGTTACCATTACATGAGGATGACGATATTAAACTTATATCTTGATATTTAAGCGTACTGATTCCTGTCATAACGTCAGCAGAGATGAATGCCGAATCATCACAGTCCATCGCTCCGCCCACTGAGGTTGTCCTGGATCCCCTCACAGACTTAACATTTTCAATTTCAGCAAACACCAGCCTCTTTTAAAAGAGAACAATGGAACAATGATTCCTTGAAGTTTGCCAAGAGTGCAGTTGTTCTGATAGATGGACAACAGATGTCACATTCTATGTTACCAGCTCCGCACTTTGTGCTTAATAATTATTAATTGTATTGTGTAGCCAACCCATTTGAGCACATAGGGGTAGATATTGTAGGATCCTTTGGACCCTCAGCTTGTGGCCATAAATATAAATTAGTGATAGTTGATTACATCGTTCAAACCGATACATGCTCTAGGTGGTCACTGAGGATGTGAGGAACTGGATTTAGCTACAACCTCTTATGTTATTTGTATACCGTGAGGTCCCACAAGCCTCCATGGGCTTCTCCCTGTTTGAATTATTATATGTACAACAACCCTGTGGATTATTCAACATTTTAAAAGAGGGTTGGGAAGAAAAGGCACTCCCATCCACTAATATTTTGGAATGTGGTGCAGTGGTAGTGCTGCTGCTTTGCAGTAAGGAGACTGTGGAAGATTGTGGGTTCGCTTCCCGGTTCCTCCCTGTGTGGATAGCGCTTTGAGTATTGAGAAAAGCGCTATATAAATGTAATGAATTATTATTATTATTATATTGCACAGTTCTGTGATAGATTTCAAAAAATCAGACCTATACTAAAAGAATACAGGTATATGGAGCATATACAAACAGCACAGGCAGGCAATTATGATCGTGGCTCGACCCTTCGTGAGTTCCTTCCTAGAGATCAAGTCATGTCCTCATTCCTGCTTCACAATCCAAATTACTAGCACATTGGCAAGACCCCTAGGAAATTAAGGAGAGGAAAGGATTGGTTGAACATTTACAGAAACAACCTAATCGTTGACCAGTGGAACAAGTATACCATGTGAACTTGCTGAAAACATGGAAGAACCGCTACTCCGATCCCTAGTCTGGCCAGCCTCATTCCTTCTTTGTTCATAAAATGACCCTTAATTTCGGAATGGATTTGATGCCCAAATAATGACATGAGATCAAAACAGCTATCTTGTCTGTTCCAGAAGTGTTGAATGAACAACCCAGAGGGTCCTCTCTGATTGCGCATGACATTATCACAGAGCCAGGGTTTGTCATCAGAGAATGCCGTACTTCCTCCCAGAGCCAAAGCGAGCAGAGCTTGAGTTCAGGAGAATGCTAGATCTTGGTGTAAGTAAGGAAGGTTGCAGTCCCTGCTTTAGTTCCATCATCCTAGGCCCAAATTTGGATGGCAGTTGTTGCTTTTGCAGTGACTTCCGCTGACTTAATCAAGATTCCCGATTCAATGTTTACCCAGTGCCGCAAGTGGAGCAGCTCCTGAAGTGACTCGGGAAAGCTGAATATCTGACCACTGCTGACATGACAAGATATTATTAAATTTCTTTAACGGAATCTGCAAATGAGAAGCCCGTATTTAGCACCCCTAGTGGCCACTAGCAGTATCATTTCCTCCCATTTGGATTACACAGGGCACTGGTGACTTTCCAACATCTGGTGGATACAGTACTGTGACCCCTCAGTGCCTATAGTGCCACCTATCCAGATGATGTTGTCATCTATTTCGGCACCTGGAAAGAACACGCATGGCAGGTAAGCCTGGTGCTCCTGGCACTAAGCAAAGCCAGTCCTTGGATCAACCCATAGAAATGTGCCACCAGGGGGTGCTGCATGTACTGCAGAGTGCTGCTTCATTGGGCTCCCACCTTATCCAGAAGTGGTTTCAGACCACGCCTACGGGAGTCCAGAAGTATTCCCAGGTATTACATAAAGGGAACCAACTGCCATTGCTCCAGGAGCCTGAGTTGGAAGGATGGTGACAAAGCTTGCTGGAGGAGGAGTAAAGGCAGATAGAGAGAACGAGAGAAGAAGAGACAGAGATGAAGAGAAAGAATTCACTTGTGCCTTTGTGTTGTGAACTGTGTATTGTGCTGGGCTGTGGGAAATGCTGCTTGGGAAGAGTTTCAAACAAATAAAAGCTGTGTGTTGTGTAAAATTTGTGTCTGTATCTGCTTGTGTTGGGTTTGGGGAGCTGGTGTGCCCCCTTCAGGCCACAGAGACCTATGTGCACATTTTAATGGGGCCCTTTTCTCCTACCAGAAAAAATAAAATTGATCTTAACAAACTCGATAAAGGCACTATAACATAATGTTTTGTTACATTTCAAATGCAGTATGCAGTTCACATTATTATGGTAAAAAAATGTTCCATAATTTAATGGTTAAATTACAGGCAGCTGAGCTTCCAGTCATTCAACTGTCAATAAAAGGTCAGAAGCACAGACAACTGTACTGTTTATATCTACAAAATCAATGCAGCAAACAATAAAAATTCTATCATTGTTATTATTAGATTAAGCTGTTTCTATTTCTAAGCTTATGGTGGCTTAGTAGCCATTAAATTTAACTAAGTATAACATATTTATAAACAGCTTATGATATACTGTAATTCTTTTATTTATATGCGCATTCATTCCAATATTGCAAAGTGTTGTGGCGGATGGCTGGGATGCCCATTTGACACTGGGTCCTGGGGAGCAGCCATGGGATGCACAGAACGCATGGTGGCAGCCCTTTTGGGTTACATCGGGGCCACAGGCGTGGGACTTCAGGGCTCAGCCACCACTGGGAGGAGCTGCACGGCTTAACAAGCCCGTGTGGGCTGGAATGCAGCCACATCCGGAAGTGCAGCCTGAATTAGGTTAATTATCACCTGAAGCACTTCCAGGTGTGCTATAAGAAGAGCCTGCAGCCACTGCTCGAGGCACCAGAATGAGGAGGAGGAGGAGGAGGACGACGACAACAACAAAAACAAAGACAAAGGCAAAGACAAAGCTGCCTGGGAGGAGTGGAAGAAGAAGAGTGTGTTTTTGGTGTGTTTTGGGGACTGTGTAGGTCCTGTGGGACATGGGGAAGAATTGCAGTATTTCTACAAACATTTAGTGCTTTAATATAGAGTGATTGTGAATCTATGACAATATAACACATTCCCAGAAAATACAGCATTCTTGCACATTGAAACAATTAATTAATTATTGGCAGATAAAACACTGCTTAAAATAAATAAATAAACATTCAGTTCTCATCGAGGATCATTTGGCACTCTAGGCGGGATGGACTGATGTTGCCCCCTGTTGTCCAAAGCGGGTAATATGTATTATTAGACTTCGACAACTTGTGCAGGAGGCATTCCCCTCATTGTCAACAGCACAATAAACACCTCTTTGTGTACATATTGCAGACTTTAAAGAGCTTGAGCCCCTTGGTGTAAAGAGCATGCACACTTTTACTTTCATAAATGGCACCCAGCAGGTAGCAGCAGTCACTCAGTATCATCAGACTTCAATGACCCTTGGGGGCTCTTTTTTGGTGTCCAGAACACAGGCCCCTTAAAATTCATTAATGACACCCCTCAGATGACAGTGCCCTTGGCAGAGGCCTTTGTCACCTAATGGCTCTGTATACATTTATCTGTTTAAAAGCAAACTGTTAATTATGTAACAGTTTTTACTTTTACAATGTGCAGTTAATTTTTTTTTCCTGGGATGTAAATATAAATATGAAATAAAAAAGAATCATCATTGTGCAGTTTCTTACCAATCTTGAACTGCGTGATACACACAGAGAAATAATAAATGCATACATCTTTTGTATAAACTGTGGTTTGCTTTTTCATTGTCAAAACTTGTGTTTGGCCATGAAGAGCCCTTGATCACTACAGTCACTAAACATCATGAATGTTGATGAAGTATAAAAGAACATACTGTAAGTTAGTTTTTGATTCTTTTACTGTAAGTATACTAAACAACATTCCAGCAGCTGAATTTATATACTGTAGTTAATGGGCTGTCTTGTATTGTTATGTTATCATAACAAATAACAGATCCAGCTTTTTTTTCTGTATGTGCTTCCATTTAGAAAAGCAAAAAAAAAGAAAACACTTGTTCTAAGTTCTCCCATCTTTCTCGCTTCTTCTTTCATTTGCATTTTCATTAAAAATGTGTTATTGACTTTTCTGAACAACACAACACACTGCACAGAAAACAATGAGGTCCACTCACATCACCCACTTGAACCACCATGGACTGACCTGGAATTTCTCATTTAGAAATAACTTTCCCATTGTCTTTGTGCTTGTTAATAAAGTTGACTTGAGCACAAGAATTAAGGAAATCAAGACAATAACGACGTGTCAGTTACTAAAAGGTACAAAAAGAGCACTTTTTTTGGGAAATTTTCAATTTCTTTAATTTGTGGCAAGGGCCCTCTGTTTTGTGGTAGCCCTACTTTAAACCTTCAAATCTACATTCTACATGTTTCTGAAAAGAAGCAAAAAGACATCTTTATCACATTTTCAGGAAAAAGAGGAATTATGATTTTATTATACTGTAATAAAACTAGGGGGAACAAACACTACTTCTCCCTGATGGCAACACAAATTAGACAATCTACAAGTCTCCACCTTAAAGTTTAAATCTGAACAAAATATTTGATCTCTTTTTGCTGTTCCGTTATTTCACCAAGTAATAATTTCAGTTTGTTTGCGATAATGTGATCTTTACTATCATTTTTTTAAGACTTTCGAATTTTAGTACTTTAATTATCTCTAACCTGCTCTGCATATGTATCGCGCCAACGTTTTTGAATTCTTTACGACGTTCTACTTTGTCATCTACTCTTTGTCTTTAATTTCCAGCCCCGGGCATGGTTAAATCTCTTGGCACAAAGTCTCATCTCGTGGGACATGAAAGTATCTCTCTGAAAAAGTCATGTCTTGTCCCAGGATAAAAAGTCTCGTCTCATCCCAGGATTTTTTTTATATAATAGAGAGATGTCTGAAGTAAGTTAATGCTGGTTAAAAACTTAGGAATATTAAGCAATGTGTTTGCAAATTTACTAAACTTGAGGTAAAAAATACAGCTTCCTTTTTGCAATATGATTATAATGCAATATGGCTACACCTTCACTTGTAGAGTACAAACTAGTACATAGTTCAACAACAACAATAATAATAATAATAATAACACATGCTTTTTTTATATGTGATTCATTCAGTGAATAGGACCTGGACAGCTGTCTTTTCAAATATCATCCAAATTGAGATTGCACTCACTGTACACTAGAGGGCACACTTGATCTATAAGTGGGGCACCCCTACTTTATGCAGGTAGTTTATCTTATTTCCGGCAGATGGTGCAAGGAAGCACTGAAAATGAATTTCATTAGGCTTGTTTTGCACCTTATTTGAAGAAATTTGTATTTCATTAAAGCTGAACTTTGGTGTAAATCAAATCAATAAATATCAATTGTTTTCACTACAGTTTGCCATTAATGACACTGAAACATTAAGAAATTATAAATACTTTTTTTTTTTTGCTAATCCAGTAAAAGACCACTTCAGAAAATTTATTTTCAAGGTGTGAAAAATAAGATATAAGGTTAATATGTGGCCATGTGTATTTCCCAACTTCTGAATGTTTTTCAGATGTCTTCCACAACCAGAGTGCAAGTGACCACATACAAGTGACAAATTTCTATTTCATTTTCTGTTGTTAAGAGGGTGGCATAGTATTAGAAATGTGATTGTATTAAAAATGTGAAAAGTGCCAAGATTAGACTTTGCTGTTAATCTTTGTGGGCACTATCACAATAATCTATAATGTACTGGCAACCTGTCCATAGCTTTTCCTGCCTAGTGCCCAGTGCTGCCTAACCCACTTGACCCAGATGTGGATTAAGGCAGATTTGAGAATATTGTGGCATATTAGTATGCAGGTTATGGGTTTCAAGTGATGATGAACTTTTTCCAAGTATCTGCACATTTAAGTAACGGAAACCTGGAGAAGTTTGAGCGTTGCTTAATTTTGTTTATGTTTGTTGGTATAACAGCAACCGTTTGCAATCAGAAGTCTACTATTGCACTCCATTACTGTACAATTAATTGATTAACAGTTTTCTATTCTTGCTTTTTCCATTTGGGATTTGCATTCAGTGAAAGGTGCTACATGAACCTATTTTCCAACTGTACATCCCAAGGACAAGTGTGTTAATTGTTGCAGAGCCTGACTGAGAATATTGATCTGAACTGGCACCTCCTTCAGAGCTCTTCCATCCTTGTACTTAATGTTGCTGTGACAGACTCTCGCCTTTGGAATAAATGCGCCTGGATGCATGTTTGAATGGGCTTGGAAATTGAATAAATGTGAGTACCATTTGATGAACTGGCATTCCACTAAGGGTTAGCTCCAGCTTTGTGCTTAATGTTGCCAAGATAGACTCCCTGCAATCCTGTAATGGAGTCAGTTAGTTTAGAAATACTGATGGATGGATAATAAATCTGGACACCAACCCCTTATTTAGCACATATTCCAAAGCACACACCTACTTGAGGAGAATATAGGATTGCTATTTATCAGGGGAAGTCATGAAAAAGGTGTAAGACTTCATACATGTACAGCCTTAATTTGAAGTAAAACCCACAATAACCTCTTTTTAGGCAGTGTTTTGTCTTGGTAGAGTAACATATTGCTCTACTTTCCCCTATTGTATTATTAATAAGTAGCCTTTGTCAGAATGCCTAATCTCACAGATTTACCACTGTTTATAAGGGATTATAGTATATAACATCCCCACCTTCCCTTCTATATCTATAGGCAATTAGGTATAGTAAAAAGACAAGCAGGAGTTAAGTTACAACTTAAAATAATGTATTATTGATAATATTCATAAATAATAACACTATGCAAAGTACATTTGAATATTGGCAACCATAGAACCTGATTAAATGGTGATGTGTATTTTCAGGTGGCACACAGACTTGTTAGTTATTTAAAATGTCTCTAGTTAAGGCATCATTGGTGCTCAGCTTTCTTCAGAACAGGCCGCAAGTCCGTTCAATACGGCTGCTAAGCTGTGCTCTTCATTGTGTTGTCTTCATCATCAGAGGTTAGCAAGATGCTTCTTTCAGATGTTAGTAAGAGAGATATGCTTCCTTGTCATATGTTGGTTAGTAAGAGAGAGAGAATGTGGTTGAACAAGCAGATTTATAGATTCTCTGTCCAACCCCTTCAGCCAATAGGACGTCATGGTACTTAAAAGCTTCTGATAGAAGCCAATTCCAAACAGCCATACTTCAGACCAATGAGGCAACACATGCCATCCCCCAAACCATATGGCAGCTTGGCTTCCTTGCGGGGGTTGAAAGACATTAGCAGAGAAATATTTGCCAAAATGGGTTAAGGCACATTCTCCTTTGTCATTAAACTCAGAGAGACCCATTCCTAAAGGGGGGGGTAAACACTAAATTACATTGCTTTGCCTAAATTACAAATAAAGACATACAAAATATTTATCAAGTTATATGCAAAATCTCACATCACAACAGGCAGCAATGCCGACCAAAAAACACCCATAATTCTAATTTAAAATGTACAAAGGTACAATACTATTATATTCCATTAGAGACAATTGTATAATAATCATAATAATACTTTATATATGCTGTATACAGTTAGGTCCATAAATATTTGGACAGAGACAACTTTTTTCTAATTTTGGTTCTGTACATTACCACAATGAATTTTAAATGAAACAACTCAGATGCAGTTGAAGTGCAGACTTTCCAGCTTTAATTCAGTGGGGTGAGCAAAACGATTGCATAAAAATGTGAGGCAACTAAAGCATTTTTTTAACACAATCCCTTCATTTCAGGGGCTCAAAAGTAATTGGACAATTGACTCAAAGGCTATTTCATGGGCAGGTGTGGGCAAGTCCGTTGTTATGTCATTATCAATTAAGCAGATAAAAGGCCTGGAGCTGATTTGAGGTGTGGTGCTTGCATGTGGAAGATTTTGCTGTGAACAGACAACATGCGGTCAAAGGAGCTCTCCATGCAGGTGAAAGAAGCCATCCCTAAGCTGCGAAAACAGAAAAAACCCATCCGAGTATTGCTACAATATTACGAGTGGCAAAATCTACAGTTTGGTACATCCTGAGAAAGAAAGCAAGCACTGGTGAACTCATCAACGCAAAAAGACCTGGACGTCCATGGAAGACAACAGTGGTGGATGATTGCAGAATCATTTCCATGTTGAAGAGAAACCCCTTCACAACAGCCAACCAAGTGAACAACACTCTCCAGGGGGTAGGCATATCGATATCCAAGTCTACCATAAAGAGAAGACTGCATGAAAGTAAATACAGAGGGTGCACTGCAAGGTGCAAGCCACTCATAAGCCTCAAGAATAGAAAGGCTAGATTGGACTTTGCTAAAGAACATCTAAAAAAGCCAGCACAGTTCTGGAAAAACATTCTTTGGACAGATGAAACCAAGATCAACCTCTACCAGAATGATGGCAAGAAAAACAGTATGGAGAAGGCGTGGAACAGCTCATTATCCAAAGCATACCACATCATCTGTAAAACACGGTGGAGGCAGTGTGATGGCTTGGGCGTGCATGGCTGCCAGTGGCACTGGGACACTAGTGTTTATTGATGATGTGACACAGGACAGAAGCAGCCGAATGAATTCTGAGGTGTTCAGAGACATACTGTCTGCTCAAATCCAGCTAAATGCAGTCAAATTGATTGGGCAGCGTTTCATGATACAGATGGACAATGACCCAAAACATACAGCAAAAGCAACCCAGGAGTTTATTAAAGCAAAGAAGTGGAGAATTCTTGAATGGCCAAGCCAGTCATCTGATCCTAACCCAATTGAGCATGCATTTCACTTGTTGAAGACTAAACTTCAGACAGAAAGGCCCACAAACAAACAGCAACTGAAAGCCGCTGCAGTGAAGGCCTGGCAGAGCATTAAAAAGGAGGAAACCCAGCATCTGATGATGTCCATGAGTTCAAGACTTCAGGCTGTCATTGCCAGCAAAGGGTTTTCAACCAAGTATTAGAAGTGAACATTTTATTTCCAGTTATTTAATTTGTCCATTTACTTTTGAGCCCCTGAAATGAAGGGATTGTGTTAAAAAAATGCTTTAGTTGCCTCACATTTTTATGCAATCGTTTTGCTCACCCCACTGAATTAAAGCTGGAAAGTCTGCACTTCAACTGCATCTGAGTTGTTTCATTTAAAATTCATTGTGGTAATGTACAGAACCAAAATTAGAAAAAAGTTGTCTCTGTCCAAATATTTATGGACCTAACTATATATATAATCTTTTCCTAATTTTATTGGCCTGTCATTAATGCTCCGTCTGGAATGGAATCCTACACTGTGGCCCTGAATTGAGTCAAATAGAGTCTGATAATGAATGGCTATTTTATACAATGGTATTTCCATCATCAGCCTGTTTAAATATGCTATCTGTATTTGTAGGCTACATAAAAGGTACAGTAATCCCTCGCTACTTCGCGGTTCACTTTTCGCGGATTCACGACTTTGCGGATTTTATATGTAAGCATATCTAAATATATAACGCGGATTTTTCGCTGCTTCGCGGGTTTCTGCAGACAATGGGTCTTTTTACTTCAGGTATTTGCTTCCTCAGTTGGTTTGCCCAGTTGATTTCATACAAGAGATGCTATTGGCGGATGGCTGAGAAGCTACCCAATCAGAGCACGCAGTTAAGTTCCTGTGTGCTGCTGATTGGCTCAGCGACGGAGTGCTGCATTAACCAGGAAGTCTCATCTCACTCATTCACCATTAACGTGCTCTTGCTACTGCATTCAGGGGATTATCACCTTCATCGTCATCATTTTTACTGCGCAGCATATTCATCACCATCATCACGTTATATATAGCTACGTGTACTTCGCTATACAGTAAGTGTAAACTTATCTACCGATTTCATATTGCTTAGCAGTTGTCCCTGTTATTAATAGAGTAAAGGGTGGGTTGTAAACAATACAGGGAGGGTTTAAAAACGTCCAAATACACGTTAAATAATTAAATAAATATGGTGTCCCTACTTCACGGAAATTCAGTTATCGCGGTCGCCCTTGGAACCTATCTCCCGCGATAAGTGAGGGATTACTGTATTGTGAAACGAAGAGCCTCGACACACACCAAAAGGCTTGAGAAAGCCACCCGTAGAGTCTCTCTGGCTGCAAATGTTTTTTTTTAGCGCACTATGTGCATTGGTTTGAGTCCTGAATCGAACTGATGTGCTGAAGAAATAATGGCGGCTTTAAAGGCCAAAACCGTAAGTGACGTCACCTGTGGCAGCAGAACTGGAAGTGCCGTTGTCTATGACACCGGAACCGGATGTGACATCGTCTGGTAGGTTTTCCCCATATTTGGCCTGCAGAGATAACAGAAGTGGGATTAGTGCACCCTGACACCCCCTGACCTGGCAGGTAATTACCTTGACTTGGGTCCACTCAGCTTCCTCCTACTCGCACATGTGTGACAGTATGTATATGAAATAACAATTACAGTTTTAAAGCTATCACTGACTAAGATTATGTCAGTAAATTAATGGTACTTCACTAAACTCTCTTCCAGGGTATCTCAAAGTTTCTTTGGGATTCTCAGGTTTGATTGAATGGAGAGGCTGCAGCTTTTCCACTTTGCTTAGTCAGTTGTGTGCTGTGTTCTCCTTAGTAAAGGGTCAGACATCATGGACAATGTTATTAAAGATCAGTGCAATTAGGCAGTTACTATTCTAAAAAGGACAAGGGCAGGGATGGCTTGGAATTATCGCCAATTAGCATTGTCCTATGCTGCAGATCTTTGCAGATACATGTGGACATTTATTTAAAAAAACATGGAAATCTCTGAGGAGATTTGGCATTGTTGTGGCACTTTGCCTGAAGTCCAAACAGTTGTTCAGGAAATGCTTTTTAAAAAGAAAAATCATCCAGTTCCTCTGTAGTAAACATTTGTATATTTTCTCCTTTTATACATATTAAGAACAACATAGTAACAATGCTAATCTTTTTTTTGTAATATGACCCGTACTCTTTATGATTCTGGAGTTCACCGTAACATATCAACCACAGCTTTCAATTTGAAATATCTGATATTGAGCTGTCAGGCTCACATGCTGAAGGATGGCCACTCAGTCAGAGATACTGAGCTAACCCTTTAGGGCAGAGAATGGAGCTGGAACTTTATACAGCCAACTGGCTAAGATAATGTGGTGAAGCAAGTCAGGGGTCCATATTGGTACATGATTTTGTTAAAAAAACACTGTGGCTCAGGATTTGTGCCAGTGGCCATGGAGTGTTCAATTGGGAAATTGGCTGACTGCTCGTTTGAGTGCAGGAAAGTCATAAAAACTGAGTAATGTTTTAGGGACTATTCAAAAAGGTCTAAGCCACAAGCCTGCTCAGTGACTGACTTAAGACACCAGCTAATATTCCTATTCAGAAAATGCTTTTAATAAGTTTATTACACAAAATACTTCATTATGATTATTCACTGATGCCTTGCCTTTTGCCAGCCATGAGAGACAGAGATCGTGTGATGTATCAGGTCCTAGTGTCCCATCCATTAAAAATGGTAAAACATTTCCAAGAATTCTTGACTTGGAAAAATAAATAAATAAATAACAAAAATAAACACATTTGTGTCAATGTCAGTGAGGGGTAAATAAACTAAGATAGCATTAAGACTCTTGTGATAAACTTTTTTTGATGGTCAATGAATTTGGTTTTGTGTTTTATTTTTTGAGCATCTCCTCATGTTTGTCCTTCTTGTTCTGTGACTTTTTGCCTGACCTCTGACCGTTAATTTTTGCTGGCTTCTTTTGTTCTATCACTTTCTGGTCATCTTTCCTCTTCCTCCTTACCTCTGTGCACTTACCACCATTTAGGTTTTAAACACTGCTTTTTTCTTTCGATAGAGTGCATAGTGGAATAATGGCCCAAGCACTTAGCTCTAAACCACAAACTTGCCTGTTCATTTCCGACCTGACTAAATATGTAATAAGTCATTTTAACCTGCATGTATTAAAATTGTAAGTATATATACTATGATTATGGTACAGTATATGAAAAAAGCTTTAAAGAGTATGTTTGTATAAATTGTAACCACAAGGGTGCAAGACTAAGCCCCAAACCACACAATGCCATCCAACACAATTCTGGGTTCAACTGAAAGGATTTTATTTGTAACAAACACTTTTCTAAATAAGCACCAACCAAAACACACAAGTATTACTAAAGATTCTCTTTCTCCTTCTGTCCTCCTGATGAGTGTCACCAGCTGCCTCCTGACTCTGGATCCCTGAGGGTCCTTTTACTGTATCTCAGATCCAGGAGTACTTCCAGTGCAAGGACATGGTCCATTGGAAGCACTTTCCCCATTTCAGGGGGAAGTCCCATTAAGTCGGGATTGTAAACCCTAGTAGCACCCCCTGGTGGTAACCACAGAACCTAACAGGGCTGTACTCCAGGATTCCAGATTCCAGCATGACCAGTTTCATTTAAGCAGTTTTTTATAATTACCATTAGCTTGCTCTTGTAATATTGAACAAACAAGGTAATTATCTGTAATCGTATCAATTACCATGTTTGATCTATATGTTTTCCTAGTGAACGTTTATCTTCATGTTTGTTATATATGTAATTTTGTGTCATACTGTATGTGGCAAAGCTATCATGAGAGTTAGATGCTACAGATCAATGGGATGAACTGAGGGACCATATTCACTTCAGGATACTCTTTAAAAATTTAATTTGAGAAATGGGTAATTGTATACTGTATAAAAAACTTCAGGCTATATAAAGTCAGGATTTGAATCTTTCTCCAGACATTGTTTGTGTAAAGTTTGACTTTTGTTGTGGGTACTCCAACTTGCTAAAATAACTCAAAGATGTACCGATTAAGATAATTTATCACTACAAATTCACCCAGTGTTAGCAAGTGTGCTTCATGATTCATTGTTGTTTTGATGCTACTGAGATAGGCTCTGATTCAGGCTGCAGCCCTGTATTTGGTATAAACAGGTTTACAAATTGAATAAATGAATGATTGTCTATGATCCGTTGTGGACTGGCATCCCATTTGGATACAAAACTAAAATGTATTATGGGCACTAATCCATTACAACACAAACCTGAAAACATACACTCCCAATTATAAGGAATATAGCATTATACTTTGACATTAGAAGGAATGTGAACATGGGGAGCTTCATATAATATACCAGAAGGTTTTTAATTGTTGGTATTTTAGTAATTTAAAATCAATCAGCTTAGCTCCTTGGTATCAAAATAGTTGTTGGGTCCAGGTGGAAATTATCAAGGACTTTTAAGTTCATTAAGCCACGTCCCCTTGCTACATCACTATATGCTATACTGTATCACTAAGAGATAATGGTCAAACTCTACTTTAGAACAGACCAGTCAACCACTACGTCTCTGTCCTAGTAGCTAGCTAATGTGGACAGTAGGGACGCTCCAGCTCCCCAAACCCAACACTAACAGGCTCAGACACAGGTATAAAAGCACAGATGATCTTTATTGTGGGAGACTCTTCAGTAAGCGTTTCCCACGCCACATCCACAAGTACAATAAGCACAGCAAAGAACAAGCACACAGCAATACTTTATCTTCATCTCTCTGTCTCTCACTTGGTCACTTCCTCCTCCTCCTCCACTCCACCTTACAGGCATTGCTCACCTTCCTCGTGACTTTGGCTCCATGATGCAAGGTTGGCAGTCCTTTTTATTTTAGCCACCCCAGAAGTGCTCCCGATCTTCCACACATGTGGTCTGTCAGCACGTCTGTGTGAGACAGAAACCCCATGATGCAGGGACTCCCAGCAGAGCTGTCCCCTGGGACTACAATACCCATCATGCCCTGGGGGCACCCATGTGGGACACTGAGCCTGGCCTTGCTGCCATTTAGTGTCCTGGGGAAAGAAAACTCTGTATTAGCTGCCTCCCCCTGTCTTTCCCTCCTAAGGGCTTCCCGGGCATCCTTCACACTAGTAAACCTGAAAGGATTTTCAATAAAGATGGCTCACTTTCCAACCCTTTCTCCCCTACATCTCTGGTGCTACTCTGCTCTGTGCAGGTTGATTAGCTGCCTTCTCAACACATGTCGAATTTCAGCTAATGTGACACTTTATTCTTTTGTCTCTATTTAAAACTGATGCTTCAGGGATGTCAGCTCCCTGACTTAACTGGATGATATTTATGGCCTTGTGATACATAAAATAAGGTGGCTTCTCTATAACACCAAATCTCTCTGTGTCAAAGGCGAATGCAATAATTTTATTTTTCTGCAGTTTTCTGTCAATTTTAGTCTTAGACTTTTCCTTAAAATTCATACAGTATGCATATAAATCAGTTACACAGGTTTGATTTCTTATGCCAAATGTGTATTTATATTAACTACAATGAATTATTGTGCAATCCAGTTCCATGTAATCAATACATCTTGCCTGAAGAAGGGGCCTGAGTTGCCTCGAAAGCTTGCATATTGTAATCTTTTTAGTTTGCCAATAAAAGGTGTTATTTTGCTTGGCTTTTCTCTACATTCATAATAGCTAACAACGGTACAACACCCTAGTTCTACAGGTGTGTTTTGAAAATCTAAATCGTCCTAACTTCCAGTAAGCTAGCTAATGTTACATCAGTTGCCACTATGCTAAAGCTAGTGGTTTACTGGAGTAACAGTGAAGTAGTCACATATGTGTAATATTTTGATATTGAGTGTTTAACTGATATTATTTGATGTTACACAACCTAGCTAACACATGGTTGACTATTATTTATTACTGCCATATAGACCTCAGAACCTCTAAACATTGTTAAAGGGTGCTGACATTAGTTAAGATTTGAAATGTTCTAAGTGGTTTGCATTGTGGACACATTTGTAAAGTTCACCAATATGCAGGCTCTCTTGTTTACTTGTTAGTTAGTAAATGAATTGTGGAAAAGCACAATGAATGCAACTGTGACATACAAAAAGAGCAATTAGCTCATATTAAATTGAATTGTTGTTTACTTTTATTGGCAACTAACATTACTTATTCAATTAATGTACTACTGCTATGTGCTGTCATTAGAAGGACAAAAAGAAATTTAAATAAATTCATTAAGTGTAGGTGATATATTCACATTGTAAGACGCTAGGGGTCGCTGTTGTCCCTTTAAACCTCACAGACAAATGCTCAGGACACAGGGTAAAAGCACTAAGAAGTATTTTAATACTTTTTCTTCTTATTAATAGTGCCCTAAGCACCACAGCCACCAATAAACAGGCACATAATCAATAGAACACACAATTCTCTCTCTATCAATCTCTCCTCCACAACTCCCAGCAATCTTCGTCCACCTCCATCTGACTCTGGCTTGCTTGCTGGGTCTCCAGCAGTCCTTTAAATAGTCCGTGACCCGGAAGTGCTTCTGCACTTCCAACCACATGATTGGCTAGCACTTCTGGGTCTAATGAAGAACTGGCTTTTTTCTTCAGCCCGGAAGTACTTTGGAGCTTCCATCCTCGTGACCTGGGAGTACTTCCAGGCTATAAATAAGGCACAAGTCATCCTGTCCCATTACAGCTTCCCCTGGCAGCATCCAACAGGGCTGAGCAACCAAACTCTAAGTCCCAGGATGCCCTGCGGGAATCCAGGACACTGCTACATTCCAGGGAAGCTGCCATCTAGCATTTTGGGGGAGGCAGTATCCAAAAGTATCTGCCTTCTCTCATCCTTCTATCCTTTGGGCGTCCCAGCCGGGTTGAGCTGCCGGCCGTCCCTCACAACATGTTTTTTTTTTTTATGTTTAAGTTTGATTAGATTAGATAAACTTTATTGATCTCATGGGGAAATTCAAATGTATACAGCAACAGAAACATAAAAAACAAGGAAGCAGACTCATAGGGGAGATAATATAGCCAATCAGTCAATCAATCGATAAATAAATAAACTTAACGAGTACATTGGGTGGAAACATTGAATTGCCTGATATCAGTTTACAAAAAACACTCCCAGAAGCGCTTCTTAGCACACATGGTGGAATGAACCTGTGGCTAAAAGTGCTCCTCCTAGAGGGGATGGAGGGGGTTTTTCATGATGGCATCTAATGTTGCTATCATCCTCTTTTCCACAACAGGTTCCAATGTGTCCAGGGTTTGCCCTGTGATGGAGCAGGTTTTCCTGATAAGTTTGTTCAGGCATTGTGGTTCTTTTGTGCTCAGGTTGCTTCCCCATGAGATGGCAGCGTAGAACACCACACTGGATACTATGGACTACTAGAACATTTCCAGCAGCTTGCTGCACACATCAGAAGACCTGAGGTTTCTTAGCAAGTACACACTGCTCTGGCCCTTCATGTACAGCACCACTGTGTTGTCAAACCCATCCAATTTGTTGTTTATGAGAACCTCAGGCACTTGTAGCTCTGCACCATTTCTATGTTCTCCCCATGAATGGTGACTGGTCTCAGAGGCTTCTTGGCATGTTGGAAGTCCACCACCAGCATTTTTGTCTTGCTGATGTTGAGAGAGAGAGAGAGGGAGGTTAGGAGCAGGTGCTGATACAGGAATAGTATTAAATTTGTTTTTGTGTCACACTACCAGTTGTACTCTGGCAATATGTGACAATGAGGGTTCCACTCCATGCTCCCATCTTCCTTCTGGGAGCTCTTGAACCCAACACCGTTGGTAATGTCACCGATGAGCTAAGCAGTGAGGCACAACAATGAAGCAAGGGGATGGTGCAAAAATGCAAAGTGCTTTTATTTAAAACCAACAAAACAGTGTTCAAATAAATAGTGTAGCACTTTAAATTGAAGTCATTAAATAAATAATCCATAAAATAGGTGAAAAGTGGAGCTTAAAATCCATTAGAAAAAAAATACTTTAAAAAAAACAACGAGGTTAAAACAATGGCTGGAAGCTGTCCCTTTAAACAAATCAGCCTGATTCTTTTCTGCTATTGGTGACTCCCCTGCTACTCCCGTCAAGGCTATGCACCAGGGGAGCCACCCTACCTGCAGCTGACCTTCTCTCTGCCTTCTCCTGCTGGTCCGTTCGCCTCACCAATCCCTGGCTCTGGTAGGCTTCACCAAACCGAGACCTGGGCTCCCCAGCGACCAGGGCGCTCACGCATCGGCTGTCACGTCCCAAGTCCTAACTCCCGCTGCTTTCTCGGCCTTATGCGGCAAACCATCCTCCTTCCGGTCACTCCCGCTCCTCAAAATGCTCAGTGGGAGCGACCACTACCAATTGCTCCTGGGGTGCCGGCCAAACACCCAGGCTCACTGCTCAGCTGCCCACGAGCCTTCGCTCGCTTGCTCTCCTGCACCGGCTTTCTCCTCACTGCTTCCTGCCTTCTTCTACTTCTAACCTCCGTACGTCTTTTCTTCTTTTTTTTCCCTCCTAGCCGCCTCGCGCTTCTATTTATTACTGGGACGTGGATCAGATGTAGCAATTAGCAGCCCCCGGCACCAATTATGGATGCGGACGACTCCTCACCTGTGCACTTAAGTGAGGACCATCCGCATCACGCATCACCCAGGAACTGCTCCTGCCACACATACCACACGCCCTCGCTAAGCCGCAAGTGTGGCGATTATTTATTTAAAAAGTGGCCTTTTTGATGTGAGCTGTGGACCCGCTACACTACACTGTATCAAGTAGCAAAGAGTAACAGCACACTGATATCCTCAACCATTATCATTATTATTATTATTATTATTACTAATTAGACTTTCATTTGTAAAGGAAAGAAATCAAAAAGTTGTAGTTAAATTTGTGATGTGTGCTTCTTTGTTTATTTATTATATATTTATGTATTCATTGTTCAAATTAAAGCTGTTACAAGAAACACTAATGTAGTGGATTTAGTGAGGGGCAGGGCATATATGGATGTGGGGCAGGCAGGACTGGCAACACAATAAAGGCGAATTAGGCATTCGTCTAAGAGCATAGATCAGGTTATCTACCGAACATACGGCACTGGGAGCAGGCCCAAGAAGATCTATCTATCTATCTATCTATCTATCTATCTATCTATCTATCTATCTATCTATCTATCTATCTATCTATCTATCTATCTATCTATCTATCTATACTGTTTAGTAAAACTCTCTGCCTATGACACTGTGCAGCTTTATCCCTTTCTTTGAGTGGGTTATGAACCTCAGTCATGTTGTGCTGATACTAACTTTTACAAATTTTAGAAGGGAAGTTTGTCTCTATGCATTTTGCAATAGACTGTTTGACAATGTTGCCAGCTGAAGGCTTTTGAAATTTCAAAACTGCATGAAATTGAATTAATATATGAAGCAAACCTCTTCATTTTTTACATTTAAAATTTTGCAAGCCATTTTCTCAGCATAACTATTCATGTCAAGCTCTTTGACTGGCTAAGATCTGTACTGCTGCCCACTTTGGCTAGGATACAGTGAGTGGTGTGGAAATAAACAAGCTAAAATAAGTAAACAAACCCACATTCTGCCTTGAAACTTACATGGTGTTCCAAAAGCTCTTTACAGGGTAAATCACGTTACAGTACAAGGTAAAAAAAAATTATGGAATGGTATGCAGATCAATTAGGTGTCCACAAGAGGATAGGATGAGACAGAGTGTTGCACTGTGAAAAGGAAATTATCTTCAAGATATACTTTCCTGATACTGGACTGAGGCCTCCATGATGAATCACCTGCAGGGCTTACTGAAGTGATGCAAGGTGGAACACCTCTGCAGATCTAATACTGGTGGGATGAGGCTGGAGAAATGATCTGGAGCAGAATGGTCAGATATGCCAAGGCTGAAACTGGCAGGGCAGAACAAGAACAAAAAGAAGAGCAAATATGTAGGTGAAAACACGTCAGCGGTTAGTATGCACAGAAAATAGGAACTAGTAAATCTTACAAAAAATGTAGAAGATTAATCAAGAATCCACAAAAAAGAAAAAGTGCTACAGAGTGAAATCTATGAAAAACTGAAGTTGAAATGATTGATGTTGATGGCACAGTTTCTTTTTGTGGGAATAACATCAAGAAACAACAACAAATCCTTCTGTAGCTAGCTGTGTGAATCAGGGCCCTTGTACTGTACATCAGCCTGTGCAATTGTATTTTCAAGTTCCTGACATGTACAACTCACACTAAATTCAATAACATTTTTACATTAAGCGTTCCTTTTATCAAGTTTACTTGCTACTGCATGGATGGGAGTAGAAGTTGTATCTTTCATCAGTTTTTTGTGTGGTAGTCCAACTAGTGTGTGTCCAACATTTCTAGGCTGCTGCACTTGATATGTGTCATGAACAACTGCTCAAAGCACTTCATGGTGATCAGGGTGAGTGCCACAGACTTTCTTCAGGCCTGTTACTGCCAGGATGTGATTTTGCTAGGTGTATTGTTGTCCTGCTTTGCAGTTTATCCTAACCTAACGTCTGTTAATACTTTTAAAAATCAAGAACAATGAGAGCATTATTTAGATAAAAAATCTGATAGGAAACATGTTCCTGAAAATGACTCACTTTTAATCTCTAAGCTGTAGTGAGAAGTTAAGCAAAATTACACCTTTTATTGGCTAACTAAAAAGATTACAATATGCAAACTTTCAAAGCATCTCAGGCCCCTTCTTCAGGCAAGATGTATTCTATTGATATAGAATTTTGGTCTTACCGCCCAGCCCTAGATAATTCTAAAACTATTTTCAAAGAATATGGTAAATGAATGGATAGACAGATACTTTCCTTCTGTAAAAAATAAAATGTAAATCAAACTCAGCATATGATTATTATATTATAAAGTACACCCACAACTCCCTGAAAACAGTTTCTTTAATTTTGCAGCACTAATTGCTTAATCTTTCTATGAAAAAAACACTCTCTTAAGTACAGGCAGCAAAAGCACAAAACACTCAGCCATTAATGAAAAATACTTAGTCTGACTTTTAATGCTGGTGCACTTCCTTGAAACAAACAGCTGTTATGGCACAGAAAGTCAGTATATCAACACCATCAGAACATAAGTGAAAACAGGACCACGAGCAAGCACCTTGTGTTCTTGAATTCTTGGCTGCGTAGCTGTGCCCAGGTGACCCGGTTCAGAGAAAAGGAATTTGATTCCTTGCCTGTCACAGTGTGATGTAAATTATATACAATATTACACATTTAAGTATGTTGTTGATTTTGAATGCAAAAAATGTTAAAAATATATGTATTTAAAAATGATTCACCTTTAACTGCAATTTGCATGCATGCTTATGCATAGACTTTGTGAATACAGTTGCAAAATTATTTTTCTGATTCCTTTTAAACATACAATATAAAGAGACTAAATAATATTTGTAAAGTATATTAAATGAGTGCATATGGGCATGGGATACCAGTTTGTATCTCTTGAACAAAAGCCTAAAGTGGGACAAATACTATACCTCTGGACCCACAATGTGTGAAATAATTATATGTACTAGTGTATAAATGTTACATTTCTGTAACATATAATCCTTGCACTTGCAAGATGCAAGCTTATGCTCGATTCTGAGGACATCGTTGCATGCAATTTTGTGACTTAATAAGTAAGCTTATGACATGCACTTTTAGAGAATTCCTCGCTTATGGGGAATATTTGTAAGCCCAGGTCCCCGTCATGAATGATGTTCAATAGCTTACCCTTGCCTCTCAGTGTTGAGTAGACATAAGTTCAGTAGTATGTGTGCAGCCCCGGTGAGCTAAGGGCATCACTGACCTGTTATTTCTCCATCTCATGTTTTTCTGCTGTGCGATAGGCCTCTGGGAATTCTTTTTCTGCTGCACATGACCGTGAACAGGTGAGATTAGCCTGCAGGTGTTGCGAAATGGGTTACAATTTTATAATAGCAGACAAGTAAATCTGTGGGTATGGAATCCACAGATAGCAATCATTCACTTTATACATGGAGGAGATATACAATAAAAATGGTTGAAAAATGATGCTGTTTGAGGTGACTGTTTCTTGGAGGCATGGTTACTCAAGAAATTGTTCAATTTTTGAAAAACAAGAAAAAACTTTCTTAAGCTAATATTTCATACTTTTATTATTATAACAACATGGCAGCTCTAACCACTCAGTTTACTTTTATTGCCATACTTTTCTAAAAATGCTACCTTGTATGTTTGCATTTTAAAATTCTAATTTTTGTGTTTGCCTTTTGGATTTGAATTTTGACTTTGTCACACACATGCATTTAGGAGACAGCTAAAGGGCCTGGGGTACTGTAATATTATACCAGAGCAGAGCATGGCAGAGTGTGCTAACTGTCTCTCTGTTTCTTGCAGACCATTCCCGGGAAATCTCACCAGGTTCCAGCACCTCTGATGACGTTTTCCTCTGATGACATCACTTCCAGCTCCAGACTAGATGACATCATTTCCTTCCCCAGCCCTTAAAACTGCCATCTTACCTCCAAATATTCAGTTCTGTTTTGGACTCTGTCTGGTGAACATCTCTGTTCAAATATTACTAAACTTTTGCAGCTGGGAGATAATATACGGGCGGCTGCCCCAACCCTTTATGATGTCTGAAGCCTCATTCTTATCACAACTTTTTGTCTTTTGATTTTCATTTTGATTTTGGCAGTACAATCATTTTAACCTCCTGTTTGGACTTGGCAATGTTTCTTTGACTATTCCTTTGATATGTGTGACCTGATCCTTCTCTTTTTCAACTGTTCTTTTCAGGACAACCTTTAATTTTTTCACCTTTGCCAGCTCTAACCATTGTGAGGTGAAGATTTTCCTCTTGTTTATAAAACTTCAATGCTGACAATTTTTAGTTCACACTTGAGGTTTGCACTGATGATATCCCTCCTCCTTGTGATGGGCTTTGTGATTGGCATTTTCTTTTTCTTTTATGGCAGTCATCTGTCTTGCCTTCATTATGATACTTCAACAGCTTTAACTTGTTGCCTATGCTATTCTAATTTCGCAGTTGTTTCTTTGAGGACTCCTTTCCATTCCAGGTCACCCAGAACTTTAGCTAATGTTTGCTGGTTATTACTTTTTCATCACTCACTTCATGATAGTCATCACACATGTGTGTTTTTGCATTTCAGATGACAAATCTTAAAATCTTCTTTGTTTAGCTTTTCCCAGTAGCCATGATGTAGCAGCCTGGTTTCTTTTTACAAGAGTAGAATTTTCATCACCTCCTTCTAGTCTTTGGGCTGCTTAAGCTAACTGCTTTTCCGTTTGGCTCAGCTTTGCTTCCAGCTGTTTCTTCTCCAGTAACATCTTCTTTTGCAAGTCTGTATTGCCTGTGCTCCAACTAATCTAGCAGTTCTTTATTTTTAACCAAACTATTCTCTTGGCTGTTTATATTTTCTGATGTTTTGTGCCCCAGGCTGGCCATTTTTGAGCCATTTTACTCCTTTCACAAATCAGCTGATAAAGTAGTATTTTGCTTCAGAGAAGAGATATGCAGCTGTTTGCAGCTGCTTCTTTAGCTTAGCATTTTCCCTCCTAATGTCAGAGCTGATCCCCTGAGCTTCTGCCAGCTGCTTTTGAGGCCCTTTATGGTCTGCTAGAGCTTATGTTTGGTCATGTGAATGTTAATCAAGGCATAGGCACTCAGTCTCTCCTTCTGTAACTCAAGTCTTTTCAGCTCAGATGTTGGCCTC
Source organism: Erpetoichthys calabaricus (assembly GCF_900747795.2). Classification (NCBI taxonomy): domain Eukaryota; kingdom Metazoa; phylum Chordata; class Cladistia; order Polypteriformes; family Polypteridae; genus Erpetoichthys; species Erpetoichthys calabaricus. The sequence continues at coordinate 79,626,289 of NC_041402.2, forward strand.
CCCAGTTCAAATTACAAAACTTCAAATAATGATATCTGAATTCTGTTTCTGCTTCACCAAATATTTCCTTTTTGTCTGCAAAAGTCTACTACCTGACACACAATACACAAATGTATTGGGTGTAGATTTTCTTCAATCATCATCAAACTCTAAACACTAATTTCCATTTGCTGTCCCTATGATTATGGAGGTATCCACCTTATTTTCATATATGTCTCATCAACTTTGTTTGTCCCAGTGATGCTAGCTGTGTTTACAGTTGTTGGTTTAAACAGGAAGATCCTTCAGCAGTGTGCTTGGCTTAGGAGTGTGAGCACTCCTTTCTTGGAATCCCTGACTTAGGGTTAGGAGTAGGGTTAGGGTTAAGGTTAGGGTTAGCTACAGTATGTTTCTGGTCTTTATGTCCTACATCTATTTTCATTATTTTATTTTGCCTTTCCATGTCCTCAAAGTAGACATCACTAACTTGTTTTATTAGAGACTCATCACTAAAATTCAAATTCTGTAAAGCTTTCAAGATCAACATTGACGTCATCATCTTGAAGGTTTTTCATTATTGCTGTGAAAAAACTGTTATTTTGTATTAGTGTTTTGTTCCACGGCACCTTCAAATAGAACTGTTGTAATTTAAGCTTTGGATCCATGTTTTCCATTTTTGCACTAACTGTAAGTTTATTGAATATTCATATACCCCTCAATATATTTGGACTTTTCGATAGCAATGTCATTGTGGCCCTGTCTTCTTGTTTGTTTTTCTTTCAGGAACCATTTGTTTGTGTTAGTTTTGAATGGTCATGTCCATCTTGTTTATACAGATGATGTTTGTTGCCAGTGTTGTGATCGGATATCACTGCTAGGCATTACTTCATCATGCCCTATTTAAGATGGTGGTACATCAGGTTTTCACATCACCACACATATGTGTATTAGACAGCATTTAAATTTATATTTATAAATATAAATTTATAGTTTCTTTTTGAATCATTATAGTAAATCACGTCACAGAAAAATGTATTAAACTAGTTAGATTTAAGCTATGTAAGAATTAATTGAAAAAGGCTTGTATTTTTCCTTTGTTCCAAGCAGTCACAAAGCATGCACTCAAGGTCATCCATAGCTTAGCCCGCATCAGTGAAGTTACACGCTCCCGATTTACTTACTAAATAAAACAAACATCTTTTGTAGTTTAGTTAGTGGACACAAGTCAGGATGCTCACCCTCTTTCATTGTTCAATCTGTGATAATGACGTTCTGACAGGTGTGTGATGCTATTATGCACATGCACATTGACTTGGAGTGATGTCACTTGTCTGTGCTGGCACCCGTCTTGGAAACCACTTATTTACCTTATGAGATCACATCTAGCAAATGGAGCACAAGCCTTGTTTAAAATTAAATGAAATATAGTTTCAGAGAAAATGTATATTTATGCAATGGAATAGTTTTCAAAAAACATTAAGCATTAGCTTAAGTAATAGGTCACCAAATTCAAGTCCATAATAGTATTTCTCCAGAACTGTTTGGATTACTTTATGAAAACTATAGGAATTAAGCTTGTTTCTCTGGCCAGTTTAACAAGTGCCTGTCATATGTAGTCTCATGTACTAAGCTACTGTGCTGACCCTTTGTAAATATTCTCCCATGCAGCAAATCTTGTATTATTAACCAAAATGAGCAAAAATCCCCAATATTCTTAGAAGGACCTCCAGATGAATTTTGCATGTGACACATTTCCCAATTATCTAACAATTCATATTTTTGTTAAGAACTGAAATCTGTCCTTAAAAACTGACAATGGCATTAGAACTTTAGTACAATCTAGATGAGAACAGGCCATTTAGCCCAACAAAGCTTGCCAGTCCGATCCACTTAATTCTTTCAAAATAATATCAGGTCTACTTTTGAAGGTCCCTAGAGTCCTACTGTCTATCCCACTACTTGGTAACTTATTCCATGTGCCTATTGTTCTCTGTGTTTTCTATGCTGCTTTGGTCATTTTAGAGCCTGGAGACCAAAATTGCACACAGTATTCCTGGTGAAGTCTAACCAGTGGGTTGTAAAGTTTGAGCATAACCTCTGTGTGGAGCGAGGGAGATGCGCAGCACACCTCCTTGGACTTCTAAATATTGTACTATATAACCTAATATTCTGTTAGCCTTCTTAATGGCTAAACAGTGTCTGGCAATTGATAGTGATGAGTCCACTATGACTCCTAATCCCTTCTCATAAGGTGTATTTTCAATTTTCAGACCTCCCATTGTGTATTACTTTTTCTTACGTGTAATACTTTACATTTACTTACTTTAAATTGCATCTGCCATAAATCTGCCCAATGCCTGTATGCTGTCCAAGTTCCTTTGTAATGATTTAATGGATTCTAGATCATTTGCCAATCCACCTAGCTTGGTACCAATATTGAAAATTTAGATTAAGGATCAATGTACTTTATTATTAGTTTTAGTGCTATTAGCCATTAAAAGCTTAGGCTTGTGGCAGCTTAAAAGGTCACCATTTATTTTAGCATAAGGGCTGCAGGTCAGCCTGTCTTTTTACTTCCTTTGTTTTGAAATTCTGTGAGTCAAGAACATTGTGTTCTCTGAGGGAACTCAGCAAGCAAATTTTGTCTTAGGAACACAGGCACTGAGGCTTCCAACTGACAGAAGACTAAGCAAGCTTACACAAGCATTCAAGGCCTTCAGTTTAAAAAAAAACATATGTTAGCACATAAACATATAAATATTTTAGATGGCATTTAAATGTATATATTAAGGTTTATCAAAACCTTAGGCGATCAAGTTAAAGTAAAATGCATTGTGTTAGCTAGCTTGAGCTATATAAGGGTTTAAGAGATGATTATTAAAGGTTAGGGTCTTTCTCTCTTTTAAGCAGATACCTGTGAGCCCAAGCCTGCTTCCATTCCCAGCAGCTCTGCCCCTGTGATTGCAAGTCAGAGACAGTGTGCAGCCGCATGCCACCGCCTAAAGGTGCAGCTGCCTGTGTTTGTAGGTTTTCACATCAGCACGCATATATATTTTAGACAGAATTTCAATTTATATGTCAATGCCTCTTTTTGAATTATATGGGCACGCATATATATTTTAGACAGCATTTAAATTTATATGCTAATGTTTCTTTTTGAATTATTATAATAATAAATGAAGTCAAAGCAAATTTAGATGTAAGAATTAATTGTAAAAGGCTTGTATATTTCCTTTCTTCTAAGCAGTCAGAAAGCACTCACTCAAGGCCATCCACAGATTAGCCCATATCAATGAAGCTACGTGCTCCTACTTACTGATAGATAGATAGATAGATAGATAGATAGATAGATAGATAGATAGATAGATAGATAGATAGATAGATAGATAGATAGATAGATACTTTATTACTCCCAGGGGGAAATTCACATACTCCAGCAGAAAAAAATATTAAATTAAAGAGTAATAAAAAATGCAGGTAAAAAACAGACAATAACTTGAATAATGTTCAACGTTTACCCCCTCTGGTGGAATTGAAGAGTCGCATAGTTTGGGGGAGGAATGATCTTCTCAGTCTGTCAGTGGAGCAGGACAGTGACAGCAGTCTGTCGCTGAAACTGCTCCTCTGTCTGGAGATGACACTGTTTAATGGATGTAGTGGATTCTCCATAATTGATAGGAGCACGGCTGCCTATGATATCAGCCTTAAAGGATGCTAGTGCAACAAGTAATCATTAATTAAAACATTAATTGAGCAATCCAGTTTTCATATGATTCCAACTTAATCTTGAGAATTGATTAACCAAAAGGCCATCTATCTTTAACAGCCCAGGATTAGAAACATTAGAATGCAGGGAGGGGTAATTGGGTGATGCTCACCTCCAGGTGGCAAATACGTCCTTTGATCCAAAGTGGTTCTTATGAGAATTTGTGGACTGGGAAGAGCAATTGTTATGAGACGGTCTACTGGAAAAGAGATTATTATGAAAAAGTCTATGGGGCAAGGTAATTGTTGTTAGAAAGTCCACAGGACCAGTTGATTGATATGTGAAAATGTATTGAGTGAGGATCATTATCATGAGAAACCCTGTAAAGCAGATGATGGAAAATGGTGTGAAATAGGGATATTTTGAGATAAGAATATGAGACTTGCCCAAAGCAAGGAGCTCACTTCATTGAACTGAGACAGGCTTTATGTTCTCTGCAATGGTTTCCTAAGCTGTGCAATAAAGTCTATTCTGACTGCCTATCTGAAGACTCTGCTTGTTTTTTTCTGAAGGATTTTTCTCCACGACACCATCTGCAAACTTAACCAGAGTGATGAATGGCCAGCACCCTTACCCAGCCGGAGGACCTGTTTCATGAAAGGACTGGGGGAGAAAGCATGCTCAGGGCATTATCTCCCCTGGATCACTAGATGGAAGCCACCCTGGAGGGCTGCAGCTCCAAAGATTCTCACAGGGCTTCATAGGAGTTGGAGTTTGTTGGCTCAGTACTGTTGGGTTCTGGGAATGAGCCAGGGGGTGATACAGGCAATCCAGAAGTGCTTTCAGAATACCCTTACGGGACACCAGAAGCGCTCCCAGGTGCAACACAGGGGAAGCCAGCTGCCACTGCTCCAACAGTCAGAGTCAGGAGGTGGATACAACGATTGCTGAAGGAAGAGTGCTCAAGAGAGAGAAAGAGAGGGAAAGAGAGAGAAAATGTCAAGAGCAGAATGAAAAAGAAGACAAAGCGCTGTGGGCTTTGTTATTATTTATTTGTACTGTGCTTTTGTGGTGGGAAACAATAGGGAAGTGTTTCCCACAAAAGAATAAAGTCTGTGTGTTGTGTTGGACTTGTGTCCACATCTGGATCTGGTGTGCTCCCTGCAGGCCATACCAGCTAGTTATTTATATTCCTATCCAAATCATTATATATATTAAAAATAGCATTGGCCCTAGCATTAACCCCTGTGAGACACCATTCTTAACATTAGCCAAGTTTGATAAGGTTCCTTGGGCCATAACCCTCCATTTCCAGTGTCTGAGCCATGTTTTGCACCCGTGTACACACAACACCTTGAACTCCCACTTCTTTTAGTTTGATGTCTAACCTCTCAAGTTGCACTTTATTAAATGCTTTCAGTTTTGTTTTGTTTTCTATGTTATTGAAAACCACACCCCTGTCCTATTCTTTGATATTTTGTGTAACTGTTAGAAAAATCAGAATAAGCTGAAAGGATAAAATGGGTTTATTCAGCTTGCTTCTTTTGACCCAAATGAACCTTGCATTGTATCTTCCCTATACTCAGCCCCATTTAATGTCAATTTTCAGTGTCGTTGGGGACTAATATAAAAAGCAGTATACACTAATGGATGAGACCAAGGAGCATGAAGTATCCAACACAGAATATCAGTATTTGTTAACAAAATGAAAAGAAAATTGATTAACATTTTAGGATGTGTTTTTTAGTTAACATTAGATCCCCTAGTGTTTGACCTTTGCTTGCTTTTTTGCCTTAAGTTCCTCTGGTTTGAAAAACAACTCACAACCCTTACAGAAGACTTCCTTCAGTTTTCAGTCTTTGGGAAAGATCTTTGATTTTATTTCTGCTGCTTAGCTGCTTTAAACATTATAGAATGTGCTCTTAATCACTCATTGCTAGCCAATTACCTGGATCAGTTGTAATAGATAGGTGGTGGGTGGTGCTGTTGGGCCGCTCGTGTTCTCGTAACTGGCTTAACACTTTAGGATCATTTCAGTCTATTCTATGGAAGTAAGATGTCCTTCTTCTGAGTGCTAATTCTGTTACTCTTTCCAAACAGTTGTCCAGTCACCATACTGCAGCAAGTAGCAACCACACTTGGCATTCTTTCAAGTAATGGAATGAGATGTCACAAAGTTTAAGAAATGCTTTCATCAGCAGTGACAGATATATCAGCAGACCCTCATATGATTTTAATAATTTCATGGACACTAGCACTTATTGCACAATATGTTAATATGGCCAAGACAGAGTGAGCAGTCATTTGGACTTGATTAACCAAACTTTTGATGATGCTTATTGTAAATGATAATCTATCTTCTCCAGCATCACCAGGATTTATTTTCTCCAGTAATATTGGGAAATGGAGTTTTTGCTTTCATTTTCTTCAGTACCATTTAACCATACTCTCTGTTAAATTAATTTATCATATATTTGTACACTTTATTTCATTTATTAGATTGATTTTACCTAAATTCCAGTTGAAACAAAGTTGGTATACTCTATTACTGCACAATAAATAAGTGTGTGTTTATTGTGTAATCTGAGGTGGTCTTCAGAGATTAGTTCTATGTCATGTCAGTTTCTAACCAGAGTTGTGGGAGGTGCTGGAGCCTATCCCAGCTAGCATAGGACGTAAGTCAGGAGCAAACCTTGGACAGGGCACCAGTCCATCACAGGGCAAATATGCACACACCAACACACCAAACACACACTAGGGCCAATTTAGCATTGCCAATTCACTTTACCTGCATGTCTTTGGACAGTGAGAGAAAACTGAATCTCCAGGAGGAAACCTGTGCAGACACATGCAAACTCCATGTAAGGAGGACCTGGGACCCCAACCCTGGTGTCCTTACTGTGAGGCAATGACAATTCCTCTGCACTACCATGCCACCCAAGATGAGTTCTATGTAAGAATTAAATGGAACTTAATTGAAGTATACCCTTTTCTCTGTTCCTTCCTTTAATATATCTGATCTATTAAGAGCAGAGGGATCTATTAAGAGAAGGTGAAGAGGTGTTGGGTAGGATGATAGGAAGTAGCCCATCTGGGGACAAAGAACCATGGTAGTGGAACAGTGAGGTACAGAATGTGGTCAAGTCTAAGAAAGAGGCAAAGAAGAAATGGTACCAATCAAAGAGGGAGGAAGATAGAGAAATGTATAGACAGACAAACAAGAAAGCAAAGAAGGCAGTGGCAAAAGCCAAGACACGCGCTTTGGAGGAAGTGTATGAAAAACTGGAGACAAAGCAGGGGGAGAGAGAATGATTTGTAGAATAGGAAAGGCTAGAAACAAGATAAAGTAGATGAAAGATGAGCAAAGTGTGTCTTAAATAAGTACGACAGGATCAAGAACAGATGGAAAAGGCACTTTGAAAAGCTGTTGAATGAAAAAAATCCAAGGGTAGTAATTGGGATGGAGTCCCTAATGAAGGGTTAATATCAAAAATAAGGAGGGAGAAGGTAAAGGAGGCACTAAAAAGAATGAAAACTGGAAATGCAACAGGACTGGATGAAATATCAGTGGACATGTGGAGGAGCATAGGAGAAAGGGGAGTACATGTGTTATGGGATTTAATGCAGAAGATCTAAGCACAGGAGAGAATACCAGAAGAGTGGAGAAAAAGTGTGATTGTACCCATATATAACACGAAGGGACATATTCAGGATTGTGGAAACTATAAAGGGATAAAACCGATGTATAAAGAGAAGGCTTAGGAAAGAGACCACCATAGTGGAGTAGCAGTTTGATTTTATGCCAGGGAGAGGAACTGATGCAGTCTTTGCATTGAGACATCTCATAGAGAAGTTTCGAGAAAAACAAAAAGGTTTGCATAAGGTGTTTATTGATTTGGAGAAGGCTTATGATAGACTGGAACATCAAGAGGTCTGGAGGTGAATGAGAGAGAAAGGAGTACCAGAGAAGTATGTGAGGATTGCCCAAGTTATGTATGAGGGAGTGAGGACTCAGGATAAAAACAGTGTTGGGGTAACAGACAAAATCTCAGTTAGAGCAGGTCTGCACCAGGGATCTTCTTTAAATCCTTAGCTGTTTGATCTGGTTATGGATGTATTGAGTCATGGGATAAAAGACCAATCCTGCTGGTGCATACTTTTTGCTGATGACATTGTATTGTGCAGCACCAGAAAAGAGGAAGTGAAGAAATAGTTGGACAAATGGAGAAGGGCTTTGAAAGCCTAATACACAAATACATACATAAATAGGAAGAAGATCAGGATTCAGGCATTTGTCTGTAGGGAGAGCTACTGAAAAAAGTGGATGCATTTAAATATCTAAGATCAGTGTTAACCCAAGATGGAAAACTAGATGCAGAGATAACCCATAGAGTGCAGTATGGATGGAAAAATTGAAAGAAGGTACTAGGAGTATTGTGTGATCAAATAATTAAGAAGAAGGTTAAAGGTAAGGTTTTTAAGACAGTGGTAAGACCAGCAATGATCTATGAAGCTGTGACATGGGCAGTAAAAGGAGTGCAGGAGAAGACATTAGATATGGCAGAAATGAGAATGTTGAGATGGATGGGTGGACTTACAAAAAATGACAGAATGAGAAATGAGAAAATCAGAGCCAAAACAATAGTGGGAGAGATATTTAAGAAAGTACAGGTAAGTAGGTTGAAGATGTATGGACATGTGATGAGGAGAGAAAATGAGTATCTGGACAAATAAGTGATGGAAATGGAAATACAGGGGAAGAGAAATTGAGGGAGGCCAAAGCGGAGGTGGATAGATAAAGTAAAAGACCTGAAGGAAAAGAGCTTGACTTGCAAAGAGGCGCAGGACCGAGCTGTTTGAAGAAAGGTTGATCAAGCACACTGACCCCACATAGAAGCTGAAAAAGATGAAGAGGAAGAAGAACTTTAAGAGCACACTTAGACTCACTCTCTACACAGAGGTATGCTTTTTTAAGGCTGCATTTGCTCATACAGGATTTTCTTCCTTCATGTTTTTTAAACCTTGTTTTGCCTTTTAATATTCTGTACTCAATTTTCTCAAATGTTGACCATCTATGTAGGGAATCATTACTAGAGTAATTTCACCACTGTCAAAGGAGGCAAACTAGAAATTCCAAAAATGCCAAAAAGCCTAAATGTTTATAAAAGAATTTAAACAAAATGATCTCTGGATTGGTTCGCAGCTGAGTGTGAAGCGGCTGGGATGGGAATCAGCACCTCCAAATCCGAGACCATGGTCCTCAGCTGGAAAAGGGTGGAGTGCCCTCTCAGGGTTGGTAGCGAGATCCTGCCCCAAGTGGAAGAGTTCAAGTATCTCGGGACCTTGTTCACGAGTGAGGGAAGAATGGAGCGTGAGATCGACAGGCGGATCTGTGCAGCATCCGCAGTAATGTGGGCTCTGCATCAGTCTGTCGTGGTGAAAAAGGAGCTGAGCCGCAAGGCGAAGCTCTCAATTTACCAGTCGATCTATGTTCCTACCCTCACCTATGGTCATGAGCAATGGGTAGTGGCCAAAAGAATGAGATCGCGAATACAAGCGGCTGAAATGAGTTTCCTCCGTAGGGTGTCTGGGCTTTCCCTTAAAGATAGGGTGAGAAGCTCAGTCATCCGGGAGGGGCTCAGAGTAGAGCCGCTGCTCCTCCGCATCAAGAGGAGTCAGATGAGGTGGCTCGGGCATCTGATCAGGATGCCTCCTGGACGCCTCCCTGGTGAGGTGTTCCGGGCACGTCTAACCGGGAGGAGGCCCAGGGGAAGACCCAGGACACGCTGGAGGGACTGTGTCTCTTGGCTGGCCTGGGAACGCCTTGGGATTCCCCCAGAAGAGCTAGAAGAAGTGGCCAGGGAGAGGGAAGTCTGGGCATCTCTGCTCAAGCTGCTGCCCCCGCGACCCGACCTCGGATAAGCGGAAAAGAATGGATGGATAGATGGATGAAACAAAATGGAGAAAGAAAGTGTCAGATAAAAAAAACAAAAAACAATATCCTACTCACTCTACTGTGATTAGGCTTATGTTCTCGTCCGCCTCCCATTGTCTACCTATGTCCCTCTATCTCTGTCTTCAAGTAAGTTTCCAATTCCAGCAAACATCTACCCCATTTCACCTCAAAACCCAAAACTTAAAGGACCTATACCTTATCTGATGTTCACTTTCTGGGACACCAGTGACCAAAAAGAAGCAGAGTTACCTGTTTTGAAAGAGGAAGCCCCACTAGGTGGTATCTAATACAGGGCTAGATTATGCTGATCCAGATGATTTCTCTATGTTTAATAAAAATTACAATACTCATGAACTGGCACAGTGATATAGTGTTTAGCCCTGTTGCCTTACAGATTCAAAGTCCTGGATTCTAACTTTCTCAGTTGCCCTGTTTATAAGAAACTGGCATATTCTTTGCCTTTCAGCAATTGCTCTGGTTTTCCTCCCACATCTCAGAGACTCATATGCACAGTTAATTGATGACTCTCAATTGGCCGTGTGTAGGGGACTGTGTAAGTGTGTTGTGAAATTGGCTCAGTCCTGCTGTGTGTCTAATGATGCTTGGACTGGCTCTGTTGCAGGTTGTGCTGGAAGCTAGCTGCCACAAATCCCTAATACTGATTTTGAGGATAATGTCTCAACTGAACACTGACTGTGAGAGTGATCACTCTCTGTTATGTAAAGTCACTGCCAAATTTGCTGTATTATTATATATTAAACTTTTCTCATCAAGTTTTTGAAATAAAATTTGAAAGAAAATTGAAAACTATAACCAGACAAAACAGGTCCCATCTGAATTCTTTTAAGCATCACCATACCCAAACCTGTGACTACATACTGTGTATGCATGTAAGTACTGATATATTGTAAAAATTCACACAGACTCAAAATCAAAGCTGTGGCTCATATAACTGGGAAATTTGAAGGGTTTTCAAAAGAGGGTAGAGACACAGCGTCTTGGATTTTTCACTAGAGAAGTCACAGAGCTGCTGGCCTAAGTGACTCCCTGTTGTTGTCTCCTTTAATTGCTTCCAGACTGGAAAGTACGACATCTTGCCGCTTTGGGTGGTATTTCCTTTGTCATGGGGATAGGAAGAGAAGTTGTTATTATATAGAGTATAACTCACCTTCTAATCCAATGCTGCACTTTTAAATTGGTCCCCATAAAACACATGCATTATGTATATAATGCTCTGCCCCCTGTTTGCTTCGCTCGCCAACCCCCCGGCGGGTGCTACACACTAGCCACTTCACAGATCTGCCGCTTGCATATGTAGAAGCGGGTGTACAATTTAAACAGATTGTTATTTTCATGGGAATTGTTACAAATGTGGAGGCATGGTGGTGCAGTGGTAGTGCTGCTGCCTTGCAGTTAGGAGACCTGAGTTCGCTTCCCGGGTCCTCCCTGTGTGGAGTTTGCATGTTGTCTACGTGGGTTTCCTCTGGGTGTTCTGGTTTTCTCCCACAGTCCAAAGACATGCAGGTTAGGTGCATTGGCAATTCTAAATTGTCCCGTGTGTGTGTGTCCTTTTGGTGCCCTGCCCAGGGATTTGTTCCTGCCTTGCACCCTGTGTTGGCTGGGATTGGCTCCAGCAGACCCCCGTGACCCTGTGTTTGGATTCAACGGGTTGGAAAATGGATGGATGGATAATATAATAGCAATGACCTAGATGTTGAATGGCAAATAGGGGAGTGGCAGGTAGTTGGCTGAGACATTCCATTCAGACATTCCTTGTGTGACTCTGGGCTATACAAGAAATAAACTGTTGTTGCTGTATATACATATACAATATATATATATTGTATTTTATCTAGATAAAACCTGACTTGTCTGACCCCTTTTCTACAATCTGGCAGTGGTTCTACAATTAGCTCATGAACAGATCTTGTTGTTTTTCATTTATGTCAATTATTTCTACTTTGCCTTTGATGTATTTGAACAAGTCTGTATCCTTATATGTGACAGTTTTGTATTTAGTCCATCCATCCATCCATCCATTGTCTCCCGCTTATCCGAGGTCGGGTCGCGGGGGCAGCAGCTTGAGCAGAGATGCCCAGACTTCCCTCTCCCCGGCCACTTCTTCTAGCTCTTCCGGGAGAATCCCAAGGCGTTCCCAGGCCAGTCGAGAGACATAGTCCCTCCAGCGTGTCCTGGGTCTTCCCCGGGGCCTCCTCCCGGTTGGACGTGCCTGGAACACCTCACCAGGGAGGCGTCCAGGAGGCATCCTGATCAGATGCCCGAGCCACCTCATCTGACTCCTCTCGATGCGGAGGAGCAGCGGCTCTACTCTGAGCCCCTCCCGGATGACTGAGCTTCTCACCCTATCTTTAAGGGAAAGCCCAGACACCCTGCGGAGGAAACTCATTTCAGCTGCTTGTATTCGCGATCTCGTTCTTTCGGTCACTACCCATAGCTCATGACCATAGGTGAGGGTAGGAACATAGATCGACTGGTAAATTGAGAGCTTCGCCTTGCGGCTCAGCTCCTTTTTTACCACGACAGACCGATGCAACGCCCGCATTACTGCGGATGCCGCACCGATCCGCCTGTCGATCTCACGCTCCATTCTTCCCTCACTCGTGAACAAGACCCCGAGATACTTGAACTCCTCCACTTGGGGCAGGATCTCTCTACCAACCCTGAGAGGGCACTCCACCCTTTTCCGGTTGAGGACCATGGTCTTGGATTTGGAGGTGCTGATTCTCATCCCAGCCGCTTCACACTCGGCTGCGAACTGATCCAGAGAGAGCTGAAGATCACGGCCTGATGAAGCAAACAGGACAACATCATCTGCAAAAAGCAGTGACCCAATCCTGAGCCCACCAAACCGGACCCCCTCAACACCCTGGCTGCGCCTAGAAATTCTGTCCATAAAAGTTATGAACAGAATCGGTGACAAAGGGCAGCCCTGGCGGAGTCCAACTCTCACTGGAAACGGGTTCAACTTACTGCCGGCAATGCGGACCAAGCTCTGGCACTGATCGTACAGGGACTGAACAGCCCTTATCAGGGGGGCCGGTACCCCATACTCTCGGAGTACCCCCCACAGGATTCCCCGAGGGACACGGTCGAATGCCTTTTCTAAGTCCACAAAACACATGTAGACTGGTTGGGCAAACTCCCATGCACCCTCCAGGACCCTGCTAAGGGTATAGAGCTGGTCCACTGTTCTGCGACCAGGACGAAAACCACACTGTTCCTCCTGAATCCGAGGCTCGACTATCCGACGGACCCTCCTCTCCAGGACCCCTGAATAGACTTTTCCAGGGAGGCTGAGGAGTGTGATCCCTCTGTAGTTGGAACACACCCTCCGATCCCCCTTCTTAAAGAGGGGGACCACCACCCCGGTCTGCCAATCCAGAGGCACTGTCCCTGATGTCCATGCGATGTTGCAGAGGCGTGTCAGCCAAGACAGTCCTACAACATCCAGAGCCTTGAGGAACTCCGGGCGTATCTCATCCACCCCCGGGGCCCTGCCACCAAGGAGTTTTTTGACCACCTCGGTGACCTCAGTCCCAGAGATGGGGGAGCCCACCTCTGAGTCCCCAGGCTCTGCTTCCTCATTGGAAGGCATGTTAATGGGATTGAGGAGGTCTTCGAAGTATTCCCCCCACCGACCCACAACGTCCCGAGTCGAGGTCAGCAGCGCACCATCCCCACCATATACAGTGTTGACACTGCACTGCTTCCCCTTCCTGAGACGCCGGATGGTGGACCAGAATCTCCTCGAAGCCGTCCGAAAGTCATTCTCCATGGCCTCCCCAAACTCCTCCCACGCCTGAGTTTTTGCCTCAGCAACCACCAAAGCCGCATTCCGCTTGGCCTGCCGGTACCTATCAGCTGCCTCCGGGGTCCCACAGGACAAAAGGGTCCTGTAGGACTCCTTCTTCAGCTTGACGGCATCCTTCACCGCCGGTGTCCACCAGCGGGTTCGGGGATTGCCGCCACGACAGGCACCGACCACCTTACGGCCACAGCTCCGGTCAGCTGCCTCAACAATAGAGGCACGGAACATGGCCCATTCGGACTCAATGTCCCCCACCTCCCTCGGGATGTGGTCGAAGTTCTGCCAGAGGTGGGAGTTGAAGCTACTTCTGACAGGGGGCTCTGCCAGATGTTCCCAGCAGACCCTCACAACACGTTTGGGCCTACCACGCCTGACCGGCATCCTCCCCCACCATCGAAGCCAACTCACCACCAGGTGGTGATCAGTTGACAGCTCCGCCCCTCTCTTCACCCGAGTGTCCAACACATGTGGCCGCAAGTCCGACGACACGACCACAAAGTCGATCATCGAACTGAGGCCTAGGGTGTCCTGGTGCCAAGTGCACATATGAACACCCCTATGCTTGAACATGGTGTTCGTTATGGACAATCCGTGACAAGCACAGAAGTCCAATAACAAAACACCGCTCGGGTTCAGATCAGGGGGGCCATTCCTCCCAATCACGCCCTTCCAGGTCTCACTGTCATTGCCCACGTGAGCATTGAAGTCTCCCAGCAGAACGAGGGAGTCCCCAGAAGGTATGCCCTCTAGCATCCCCTCCAGGGACTCCAAAAAGGGTGGGTACTCCGAACTGCTGTTCGGTGCATACGCACAAACAACAGTTAGGACCCGTCCCCCCACCCGAAGGCGAAGGGAGGCTACCCTCTCGTCCACCGGGGTAAACCCCAATGTACAGGCTCCAAGTTGGGGGGTAATAAGTATACCCACACCTGCTCGGCGCCTCTCACCGGGGGCAACTCCAGAGTGGTAGAGAGTCCAGCCCCTCTCAAGGAGATTGGTTCCAGAGTCCAAGCTGTGCGTCGAGGTGAGCCCGACTATATCTAGCCGGAACCTCTCAACTTCGCGAACTAGGTCAGGCTCCTTCCCCTTCAGAGAGGTGACATTCCACATCCCAAGAGCCAGTTTCTGTAGCCGAGGATCGGACCGCCAAGGTCCCCGCCTTCGGCCACCACCCAGCTCACACTGCACCCGACCTCCTTGGCCCCTCCCATAGGTGGTGAGCCCATGGGAAGGGGGACCCACGTTGCCTCTTCGGGCTGTGCCCGGCCGAGCCCCATGGGTGCAGGCCCGGCCACCAGGCGCTCGCCATCGAGCCCCACCTCCTGGCCTGGCTCCAGAGTGGGGCCCCGGTGACCCGCGTCCGGGCAAGGGAAAACGCCGTCCAAAATGGTTTTTCTTCATAGGAGGTTTGTTTAACCGCTCTTTGTCTCATCCCTCACCTAGGACCAGTTTGCCTTGGGTGGCCCTACCAGGGGCATAAAGCCCCGGACAACAGAGCTCCTAGGATCATTGGGACACGCAAACCCCTCCACCACGATAAGGTGACGGTTAAAGGAGGGGTTTGTATTTAGTGAGTGGTTTAATCTGTTCTTGCATTTTGCCTTGTCGTTTGTACTGTTTTGTTGTATTTCTGACATGGCAATGATGGATTGGCCATCTACTGTAACTCTGTGAAGAGGATTACTTGTGTTCTGTTTTGTGTATTACTGTATATTTATCCTGTTTTTTTGACACCCATTGCACTTTCAGAATTGCCTTTCCCAACATTCTTTCCTGATTTTTTTACAAGGATTTTTTTGGGGAGTTTTTTTCGTGTCTTTCTAGAGATTCAAAGCTGGGGGACTGTCAAAAAACAGGGCCTGTTAAAACCCATTGAGACATTCCTTGTGTGACTTTGGGCTATATAAGAAATAAATTGTTGTTGTTGTATATACATATATATATTCTATTTTATCTACATAAAACCTGACAAGATAAACACAAGTAGATAAGCCAGTCTCTCTCCAAGCTAGAAGAGCAGAAGTGAAAGTGTGCCAATTTAAATAGCAGAGATTCAAGGAAAGATCAATAATATTGTGTCCTTAAGAAGGAGATCATATGTCATCCTCATGCAACAATGGAGTTGGCTCTACAATACTAGGAAAGACTTCTTGATGCGCTTTCCATTTTCCTTTTTCAAGCATGCCTGCTGTTTTCCTTAGGGATTCATTTAAGGGTGGAAATCAGCTTTCATCAATCACTTTAATTCAAACATGCCATTGACCAAATCAATGGCACTGAATAATTATAAGTTAGAAAACATAATTCAATATTAACAATAAATTTCTGGTCTCCTCCCCCACTGCCAGCCCATCCACTTACATAATTATAATCGTGTCAACATTCATTTTAGTGTCCACATGAAAGGTGTCTCTGTCATTTACAGAATAAACTGCATGCGGTAAAACTAATCAGGTGATATTTTTAATTTTTAAATCTTATCTACATCTCCTTTATGTGTCAACTGCTTTCACATTTAATGAATACCTAGCACCCATATCATTTGGTCACTGCCATTCATTTATTTTACATTTCTATCCTGTCTCATTATTGATGATTAAAAATAAAATATGTCCATTTGAAAATTCCAAGTAAAAAATATATTGTGTTGTCAGAATTGTGGATTATTATGTAAATTCGCCAACATTTACTGTTGATGAGTGATCTTCACAATCAGGTTAAAGCTAAAAGAGCAGGAACACCTTGTTGTTCTGCTTCTGGTTATGCCTACACTTGAATAAGAGCAGGCTTCAAAAATAATAAATGTACCACTCAAAGGTTTGTTTATTCCTGCACCAGCTTTAAATTGAGCACTTCTCAGGCCATTGTGAACAATTAGATGTTTATGCCCAGATTGTCAGTTTATTTCAGTTAAAAGAACAGTACACACAAAAATGATATCTTTTATGTTTATATGTTATATGTTGAAGTGGTGGCTAAGAAAAAAAATAATCTCATGTTTTCATGCATACTGTAGAGAAAACATTTATGATATAACAGAAGCCAATATTGACCAATACAAATAAACATGAAAAACATCCAAAAAACTCTTGTCTCATAACTCTTGTCTCATAATCCAAATGTCAATTATCCAGTTGTATGAGATAAAGGTTCTAACATATTTATAAATTTGTACTTCCGGAATAATCAGCATACTTCAAAACAAGAGATTAAGCCTCATGAGAGTCACTTTTTAAACTGAAGACAGGATTCTTGACCAATGAATGTGGGAAAGAAGTGGATCAGCATTGTACAGCATTGGTCACTGTTGGCTTCTATTATATTATAAATGTTTTTTCCTCCCATTCAAAACATGACATTAAAAGGTTTTCCCAGCCATCTCTACAACTACATAGGGTAAGTAATATATGAAAACATATTTTTGGGTGGAGTATTTCTTTAACTAATATTGCTATTTTCTGCCACCACTTTTTATTTTTAGATTTACTGCCCGAATAGTACTAAATCATCTTCTCCTGTATTCTGGAGAAGTTTTATATAGTACCAGTAATTATGTCAAGCGCTGATATAGACTGATCCTTTGTCCATCACTGCTGCTGGAAAATGTGTTGGCTCCTTAAAGCACTACATTTGAAAAATGTACAAACTAACTGTTGTGATGTGAAATTTTGCATACAACTTGATAAATATTTTGTATGTCTTTATTTGTAACTTAGGCAAAGCAATGTAATATTAGTGTTACATTAGTGAGAAGCATTCATGTCCCCAACCCCCAAAGGAGCTAAGTCAGGATAATGAATTTTACGACAGAGTTGGGGGAAGTGCCTCAAACCAGTTTGGTAAGTGTTTCTCTGCTAAAGTCTCTCTCTCAACCCCCACACAAAGCCAGGCTGCCTAGCTGGCAAACTTTAGCTCAACAAATGGTTTTGGGGGGTGGCAGGTATGAAGATGTTTTCTGTTCCCCCATTGGTCTGAAGTATGGCTGTTTGGAATTGGCTTGTGTCAGAAGCCTTTAAGTACCACGACACCCTATTGGCTCTAGGGGTTGGACAGAAAACCTATAAATTTGCCTGCTTTACCTCGCTCTATCTCTGTTACCAAACTGATGAAAGACCATCTCACACCATGAACTGAAAAGTACAACACAATGAAGAGCACAGCTCGGCAGCCATATTGAGACAGGCATGCGGCCTGTTCTGAAGAAAGCTGACCACAAAATAATGCCTTAACTAGAGACATTTTAAGTAACTAACAAGTCTGTGTGCCACCTGAAACTACACATCACCATTTATCAGGTTGTATGGTTGCCAATATTCAAATGTACTTTGCATATTGTTATTATTTATGAATATTATCAATAATACATTGTTTAAATTGTAACTTAACTCCTGCTTGTCTTTTACTACACCTAATTGCCTGAGGTTATACATGTAGAAGGGAAGGTGGGGAGAAGTTATATGGTTCAATACCTTATAAACAGTGGTAAGTCTGTGAGATTTGAGGCATTCTGACAAAGGCTCCATATTAATAATACAAAAGGGGAAAGTAGAGTAAAATATTGCTCTACCAAGGCAAAACACTAATAAATGAATCTTATGAAGCTACTTTTTTATGTGCAAACTTTTCTTTTAAGACGATCCAAAGCCTTTTCTGACAGTAGTGGGTGTCAAGCAGAACTATACCCAGAAGAAGATGCTGATCTGGTGAACTGGCACAGGTGACAGAAATGGTGTACAGTGATCCCTCGCTATATCGCGCTTCGCCTTTCGCGGCTTCACTCCATCGCGGATTTTATATATAAGCATATTTAAATATATATCGTGGATTTTTTGCTGGTTCGCGGATTTCTGCGGACAATGGGTCTTTTAATTTCTGGTACATGCTTCCTCAGTTGGTTTGCCCAGTTGATTTCATACAAGGGACGCTATTGGCAGATGGCTGAGAAGCTACCCAGCTTACTTTTCTCTGTCTCTTGCGCTGACTTTCTCTGATCCTGACGTAGGGGGATTGAGCAGGGGGGCTGTTCGCACACCCAGACGATACGGACGCTCGTCTAAAAATGCTGAAAGATTACCTTCACGTTGCTATCTTTTGTGCAGCTGCTTCCTGAAACGACATGCTGTACGGTGCTTCGCATACTTAAAAGCTCGAAGGGCACGTATTGATTTTTGACTGAAAAACAAACTCTGTCTCTCTCTCTATCTCTCTCTCTCTCTCTCTCTCCCTGCTCCTGACGGAGGGGGTGTGAGCTACCGCCTTCAACAGCTTTGTGCCGCGGTGCTTCGCATACTTAAAAGCCAAACAGCCCTATTGATTTGTTTGCTAGAGATTGTTTTCTCTATCTATGTGACATTCTGTGCTCCTGACACGCACTCCTTTGAAGAGGAAGATATGTTTGCATTCTTTTAATTGTGAGACAGAACTGTCATCTCTGTCTTGTCATGGAGCACAGTTTAAACTTTTGAAAAAGAGACAAATGTTTGTTTGCAGTGTTTGAATAACGTTCCTGTCTCTCTACAACCTCCTGTGTTTCTGCGCAAATCTGTGACCCAAGCATGACAATATAAAAATAACCATATAAACATATGGTTTCTACTTCGCGGATTTTCTTATTTCGCGGGTGGCTCTGGAACGCAACCCCCGCGATGGAGGAGGGATTACTGTATTGCGAACTTGTCATGTCATGTCTTTTTCTAACCCACTTGTAGTGGAGCCTATCCCAATTAGCACAGGACAACAAACCCTGGGCGCCAGTCCATTGCAGGGTGATCACACACACACACATGCACCAAACACACACTTTTGCCAATTTAGAATTGCCAACTTACCTGACCTGCATCTGGGATAAAACCCATGCAGACACATGGAGAACATATAAATTCCACACAGGGAGGACCCGGGAAGCGATTCCTGGCTTTCTTACTGCGCAACCATGATGCCCCATATTGCTAACATGCAACAATAATTTTTACCAGCCTATGACAAAGCTAAACATACTTATATCCAACTCATGAGATAAAATTGAATTATTTTCTAGTAGGGTAGCTCGCTGGTTAGCACTGTTGCTTCACAGATCCTGTATCCTGGGTTCTAATCCCAAACCCAGTCATTTTCTGTGAAGAGTTTGCTTCAACTGCTTGTTTCTACATGGGTTAACTTCTCACATTCCCAAAGATGTGCATGCTGTGTTAACTGATGTTTCCAAGCTGATGAAAATGGGCCCTGTGAGGAGTTGGTCCCCTGTCCTGGGTGAGTTCCTGCCTTGTGCCAAGCTTCTTTCATGCCTGAATTGTACTAAGTAAGTTTCAGAATGTCTGTATGTGTATAGCTGAAAGGCTATGTACTGTATGTGGACAACAACTAGCTTTAAACACTTAGCAAATCTGATCTGTTAATGCTTTCTCCCCACTTTTGGTCATGCCTCACATGAACACATCTTAGGTTACCATAATATATGGTGCTGAATTCTACCTGTCAATGTACCCCAAATCTATTTAAGAGGTGTACTTTCAATATCTAGGTCATAGAAAATTTTAAGTTCCTGAACGCCATCTGTACTTACCTTGCCTTACTCACCATTGTAGGATACAGTGGGCATTGACCATTCTGTTAGGCTTTAGTGGCACACCAAGCCTGTTAACAGAGACGCAGACATCCAGTTGTACTGAACCTCCATTCATATTTCAAACTAAGTGGCTGAACTTTTCATACCAGGACCAGTCTATACTTCATCTGATAACAAAGGTGTGCATCAGAGTTGAACTGATATTTTTGCAGAGGCCCCTCTGCAGACTCTTTCATACCAGAAAGCACCAAGACACTAAGCCCAGGCAAAGAGCTATAATTCACCAATGGCAACTCTAATGAAAAAAATAGCAAACCTAAGAGAAGGCACTGTTTTTGTAACTATAAGCGTTTTTTAATCCAATCCCGAGAGACTTCACGTTTTGTTAAAAGCTAGCTGCACTCCTCACATTCCGAGGAAATGTCTTAGAGGAAACACTCGAGCAATCTCTCCAAAATGACCTCTCTCTGAAGCCAGAAAGCTGATTAGCCACTCCCTCTTACAGTAGCTGAAAAACCAACAATCTGTTCTCTTTGTGTATCTGAAAGCAAAAATCCAGTCTTTCAAGCCAAGCACTGAGCCCAGCCTGAAACGCTGAGAAGCAGTTATAATATCAAGAGGGGAACTTCAGCATCTAAACTCTTGTGCCAGAAAGATTAACGTTTTTCCCTAAGAATCTGCAGATAGCACGGCAAAGAACCTAACTGAAAAAAGAACAGAACACCACGGACAAACAATCAGAGACAAAGTACACTCCAACGCAAGAAAAATCTGTCATTTCAACCCGAAGCAGCAACAACTCCAGACATCATCTTTAAAGACTTGTTATAATAGGGCTGTTTATCTAGAGAAGGTTGATCAAGCACATCAACCTTACATTAAAAGTGGAAGATGAAAAGGAAGAAGAAGGTGTGCAGTAGATCCCACTTGCTGCTTTAAAATAAATTCTACAAAGAAATACATGGAAACATGGAAAGGACATTGTTAAGGACAAATTCTGCACAAACATTAGACCAGGGGTCTCCAACTCCAGTCCTGGAGGGCTGCAGTGGCTGCAGGTTTTCATCCTAACCCTTTTCTTAATTAGTGACCTGTTTTTTCTGCTAATTAACCTCTTTCGAATTAATTTTAATAGACTTGTTTTTTTAAGATTTGTTCCCTGGAATTTCTTCATCGTTCCTTTGAATTGCATCATTTCTTTCATTTAATGGAAATGAAATGTGAAGTGAGTGAGCCAGCAGAAGATCAACTAAGTCAGGGCCTCAAACTCCAACCAATTTCACTCCAACCTGTTGCTTAATTAGGCTCTGATTTTTTCAAATTAAACCCGTTCTTTAATTCCATGGCTTGTTGCTGCTCTTATTGTGCAATAGCATACATTTTCAAAATTGTTGATTGTTTCTTTACTTTTCTAAGATCACTGCTAAAATGTTTTGGGAACCTGATCAGATAAACACTGCTGAGACCCCAACCCTTTTAATTTTCAGATATTGTATAATGGTCATATAGTTTGTTGGTCATGTTTTGGTTCATTTGGTATCTCATTATTGTTTGACTGCTAATTAAGGAAAAAGAAACAATTATTGGGTGTTAGTCTTCAAGAGCAGGGGGGTATTTTCTGTACGTCGCTTAAATCATCCGAGATCAGGTGCCTCATCTTGGATAAGTTAATGCCGGTGACACTCATCCGGGATAGGTCGGTTTTTCAAACGCAGCCGTGTATTAGATTAGTCGAGCTGGATCAAATCATACGAGATGAATGCGCACGCCTGCGCTGAGTGAAAAGTCCATATATATTGAGTCTAGAAAACATGATCAGCAAGTCTTTGATAGGCTGTAACAAAATGACAAAAGAACGGGCGCATTTTTTTTTCACACACGCGGAGCAAGACCTTTTATTCGAAGGACATGAAGAATTTCAAGATTTAATATGCACAAGGGGTAACACTGCAAAAGCAGCCCAGACCAGAAAAGACGGCTGGCAAAAAGTGGCCGTCAAATTAAACGCTAAGTAGTGTGCATTGTACTTACTGAATGCAGCGTTTCATTTCCTATGTGTCAGATTAATTATAATTTAATATGTCATAATTCCAGATCAAAAGTGAGCACAAGGAGAACATGGGAACAGGTTAAAGTGAAGTACAAGAATATACTTCAGACTGGTAAATATTGGTATATAACTATTTAAAGAATTGTTGACATAAAGAATCATATATAATATAAAAAAACATTAATTTTAAAGCTAATAAGGAGGCAGACAAGCAAAAAACAGGTGGAGGTCCACGCGGTCCAGACCTAACCCCTGCAGAAGAGTTGGCTCTCCAGCAAAATTTCCATCGCCCTGCTTCTGAGGGCATTCCAGGGGGAAGCTCCTCCTCAGAACCAGTGGCAGGATGCAGTGGTCACTTCATTTCAGGTAAAGGATGGTCACTGCATATATTTGTCCTCCATGTGTGCTATAAGTATGTTCCATATAGCCCTGTTTTTTGTTGGGTCAGTTGCAGGGAATGTCATATCCCTTGAACCTGTGTCTGACCAACGAGATATTGACGAAGGTCAAATATTTGATGAAGACACAGTGTCTGATTATTCATCAGGAGGAGAGGTACATTTTCCAAATAATGTTTGATCAAACTCCACTCTGATCAGTCCCATGTGCCCCAATCACATTGGAAATCCTGGTAATGAGAATGTTAGGCTGATTGTGGGATTCTTTATGGAATTGTGGGTGTTTTAGCCTGTGTATTACCTACATGCAATGGCATGACACGCCTCTTTTATTGTCTGCATACGCAGATGTCCAGGAAACACAATGAAAACCCGAAGGAAATGTTTCAGAGCCAAACAGACTTTACGAATTGCCTGGCAAACTGCACTTTTCGATAGATGTTCCGCATCGCCTACAGTATATAAAAAAGTGCCGCTTGCAAGAAACCTCAAAGCAATGCATACTGTCTGTGTGGTTGTGAGAGCCCGACTTCGCCGAGTTTGACTTCGAATATACGGAGCTAATAAATCTTTGAGGTACAATATTCCCCCTCGGCTAAAGCGATATCTTTCATACAGAATTTCTTCCGGGAGCAATAAAGGATCTTGCCGATTGTGCAAAACCCTCTCTATATGAAATTCTCTTCCTATAATTTGCACACCAATATCAAATGGTCGCTCATTCATGAACGGCGAAGCCCTGACTGGATGACTTCCACACCGTCACTGATCACGTGTGTAAACTAATCCTTGTTTACATAGAACAAACCTGCTCCGAGCAGGTTTGCGGATTAGGATGTGTTGCTATGACAACACTTCCAGCAAGAGTTTTGAAAAACCGACAGATCCAGGATCAGGCCAAATCGTCAACAATTACATCCGGCTAAACGACTAATCCACGTACGAAAAATACCCCCCAGGTCAATGAAAATGAATTCAAAAGAAGTTAATTAGCAGCAAAAGCAGGTTACTAAAGGGTTAGGATGAAAACCTGCAGCCACTGCGGCCCTCCAGGACTGGAGTTTGAGATCCCTGTATTAGATATTTTCTCCTTACATAGGCAAATATATACACACAGTAGAACTTTGGGTATCTTCAAAACTCAACTGAAAGTCATACTGGAGAAGTTAGGTGAATAGAATCGAGAAGATTGTTGGGCTGAATGGCCTATTCTTGTCAAAAAATGTTTTCATGTTTTTAAAAATGTGATATGTCTGGTTGCTCAGCAATCAGCATGGTGGATGTTTCAGCTTCATTGCAAAACATTATATTCATGATACTACAATATATGTATGTATGAACTTAGGAAGGTAAGAAATAATTAATACTTTGGGGGATTTAATTTTAGGACTTTTCCCTGCTGGACTTCTGGAAGCTGGACTTATGATGCTGTTGGCAGAACAGACTTGGCATTGGGTCAGAGTTAATAAAGTTTGGGAAAAGTACAGCACAAATGGAGGTCTTTACAGGCTGCTAATGCCTCTAGCACATGTGCCACGTCTGTGTGACTGCTGATCCATATCTTGGCAATGTTTTCCCTCCTTGCCTTAGGTATGGATTAACTCTGCAGTTGTCTTCTAAATCTTCCCAGGTCCTAGGCCTACAAGAAACAGTGCAAATGCAAACTCCATCAGTATTTTAACAAAATCAAAAAACTATTTACTAGTTTTGGCTTGTAAAGGAAATAGTTTAAATAAGTAACTGTTACTGAACTTAATCTGGTTTTAATGTTAGAGGAAGCTAGAGATGAGACTCAGGGTGTCTGTCCATCACACAGAACACATACCAACACTCACTCAATTTAGTATCACCTATTAACCTAATCTGCACCTCTTTAGGATTTGGGATGACAACCAGATGACAGCCGGGATTTGAACAAAGGTCTCTGGAACTGTGAGGCAACAGAGCTAAACACTGTACCACGTACTAATATAAATTCCTTCGTTTAAAATCTGCCCTTTAATACAATGGGATGCATTGATTAGTATTTAGTTAGTAACATTGAAAGGCCAAGTAATAAGCGGAAAATTGTGAAGTTAGGGCAGTGAACATGTGAAATCTTAGATTTGATCTCAATGAACAAAACAGGCTATTATTCATATTGCTCGGCCCCATGGTTTCATTTAAAGGCCAAGAATACTTTCTCCTATAAAGTAGCTTCTAATTTAAGAACATATTTGGAGTTCGGCCATCATATCTAGATTAAAACTGACCACAAAACAATATTGCTAAAGTAAAATTAATGAATGCTGTGAAATCCCCCCCTGCTCTTTTAGGATTTCCACTCCTCTTTAAACTAGGCACTCAGCTTAGCTTGCATGAGATATCCTGATCAATATAGTCCTCTTTCGTAGAAGCAGAAAGTGCATTTTTGCAGGTGTTGCCTTTTAGTGGTTCATTTTCCAATAACTCTCAAAACATCCCTCTTTAACATTGTAGAAGCAAAATTAATTCTGTCTTTTTTTCTGGGACATGTCTCAATTGTTAGCACCTATGCCTTTCACATCTAGCATCTTGGACTTGAATTCCAGCCTTGGCATTTCCTAGGTAGAGTTTTCATGTTCCCCCCCCCCCCCCCCCCCCTTATCTGTGTGATTTGCTCATCAGGTAGTCTGATTATCTTCACACATCCAAAAAGATGTGATTTGGAATCTTTAAACGACCTCTGTGTAGTTGTGGATGTGTGTGTGTGTGAATAGACTCTGTGATGGATTGGAGTTCTGTTCAACTTTGGCTCCTATCTTGAATCTCCTGGCAGAGAGGAATGAATTAGACATGATTGGGAATATTGTGACATTATGTAGTGTTGTTGATAAATGTGCATGTCTCAATTATAATGTTAATCAACTTCATTTTGTCATGATTTGTTTATATTAGTCATTGTATTGTATTACAGTGTTTTAAGATAATTTATGTGTGTATACATGTTTGTGGTTTGGTAATTTGCTATCAATACATTATAGCTGTAAGTAGGTGTAAGCACTTAGTCTGTACTAAGTGAAGGCTGCTATATGAAAATGAATTGAAATGACTGTAATATTTAGAGTACTCAAATCATGTCATGATTAGTCCATGGAATTCTAATGCGACAACAGCATAAATGAGTTGAATGATTTAAAGTCTTCCTTGCAGCAAATGCAGCCATACCTTTAGCTCCACTTACTGTACATGTTTTACAGAGGACTTCTCAGAAGTCAAAAAGTAGGACACTATCTTCATCTTAGCTACTCTGACCAGCCTGCCATGCCCCCCATGCCTCGCTCCCCACCTTTCTCTCTTAATCACTTCCATTCTCACATGACCTTTGTCTGCTCTTTTCCACCTGCCAGACTGCAGCTCACACTTCATCATGCCTTTTTATAACTGCTTCCTTTTAGTCATCAGTGTGATAGAGGTCCAGTATGTCTGCCCCTCACAATCTGGAGAGATCCCCCCTACCTAGCTCCCCCAAAATTCTGTCAACAATTTCTGATTAGGATTACACAGTGATACAGTCCCAAGTTAAAATGCCCTATTTTTAATAAAGTACATATAAGTATACAATTAGTTTTAAAAAGATAACCACTAAATTAAGACAGACATAGAGTGACATTATGTTGCATGGAAACGAAGAACAAATGGAGGAAAACTAACTGCCATTCCTTCACCGGTGAAATAAAAAAGAATAAAATTCCATTTTGGAATGAAATACAAAATGTGCATTATTATTCAAAATGTATAATGTTCACTATGTACTTTATTGTTCAGTGAAATCTTTACATAATCTTCAAACTGTGACAAGAAACCTCTGCTTTAAAAGCAATCTGCCACAAATAAGCCAATCAACCCCCAACGTTCCAATGGTACATTTTAGCATTTTGAATGAAATTTTTATAAAAGGCAAGTACAGCCTGCCAGATTTCTGTCATCATATCATAAGGCTTCTGCTATGGATTCAAGCAGACCCCATACTGTATCCTAATGACACTGTATGCATTTGGGAACATCTGGACAGATTAATTTGCAAAGCCAAGTCATTATCAAAAACAGGGTAGAGCTGAATAAAATCGGACTTGGTGAGAAGCTGAGACAAATTAACTATTAACTAACCAAAAAAGCATGGTGAACTGAATGGTTTCTTCTCAATTATATGTTTCTTTATGTTCTTAGAGAATAGAAACTGTATATTTGAAACAATGACTATATTAAAAAAGCCTTTTTTCAAAAACCAGAAAAATAGAGAGCAATAGATCATAAAATGTCACTCATTATAGTCATGTTGATGAGAACTGGAATCTCCAGGGTAGTCTGGGCCATGTTTGTATTTATTTGTATTCATTTTTTATTAAAACTGTATAATCCCCAGGCAAAAATAGATTACCTATATTTAAACCTTTAAAAACTTGTGAAATTCAAGGTTGGATTTACTTATTTTCACAGGCATGTATCTTAGTTTCTACTCATCCATTTCTTCTACCTGCAGTTAGGGTTTTGGGATCACAGAACTCTATCCTTGTAAATATGAATACAAGTTAATTGCATTTTATACACACAGGCTTATTTTTGCTAGATACACTGTTTGGATTTTGTGGCACAGCTCAGTTATTTCAGGCAACTCTTCAAATGTAATGTACCATTTATTAATGAGTTGATTATTGAAAATAATTGTAAATCTGATTTTCTTCACTTAGGCCTACACACCCTTTTCAAATGGAGTTCAACCAAGTCTCAGCTCATCTTTGTCTGTCAAAATGTATGCAACAGAGTTTTTTCTTTTTTAGAAGATTGGATTAACAATTGTTATTAGAAATAACTGAGGTATATTTTTCTCATACGTATTATGCCTTAGGCAATCCCTGCCATTTGCCATATCACCTGCTTGCTTTTTCCTGACAATGGTAATTACTCTGTTGTTACCTGAATAATCTTTGCTTTAATTATTCTAGTATTTAAACAATCTCTTGGCACTGATTTGTAATTTGTTTACTGAGCTAAAACCTTGCTTATAATTTTATTGGACTTGCTTTTCATCATTTATACTTCATGCCCAAGCCCTGATTTGCAGATTTTTGTTTGCACTTGATTGTATTTTTGTCTTCTTCATACATTTTCGTTTTCTATCTTATTTACTGCCCTTTGCTCATTTTCTCATTCCCTATTTGTTTATTTCATTTCTTCAAAAAATCCTTTAAATAATATTATTAGCAATTTTCATATCCTAGAGTAGACACATGCTTATACACTTGGAGCCACCAAGTACATAAGCTTGTGAAGTCCTACAGGGGGAGTTTTGAGATTTGCTCATGGTGGTATTACACTTTTCCCCCCTTCTTAACAGATGTGATATCTCTTCAACTACTGTTACCAGTTACTGTTAGAAATTAAAAAGGTAAGTCAATAATTTAAGTGATAGTTTTGTTTGGGTTGACTGTACAGCCTTCACCATGCACACGTGCAAACATGGTGTGTCTGTAGTCACAGTGTTAAAGTTTTAACCCTGATCAGATTGTTTTCTGTTTTCTAGGAGTAAATATGGCCACTCTGTTCTCCATTTTCACCAGAGAAGGGAAGCGAGTCATGGTCTGCTTTTTATAGGCTGAAGGTATACCAGAGAATGAAATAAATAGAAAGCATTCTGCACAATATAAAGACAGTGTTTTACCACAGTGGGGTGTTTACAAATGCATTGGGAAGTTAACATTGGTTGGACAAATATTAAGCATTAAGAAGGAGTGAAGGGTCTGTCCATGTCCACTACTGACCACAACATTGAGGAAGTGCTTCTAATGATTCTTATAGACCGATGGAGATATTGTCCACTGGTACAACCACTGCTCATAGAAAGTTGATCACTGCTAGCTTCCATGTCTAATCCTAGAAAACATCAAGAGAAACTGATTGATCAAAGTTGAAACTTTACAACTATGACCAAAGACATGTCAAATTTCAAAATGAGCACGGGAAAAGCTGTACAGCCAGTCCAAATAAAATTAACACGAAAGTGTAGATAATTATTAACTCTCGTATGTCTATGTGTTAGCTTGTATTTTGTGACATTTTCCAAGTTCCATCTTTACACTAATATTAAAAAGTCTTGCTTTTTCCCTTCCCTCTTCTAGAACTGAGCCAAAAGGGGTGGGGCCCCTTCCAGTTATGGACGTTACTCAAAGCTCTATAAAAGGAGTCAGTGCAGATTAAGTCCTTTGCTGAACCGTGAACTGGTTCTTCCATCTTTGCAGTAACTCTCCCCTTATGATAAGGCTACTTCGTGTTGGGTTTCTTCTCATTTAGTAATGAGTTTCATTTAGTGTTTTTATTAGATAATCTTCTTAAAAACTGATTTTTTGACATTTTTTTTTTGGCCTGTGTGTTTAAAATCTTATGCTATGTTTTATTCTGTTAGTCCTGTTATGTTTGGTTAGCATTCTGCTTTATTGCATATTTCCCTTAATTAATTAATTAGCTTGGTTTATTTATTAAAATACTGAATTTGTATTTGTGAATATTATTTTATGTAATTATATTCTGTGTTGTTCTTTTGTTTTTGCCTTAGTTCACCTCTTTAGCATTTCTAATTATGTTAATAACATTTTAATTTCTTTCTGCTTTAATTGTTTGAGTGTCTAATCACTTCAGATTTAAATTAAATTAGAAGCATTAAGCTTAAGGGTAATGTGTCTCCTCAATTTACAGCTTTGTTATTAGTGTTGCAGTTTTCTGAAAGGGGAAATCACATTATATGTGCAGACAGTGCTAGGTAAAGCAGGTAGACAGGAATGAATAGCTTGTGGGTGTGGGTGTGTACAATTCAGACAAAGAATGGGAAAGACTAAAGATTTAAGAGTCTTTGAACATGGCAACATATTAGAAAGTAACAATCCAGTTGGAGTTTTCAAGCACAACAGTGATCTGGGTGAACTGAGAATGGGAAACCACCCAAAAATATCCAGTAAATGGTCACCCTGTGGTCTAAATGTGTGTGGTGGATTGCCGGCATTTTACTCCG
The DNA here is from genome assembly GCF_900747795.2 of Erpetoichthys calabaricus. Taxonomy (NCBI): domain Eukaryota; kingdom Metazoa; phylum Chordata; class Cladistia; order Polypteriformes; family Polypteridae; genus Erpetoichthys; species Erpetoichthys calabaricus. The sequence continues at coordinate 79,655,796 of NC_041402.2, forward strand.
GCCCTCACCCCCAGGCCGCCAGGAGGAGCTCTCTGGACAGCATAAACGTGCCCGAGTTCCAGCAGGGCCTCATGGACTTTGTAGTTTCTACACACAGCCCTGCTGGATACCTTGGGGGCCACCAGGCGTCGCTGTAGGATGGCTCATGGGCTCTTATGTGCTCTATAACCCGGGAGTACGTCATGGTCACGTGACAGGAAGAAACGACGTGCTCCCGGGTTGAAGAAAAGGACTGTTTACACTTACCCGGAAGGAATAAGGAACTGTGGACTGTTGGACAGGAATACCTCCGGGTCAGGGTGTATAAAAGGACTGTGGGAAAGCCCAGACATTGATCTGAGCTGGGAGGTAGGGTGGCGAAGTATATGGGCGAGGAGGAAGGAGTTTTGTGAGTAGTTTATTGTGATTTATGAGTAGTGTGGAAAGGAGGGTGCTTGGTGCACTATTTTACAAGAAAATAAAGAAGTCTTGTACTTTCACCTGGTGTCTGGAGTGGTACCTGAGGGTTCGAGAGGTGGATCAAGGGCATATCTGCTACATGTGGCTATGAAAAGGGTCAGTGGAGAGTAACAGAGAGAGTAACAGACGGGCCACAGTCAGTCAGCTAACAGCTAAATAAGAGTTTGGTGGAAAAAGGAACATCACAGAACTCACAACTCTTTGAATTTTGTCACAGATGGGATACACCAGTCAGTGACCCTGTTGAATTTATCTCCTGCAAGTGAAACACTTGACACTGGTCTAATTTACTAATTCACTCTGAGGAGAGAAGCAGAACATAATCGAGACTCTATGATTATGTTGATTCATCTTGCCAGGTGTCCACAATGCAAGCAGTTAGTAGTAGTGTGATGGCATGCGTTGTATTTTTTCATGGTACACATCTGGCATAATTGATGCGAGCTGAATACAATTTGCCACAAGATATTTAAAAATCATTGCTGATCTGGTGCAACTCAACATGGGCAAAAGTACTCATCTGTATTTATTTATCTGTAAAAAAGCTTTCTCAGTGGTGTAATGCTTCATTCCACATGGCTGAAGAGACACATGGAATCCAGTAACATGATGCACCTGGCTTTAACGTTCTCCTGTTGTTGGTATTCTTCTCTTTATTTTTCTCTTTACTGTTGTTTTCCCCTTTTCTTTTAAGGACTGAACCTAAGGGTGTGGGGCCTCCAATTAGTACCAGTTAGCCACCTTAGTCCTGCTAGAACTAGCTCAAGCCTCTCTAAATCGCTGAGGCATGTTGTGAGTTTGCACCCTGCCAGAACGGTCTCCTCTTGAGTCTTGTATAATTTGTTATTTCTGATTGCTTTTTTGGTTCTTTATTTTTTGAATTTTACTTTGGTTTTGTCTTATGTTTATTATTTTTGAATTTGAGGTAAACCTATAATCTTTAAAAATTACAGTGTTTTTCAGTTTAGATTTAGACTTCTATTTTTGGCCCTCAAGTTCTAATTTAAGTGTTTACAGTTTTCATTATCATTTCCAGTATAAGTGAATTTCCATTGGATTATTTGATAATTTGATAGTTTAATTATCTTTCTGTTAACTATTTTCAAATTCTTTGTGTTTACGATATTTGTTCATTTTTTCTTCTGACTGATATGTAAATACTGATCATTATTGTTAGTAATGGAGGGATTAGGTTGTGGTTGTCTGTGGGGGTGATCTTTAAAGTGTGTTGTGATATAATGCTTCAGCCAAAATGTAAAACAAAAGTTTGGTTGACAGAGGGAGAATTAGACAATGCAGAGTGGATTCTACAGAGCTTTTTAGCTCAAATTGTTGCTGATGATCTCTTTCCATTTAAGGCAATTAAAGATAATCATGTAATTAGCAACAGCTAGAATGAAATTACTTGGTCTTCATTTGACTTTAGGGTGGTTTCTCCAGAATTATCAATTCCCTCCAGGATATTTAATAAAAGTCTAATAGCATCTTTTCTTTGATTATTGAATCTTTAAACTCCTCTCCAGACCTGACAAGACTCTTAAGAGGATGCTGTTTTCCAGTACAGAGTGTGCCTCCTCTGCCAGGATGCCTTCTGAAGTTCTTAATGGAGGCTCCACCTTTGGGTGTGCCAGAGGTCCAGATCTCGGAAACTTTAATGGGAGGGCTAAAGATCAGTGCTGTGCCTTCTGGAGTAGATGTTCAAGAGTCACATTTTGCTTCTCCAGAAGGAGGCACAGAGCATAGGTTTCTCCCAAGGTGGTGTTTTTTTTTTTCTCCAGGATAGGGATGACCTGAAGTTGCTGCTTATGTCGGCAGGAGGGTCAGGCTCTGAAGGTCTTTAGCACTTCCACAGAATGGGGTGGTTCATCGTCTACAGCCACACTTTCAGGTGAGAGCATGTCAACAATCCACTGGACTCTAGGAGTATCTTTGCACTTTTTTGCATTAAAGGCCAATTTATTTGTTATGTTTATGTGGTTTTGAGCACCTTGCTTTGACATGTCTCCTTTTTATGGTTTATTCCCATTAAATTTTGTATTATTGTTAATTTGTCTCCCCTTTTTGTTTTAAGAATTGAGCCTAAGAGGGTGGGGCACCTATTCTATTATTATATATGAATTATCTCAGGCCTCAGTAAGCTGCTGAGGAAGTGTATGAGTTTCCCCTAAGTAAACATTTGAATTTAGATTCTAATCTGTACACATTAGTTGTGCTTTAGAACTTAGATTTAGAATAATATTAGTTTTACAGTTTTCGTTATCTTTTTCAGGAAAAATGCATTTCCATTTAGATCTTTTGGTAACTTTTGATACCTGTTTCCTTGTGTGTTTGTGATATTTGATTATTTTTACTATTAACAAATATTTAGTTATAATTATTGTTTTTTGTTATTAAGGTATTAGGTTATATTTTCTCTTTGTACATTTTTTTTGTGCTCTTGTTTTCGTGGGTGACTCTACTGCGGTAACTTGGAAAGACGCAGTCATCATCTGTTGTGGCCTCTCCAGTCGCTGGATCTTAATCGCATTGGAGACCTGTAGCAACAGATGGGACAGGTTGTTAGGAGGAGGGAGTCATTCCAAGCTAATTTTGAAAAACTATCTGTAAACAAAACTGTGCTTCATTTTCAGCATCATTTGAATTCATGTCATAATGAATTCAGGCAGTTCTGTGGGCAAATCAGGGATGAACACTCTATTAGGTTAGTGTACCTAATGAAAATGCCACTGCTTTTTGACTTCATGCTTCCTTCTCTTGTGGTGTGTGTTTGAGCAAGTGTCTTTGTATTTTGAATTTTTCAAACTTCCATCTGTTCTCTAAACTACTCTTTCATGATGAGGGTCACTGTATTTTGCAAAAGTAGAAGCCAGAGGTAACTAAATGCTATACACTGATGACATTGTTTGTACAGAAAGGTCCCAAGTGAGCATTCTACAACCACATGCTCCAGATAATACTGAATGTATTAGTAAATATTAGTTCATATGGGATGAGATCATTAGTTGAATGTTTTCAAGAAATGAAAATCAAGTGTCCCAAGCGTGCAAATGATATAATTTCATTTATAATTTAGAATGTTCAATTTGCAGGAGGGGTTGGATTTATTTCTCTCTAAGGATGGCCAAATTTATACACAGAAGTATAAATGTTATAATGAAAGTTCTCTGAACTGGCACTCACATTTTTCCACTACAAGATTATATTTTAAGAATATATGCTCTTATTGTAACATATTTGTCTTATACTGTATTATACTACTAATTGTTTTCTGCTTGGTAAAGTTTAAAAGAAACAGAAGAAAATGGCTGAATCATTTCAAGTAAGCTATGACAGCAGCATGGGTTATTAAAGAACTTCAATTTAATAAGTATCAAAAAACAATTTACTGCACTATGTGATGTTTTACCATTGAGCACTGTCTCTGTAAGATAGAAAAACATACCACAGATTGATAGTTTTCAATTTGTGAATATAGTGAATGTTGATTTCTTCCATCCATCCATTATCCAACCCGCTATATCCTAACTACAGGGTCACAGGGGTCTACTGGAGCCAATCCCAGCCAACACAGGGCGCAATGCAGGAAACAAACCCTGGGCAGGGCGCCAGCCCACCGCAGGGCAATGTTGATTTCTTGGTCAAGTAAACCCTACTAAGATGGCTACTTTCAAGTTTCATGTCTTGAATCACCTTTTAGCTTTTGTTGATCAGAACATTGAGCTCTCAGGGTCAAATTAAATTATCTTTGGCTTTACTCAGGTCCGTCTACCACAACAGGAGTCAAATGCAAGAATTAACAGTTAAAAATTAAGCTTATTAAAATTCTAATGTTAAGATTATCTTACAAAATGCTATGTTTACTAGCATTATGAAAGACAGCCTAACAAAGCATTCTTAAACCCATTCAATCCATTCCAGGGTTGTGGAGGATGAAAGCCTCTCCCGGGAACATTATGCATGTGGCTTTATCACAGGGCCCACAAAACGCTATTCCGGACCAACTTAGAGTTGACAATTGCCGTATATACTCACGTATAAGTCGGGTCTTGAAACCCGAAAAATTGATCATAAAATCAAACCCTGACTTATACATACTGTACGTTCAAAAATGCGACACTTACATTTTTTTTTTTACATCTTCTTGCTTCCTCCAATCTCGTATCAGTTTCTCAGACACGTCTAATTTTGTTGCAGCAGCACAGTTACCAATTTCCTTTGGCACTTCAACAACTTTTCATTTAAAACCAGCTTCATATTTTCTTCTGATCGAATGCTCCATCGTAGATAAGGGATGCTCTTACAATAAAGGTGTATGAGGGTGTGAGATACAAAAGACACACAACAGTGCAATCGTCGCTTTGGAATAGTTCAGGTATTACCGTGTGGTCAAGTAGGCACAATACATAGGAAAAAAAGGTGGTGTGCTCCGTGGTTACTCTCTCAGGTGGGCGTTAGCATATCATAATCTCTTGGACCAATGGCGTGAGTCGACTTATACGGCTGACATTATAAAATACCTGAAATTATATGGTAAAATCAAGCCTCAACATATCCGCAGGAGAATTTAAACACAAGTTTATATGGTAATTTAAAATGAATATCTTTGGGATGTGTGAGGAAAACATTCACCTTTAGACTTGGAAGTTAATTCAAGCAATTTGTAGGCCCTTGAAATGCAATTGTCATATTTAAGAAGGAAAAAATGATCATTTTAGACAATTTGGAAATAATGAGTAGCATAAACCAATATGGTCTTTCTTAAGGGCTTTATGAAATAACAACCAAGGACAATAGCAAAGGTCAATACACAAGTCGTATAATTGTTAAACAAATGCAAAGGGCAAAACCAAAGTTAACAGTCAAAGAAAACTATAGTAAAACTTTAATTCTTTTCTAATGAATTATTTTCTGAAGCACTTGACTTGCATGAAGTCATGCCTTTAATAAAATAAAGTTTGAATTCTATTTAATGTGGACGGCCATCCTATTTATCATGGTCACTGTGATTTCACATGCCTACCAATTATGCAACATCATAGCATCTAAGCATACTAAATGTCAGTGCAAATGGAAACAAATACACAAAATGGTAACAAAATAAGATGATCACAATATCAATAAGAAATAAGCATACAAGAATAAAACTTGTTCCAAGCAATATGTGAATATGAGTAATAAAACTATTAACACATTCTTAACAGCATCTACCTTCATCCCACATAGAGGTTCCATTTTATTTTAACACAGACAGTTTGCAATTCTGCTAGGTTGCAGCAGATATTGATTGCATAAACAACAAGTATAAAGTGGATTCATATATAGCAGATTTAGAAAGTATTCAGACCCCTTCTCTTCCTGCACACCTTATAGTGCTGTAAATTTGCCATTTTTACCCATTAATCTACTCTCAATAAGCCATAATGACAAAGTGAAAACATGTTTTCAGAAAGGTTTGCACATTTATTAAAAATCAGAAACTGAAGTGTCTCATTCTCATAAGTGTTCAGACCTATTACTGTGGCACTCCACATTGTGGACAGGTGCATTTTGTTTGGTTTACTCATCCCTGACATGTGTCTAGAACTTCATTGGAGTCCACCTGTGGAAAACAGAGCTGATTGGATATTGTTTAGAAAAGCCAACAGCTGTGTATATAAGGTCCCACGATTTACACTACAAGTCAGGACAAAAACTAAGCCATGAAGTCCAAATAACTTTTTGTGGACTTCCATGGTCAACTTGCGGTGAGGCATAGATCAGGGCAACCATTTATAAAGCTTTGAGTGTTCGCAGGAGCACAGTGGCCTCAATAACTGTGAAACGGAAGAAGTTTATAATCACCCAGACTCTTCCTGGAGTTCTCTTTCTCTGGCCAAACAGAGCAACTGGGCAAAAGAGCCCTGGTTAGAGAGGTGACCAAGAACCCAATGGTTAACAGAACTTCAAAAGTTCTCTGCTTGGATGGGTGAACCTGTCGGAAGGACCACAACACCAACACCAACAACATTTATTGATATAGCACGTTTTCATACAAATGATGTAGCTCAAAGTGCTTTACAGGATGAAGAAAGAAAAAAAAATATAAAAATAAAATTAGGCAATACTAATTAACATAGAATAAAAGTAAGGTCTGATGGCCAGAGAGGACAGAAAAAACAAACAAAAAAAAACTCCAGAGGGCTGGAGGAAAAAAAAAAAAACAAAATCTGCAGGGTTTCGCAGGCCACGAGACCACCCAGCCTCCACTAGGCATTCTACCTAACATAAATTACCTCAATCAGTCCTCATTGTATTCAGAGTTCACACGGAGGAATTAAATGATGAAGGTCATGTGGACTTCTGGCCTTCAACAACAACAACATTTATTTATATAGCACATTTTCATACAAATAATGTAGCTCAAAGTGCTTTACATAATGAAGAAAAGAGAAATAAAAGACAAAGTAAGAAATAGAATAAGACAACACTAATTAACATAGAATAAGAGTAAGGTCCAATGGCCAGGGGGGACAGAAAAAACAAAAAAAAACTCCAGACGACTGGAGAGAAAAAATAAAATTTGTAGGGGTTCCAGGTCATGAGACCGCCCAGCCCTCTCTGGGCATTCTACCTAACATAAATGAAACAGTCCACTTTGTATTTAGGGTTTTCATGGAAGGACTTGATGATGATGGTCATGTAGATCTCTGGCTTCCAATCCATCAATGCAGGAACATCACAGTGCTTTGATTAGGTGGTGGTGGTGCAGGTCGCCACCACAGAAAACTGGGAAAAGAAACAGAAGAGATAGTAGGGGTTAGTACGGATTTTAGAGCCACCATGAATAGTTATTATAATCAATTGAATATACAGAGTATCAGGATTAAATTAAAGTGAAGTTATCAGAAAGCCATGTTAAAATAATGTGTTTTCAGCAGTTTTTTAAAGTGCTCCACTGTGTCAGCCTGGCGAATTCCTACTGGCAGGTTATTCCAGATTTTAGGTGCATAACAGCAGAAGGCCGCCTCACCACTTGTTTTAAGTTTTGCTCTTGGAATTCTAAGCAGACACTCATTTGAGGATCTGAGGTTATGATTTGGAATATAAGGTGTCAGACATTCCGATATATAAGATGAGGCAAGATTATTTAAGGCTTTGTAAACCATAAGCAGTATTTTATAGTCAATTCTGAATGACAAAGGTAACCAGTGTAGTGACATCAAAACTGGAGAAATGTGCTCGGATTTTCTTTTCCTGGTTAGGATTCTAGCAGCTGCATTCTGCACTAGTTGCAAACGATTTATGTCTTTTTTGGGTAGTCCTGAGAGGATTGCGTTACAGTAATCTAGCCGACTGAAAACAAAAGCGTGAACTAATTTCTCAGCATCTTTCGATGATATAAGAGGTCTAACTTTTGCTATGTTTCTTAAGTGAAAAAATGCTGTTCTAGTGGTCTGATTAATATGTGATTTAAAATTCAGGTTACAGTCAACAGTTACCCCTAAGTTCTTTACCTCCGTCTTGACTTTTAATCCTAATGCATCAAGTTTATTTCTAATAATCTCATTGTCTCCATTATTGCCAATCACTAAAATTTCAGTTTTCTCTTTATTTAGCTTGAGAAAATTACTATTCATCCAATTAGAAACACAAGTAAGACATTGTGTTAGTGAAATAACAGCGTCTGGGTCATCAGGTGCAATTGGTAAATACAGCTGTGTGTCATCAGCATAGCTGTGGTAGCTCATGTTGTGCCCCGAGATAATCTGACCTAACGGAAGCATGTAGATCGAAAAGAGCAGCGGACCCAGGATAGAGCCTTGTGGAACACCATATAGAATATCATGTGTCTTTGAGTTGTAATTACCACAACTAACAAAGAATTTTCTCCCTGCCAGGTAGGATTCAAACCAATTTAAGACACTGCCAGAGAGGCCCACCCATTCACTAAGGCGATTTCTAAGAATGCTATGATCAATGGTGTCAAATGCGGTAGTCAGATCTAAGAGGATGAGAACAGAGAAATGACCTCTGTCTGCATTTACCCGCAAGTCATTTACTACTTTAATGAGTGCAGTTTCTGTGCTGTGATTTGTTCTAAAACCTGACTGAAATTTACCAAGAATAGCATGTTTATTGAGGTGCTCATTTAACTCTATAATGACTGCCTTCTCTAAAATTTTACTTAAGAAAGGCAGGTTAGAGATGGGTCTAAAATTTTCAAAAGCAGAGGGGTCGAGATTATTTTTCTTGAGTAGGGGTTTAACTACAGCAGTCTTAAGACAGTCTGGGAAGACCCCCGTATCTAATGACGAATTTACTATGTCAAGAACATTATCAATAAGCACGCCCGATACTTCTTTGAAAAAACGTGTAGGTATTGGGTCAAGGACGCAAGTGGAGGGTCTCAGTTGAGAAATTATTTTATGTAAATCAGGTAAATCTATCCTGGTGAAAAAATTTAATTTGTTTATAATGGAGTACTGGGGTTTAAGAGGATCTTCAGTGTTGGGGAGATATACTATGTTATTTCTAATATCATTAATTTTTTGATTGAAAAATACAGCAATAGCCTCACAGTTTTTACTGGAAGTATTTTGGAGGCATTCCTTTGCGTTACCTGGGTTTAGCAGGCGATCAATCGTAGAGAATAAGACTCTGGGATTACTTGCATTGTTATTTATAATCTTAGAGAAATAGCAGCGCCTCTCAAGACAGACTGTGTTATTGCATTCTGTTATTTTAACCTTCAATATTTCATAGTGAATAGTTAGTTTAGTTTTCCTCCATTTACGCTCAGCTCTCCGGCATGTTCTCTTTAAATCAGACACTCTTTGGGTCTTCCATGGTATAACAATGCTAGAAGATTTTTTAACTGTCTTTTCAGGTGCAACTATGTCAACAGCAGCTCTCACCTTAGTATTACAATTTTTCCACCTTACTATTTACATTATCCTCGCTATTATAGTTAGCACTATAAACGAACTGATTGCTTAGAATGTTTGTAAGTTTTAAAACTGCTGATGAATCAAAAAAGCGTTTTTTAACAATTTGCTTCTCATGAGTAGATAGATAGATAGATAGATAGATAGATAGATAGATAGATAGATAGATAGATAGATAGATAGATAGATAGATAGATAGATAGATAGATAGATACTTTATTAATCCCAATGGGAAATTCACAGTGTTTTCTATCATCCATCCATCCATCCATTTTCCAACCCGCTGAATCTGAACACAGGGTCACGGGGGTCTGCTGGAGCCAATCCCAGCCAACACAGGGCACAAGGCAGGAAACAATCCTGGGCAGGGTGCCAACCCACCGCAGGACACACACAAACACACCCACACACCAAGCACACACTAGGGCCAATTTAGAAACACCAATCCACCTAACCAGCATGTCTTTGGACTGTGGGAGGAAACCGGAGTGCCCGGAGGAAACCCACGCAGACACGGGGAGAACATGCAAACTCCACGCAGGGAGGACCCAGGAAGCGAACCCAGGTCCCCAGGTCTCCCAACTGCGAGGCAGCAGCGCTACCCACTGTGCCACCGTGCCGCCCCGTTTTCTATCATTATTTCTATATTAAATAGTAAAAGAAAATGGTCTGATAGACCCATATCAATGATCTGCTTTACATCAACTTTTAGTCCTTTAGTAATTACTAAGTCTAACGTATGACCTGCTTTATGTGTAGGCTGATTAACGAGCTGTCTCAAATCAAAAGAGTCCAGGAGGTTCATGAATTCTTTTACTTTTTGGTCACACTGATTATCGATATGAAAGTTAAAGTCGCCGACTTTTAAAAGTGTGTCATAGTTCGTAATTAAAATTACTAATACTAGAAAGTGAGGACCTGAGATGAAGATCCTTGCCGACGGGGTCCTCGCCTTCGTGTCTTTAATTAGTGCTGCGAAGTCAGACTTGAGAATTTCCAACTGTCGGTGCCTCACGTCGTTTACGCCAGTGTGTAATATAATGGATCCCACTGCCCTGTTCTTGTGCTTCTCGTAGACTGTCGGCGCACGTCTCATCACATCTCGGACACAAGCACCGGGAAAACAAGAAACAAAAAATTTCCGATTAGGGCATGTGATATTGAGATTTCTTACAATCGAATCACCCATTACGATTACATCATCCGGGGTTGAAGGCAAACTGGGGACACAGAGAGGGTCGAACTGGCTCTGGGTCGAGATGCTCGCCTGTGCCAATGGAGGTGTTCTAGCCTTGAACCCCCGCCTGCGTTGGTGAAACACGCCAAGGTCTTCATCGGTGGCGTTGTCGCTCCGACGAGGTGCGGGGGTGAAGCTTACTTGTCCTTGGAGGTGAGCGGTACAACGTGGAGTTGATGTTACGGAAACCCGGCGTGTAACGTTGATTTCAGATGGCGAGGATGGTGTTTCCAGCAGCCGAGCCTTCAAATCCCTAAGGTACCTTCGTCTGGACAGGAGTTTCTGGATCTGTTCAATCCATCAATGAAAGGACTGCACGGTGCTTTGATCGGTGCATCTTGGCAGCACTCCATCAATCAGGTGCGTTTGACAGCCTGCTTCGAGTTTGTCAAATGGCATTTAAATGACTCTAAGATGATGAGGAAAATGATCCTCTGGTCTGATGGGACAAAAATGAAACTGTTTGGGCACAACCTCAACCACTATTTCTTTGGAGGACAAGCCACTACTCATTACTTTACCTGCCTAATACAATCCCTTTGGTGAAGCATTGTGGTGGCAGCTTCATGCAGGTGCTTCTCAGTAGGAGGGACATGGATACTGGTCAGAATTGAGGGAAAGATAAATGTAGCCGAATACTGAAAGATCCCTGAAGAAAACCTGCTCCAGAGTCCACATAACCTCAGTCTGGTATGATGGTACACCTTTTAGCATGACAATGACCTGAATCATACAGCAAAGACAACGCCTGAGTAGGTTTGGGGTAAATCTCTGACTGTCCTTGAGTGGCCCAGCCAAAGACTAACTTAAGCCCTATAGAACATCTATGGAGAGACCTGAAGATGGCAGCTTACTGATGCTTCCCATCCAAGCTAATGGAGCTTAAGAGTATCTGCCAGGAAGAACTGGATAAACCGCCTAAATCTAGATGGGCAAAGCTAGTAGTGACTTACCCAAGAAGATTCAAACCTGTAAATGTTGCCAAAAAGGCTTCTATAAAGTTACTGAATAAAGGGTCTGAATGCTTATATGAATATGAAATTTCAGTTTTTGACTTTTAATAAGGTTGCAAACTTTTCCAAAAACATGTTTTTATGTTGGAATGATGTGCTCTTGTGTATAGATTGATGGACAAAATAGCAAATGTATCCATTTAAAGTTAACTGTACAACACAGTATAGTGTGAAAGAAAGTAAATAGTTTCTGAATCCATTATAACTATGTTATCTGCATTGCAAGAACTGATTTGTTGGTGCTGTGTTAAATGGATTGATCCTCAGCCTCTAACTTTACTCCATTGATTACTATGGAGGAGTGTGGGGGTGTTGATTGCCTCCGATTTTAGCCTGCATCTCCCTGGAAATTATTATGGAAACTTGAAATGGAGCCAGCTTTCCCCCAGATAAAGTACAACTCGATTTTGCACAGAATCAGCCTACCGGTGGAGTTTTACTCTGTAAACATAGTACTTTTTATGTTAGGAACTTTTTTTGCCCATTGGATATGTGGGCCCTAGTGTGTGCTTAGTGTGTGGGTGTGTCCTGCAGTGGGCTGGCACCCTGCCCAGGGTTTGTTTCCTGCCTTGCGCTCTGTGTTGGCTGGGATTGGCTCCAGCAGACCCCCGTGACCCTGTGTTCGGATTCAGCGGGTTGGAAAATGGATGGATGGATATGTGGTAACAGAAACGTGACACTTGGGTCTTGTGTTATACTATATAGACAAGTATATGGATTGTGAAACGTTTAAGAGCTGAAAAGGAGTATGATTATTAAGGATGAAAATGAACATTGATACACTGTAACGTCCTAGACTTAAAGAATGCTATATTGGTTACGTGTTGGACTGGCTAAATGATTACATTGGCTGGTCTGAGTTATAAACCAATTTCATTTTTTGCCATTAAGAAAGACAATCCAAAAAAGTTTTAAGGATATCAAATGAAGATTTTCTAATGTCTCCATGGCCTTAAATAAAAATTTCTCTGTCATTACCTGTCATATTCACTTAAAGCTGAAGATTTTGAATAAACTAAATTCCAGTCGTGGCAGGCTTACATCTTCATGCCTTCATTTTACATGTTTTCTTTTGGCAAATTTTGGTGCTGAAGTATAAGTACCTGTTAATGCTGCCACCCCCTGTGTTTGTGTGTATTACTTGTTTTAATTTTCTGCCACTTCTATGATTCTACCATAAATGGCTCCCGTAATATAGCGCTGTTTGTATTTTTCCATCTCAAACAACAACCTCCATATTTATGACATCCACTGTAGTTTTCATGTAAGGAGATAGACAGATAGATAGATAATACACTATATGATATACTGTACATAGAAAACACTACTTCTCAGATTTATATAAAGAACATTACAAAATAGATGCATTATAAATATAAACAGATTTTTTCACATTTTATTAAAATACAACATTAATAACAATGGATTTAATCAGACTTTTTTGACACTGATCAATAGAAAAAGACTCTTGAATGTCAAAGTAAAAACAGATCTTTGCAAAATGATCTAAATTAATTACATACGTTAAAACACAAAATAATTGGCCACATTAGCATTCACTTCCTTTAATATGACACACCTAAATGAAAAAGAAATGGAATAATTCATGAAAATCCTAACTGAGGTCATTGGCAGCCTTCTAGTCAATGGATAAAACAGCCACCTATTAAAAAAAACACATTTTATCATTTAGTAACCTTTTCGTAAACTGATTTTGTATCATTCTCACTGTTTTTGGTGAACTGTGTTAATCATCATCAAGTAGTACATGGAGTAAGAAGAAAATGATTGTTTACCTAGAACATCTGAAAGTTGTGACTCCGGATTCAGTCAATCTGAAAACATTTTTTGAATCTCAATTACCAAGATTTGTTCCAAGTGCATATTAAAAAAAAAAACAGTGCCACACAGGCCAACTTAAAGTTGTAATCAAGAAAGTAAAAGGTTGAGTAACAAATGGCTTTAAACATTTTTCCTCATCTCAGTATAATGCTATATTTGTTGAACACAACTAGATGGAGCTAGTCTTCTTAAATTCAAGCAGTTTGAGATATTATTCCCCTAAGGGTTTAGTTATATGAAAGAACTGTGAATCATCTATAATGACAAAGTGTTGCATTATGACACTGTTAGCCCAGTGTTACACACTTGTTAATATGCTGTGACAAACAGACACACTCTGTTGTCTTTATACTGGTGGAATTGTACATACGTAATTCAGCAAATCACTACAAATGACAATATTAAGCTCTTCTCCTTTTGTCCTGGTACCATGACATATACACTAGGTGGCATCAGTTAGTGGTGGTAAACAAACTTAGCCTCCCACCCTCCCACAACTTCAATAAATTCTCTCATTAACAAAAATTACAAAAATAAAAAAAAAACACACACACAAATTGTTAAAAGCTGAATATCAAAGAAATTATAATTAAGTCCAATTCATGATGCAGTGCCATAGGGCATCCTGGGATGTCAAATCCTGCTGTCGTTACAATACAGTGACAGGGGGGTGTTGAAATGGGAGGTTGAAAGTTAAAAGAAATGGGAGAGCTGACAGGTTAAGGACCAATGATAATCTGAACTTTACTGTAGGAACCTGGACTTATGAAAATGCAGCTAAGCAGTCACTATAAGTCACCACAGTTGTCATAAGTAGATGAACTCAAAAATGCCCAAGGATTACAATATGGACAAACAGTTGTTAGAGGACACTGTACTTCATGCGTTTATGAAGTGCCCTGGAAGTAATTTCTCCACTATGCTAATAGAAATGCATGAATCTGAGATTTCTGCTAAACTGCCAAGTCATAGAACATGACCCCGTAAGGTACTGCTTGGCCACACAACCTTATTATAGGGATGTTGTGGTGTCAGAAACACTAGGTGCACAGGCAGACCTTGGCTCCCAGAAGGAGCCCTAAAAGGAATGTCACAGGACTTTCAAGTGTGGAGCAGTATGGACTGTCAAATGGTTCCAGGGATAACCTGGGAAGTAGCCCCTAGGTGTGATATAAAGCTTAGTCAGTGGCCAACTGAATTTAGAGTCGGCAGATAAGCTGGACAAAGGCTTTCCTGTGAGATGGGTATTGTTGGCAGACGTTTCTAGAGATAATAGGAGAAAGTTTGGAGAGAAATGCACAGTTAATCAGCAGCTCTAGTCAGGATATGCTAAACTGAAGTAGTGAGTCTTCAGCCGGGATTTGAAAGCTGGGACCGAAGGGGCATCTCTTACAGTAGCAGGCAGACCATTCCACAGTTTAGGGGCCCTGTAACTAAAAGCTCACCCTCCCACTATTATTTTAGTAATCCTTGGAATCACAAGCAAATTGGCATCTTGAGATCTTAATGTGCGTTCTGGTTTGTAAGTATTGATAACTTCAGATAAGTAAGCCGGACCTTGGCCATTTAAGGCTTTAAATGTTAAAAGTAGGATTTTGAAATCTACCCTAAACTTAACTGGAAGCCAGTGTAATGATTTAATAACTGGTGTTATGTGTTCATTTTTTCTTGTTCATGTAATATGTTTTGCAGTAGCATTTTGGATTAACTGGAAGCTGTACAAAGAACAATGTGAGCATCCATTGAAAACTGCATTGTAGTAGTCAATCCTACTAGAAAGAAATGCATGAATTAATTTTTCATTATCTTATTTAGAAAATGCCTTAATTTCCCAACATTTTTAAGATGGAAAAAACATATTTTAGACAATTTTGCAATGTGCTCTTTAAATAACATACTAGAGTCAAATATAACGCCTAAATTGCGAGCTGAGTCAATAGAATTAAAAGTGATTCCAACTGAGTTAAATAATGTCAAAATACTCTTGCAATCAGCATCATTCCCTCCAATAATTAACCTCTCTGTTTTATCTGTGTTTATAGACAAGTAGTTCTCATCCATCCACTCCTTTAACTCACTAACACAACTAATTAAGGATAAAATCGGAGAAACTTCATTTGGTCTAAAAGATAAGTATAACTGGGTGTCATCTGTGTATGAGTGAAAATTAAAATTATGTTTTCCAATGATAGATCCCAGTGGAGGCATGTAAAGTGAAAATAATTAAGGTCCCAGTACTGGGCTTTGCGGGACAACATATTTCACATCTATGTATAATGATGGAGTACTGTCAGCACAGTTTTGTACATACTGGCATCGATTTGATAAGTAAGAACTAAACCAAGCAAGCACAGTGCCCAATGTCATTTTCCAGCCTGCGTAGTAAAACAGAATGGTCAATGGTGTCAAACCCTCTAGTCCAACAACATAATTACAGTGGAGTTTCCTTTATCATAGGATATCAGAATGTAGTTTACAACACGTGTACAATGACCGGTGCGGAAGACAGACTGGAATTTTTAAATAAATTGTGATGCATAAGGTGTAACTGAAGCTAATTGGCGACTACTTTTTCTAGCATTTTAGAGACAATGGGTAAATTTGATATGGGTCTATGATTATTAAGTATATGTGAGTTTAGGTCTGACTTTTTAAGTAATGGTTTGATGACTGATACCTTTAGTGCATCAGGCACTGTGCCATGCAATAATGAACCATTATTAATGTTAAGAGTAGGCGCTGCAAGAATATCCATTGACCTTTTCACTAGTTTTGCTGGCACTGGATCTAGGGAACAAAAAATTAAAGTTAAGACTTCCTGTTCTGTTACAAGATTAAAATTTCTGAAGTGTAGAATGCAAGGTGAAAAAGGGTCTGCCAAGCTAGTATGCAGTTTGCACTTTGATGCTGAGATCTGGGATCATATATTTTTAATTTTCTCATTAAAGAAGTTCATAAAGTCTGCATTGCATTGACTATCTGAATTCCTATTTGTTAAATTATGTACTGTTCTAAACTGTATAGACGGATTATTATTATTGTTATCTATTATTATAGAATAGTATTCTGAGCGAGTTTTAAAGAGAGCTTTTTTATATTTTTTAACCCTCTCTGTGCTTGCAGTTTGAAAAACCTGCAGCTTTGTTGTTCTCCATCTACACTCCTGTTTTCAACACTCTAATTTAAGAGCTTGAGTGTTCTCATTAAACCAGGGAGAGTTTCTATGTGCTTTGACCACTTTTGTTTTAAGGGGAGTCACTGTGTCCAGAGAATCTCTCAAGATCATATTATAATTTGATATTAGCTGACCTAAATTGTTTTCAACATTTAGATATGATGTTAACTGATCTAAATGGTTTTACAATTACTCTTTACTTACTCAAAGTATCTATAAATTTTGAAGAAGAATTACAATCTAGATGTCACACTGTCTTCGTTTTAAACTGTGAGTGTATTGGTAAGGGCAGAACTAGATCACATGTAATTAAGTAGTGATCAGGAAAAACTTCATTTAGTGGAGTAATATTTAAATTTTGAATTTCAGCTTTTTAAGTTATAATTAAATCTAATTTGTGGTTATGTGTTGGACCATTGACAATATGACAAATCCAACCGAGTTTGACAAATAAGTAAAACATTTGCTAAAAGTGCCAGTTTCCACATCAATGTGTACATTAAAATCCCCCATCAACACTAAATGATCATAATTTATAGCCAAATCAGATAAAAGGTTGCCAAATTCAATCATGAACAATGAATATGGCCCTGGTGGTCTATAGACTAGCACTACAATTGTGTTGGAACCTGTTTTAATATTTAAAATGAATGCCTCAAAGGATGTGAAGTCGTCTACATTTTTAGGAGTGATTTGCATTTTACCACAATGAATTATTCCAACGCCTCCCCCTCGACCAGAATCTCTCGACTTATGAAGGAATGAGTATCCATCTGGTGATGCCTCAGCTAGGCGAATAGTGTCACATTTACTACGCCAGGTTTCAGTGAGAAGACACAGATCAGATTTTGTACTTAATAGAATATTATTTACCAAAACAGCTTTACTTCCAAGAAAACAAATGTTTAATAAGCAGGATTTAAAACGGCATAGTTCTTTCTGAACTGGTGATATATTTTTTGTTTTAATTTGAACCAAGTTACCATTACAGGTGCCTCTGTTGGAGTGTCTGGTTTTATCTCTTGGTCTAATTATACTTATATTTTTTGGTTATCAATTAATTTAAGGTTTGCACCATGATTAAATTTATGGGATGCCTCACAAGAGGGATATGGGGTAACGGCTACACGATAGTAACAGGTGGGATAAACAACAGCCTGTGATTTAAGATCACAAGGCTATGGCCTGGATGGTGCTCTAATCAGTTAGCCAGGCAGTTTTGCTGCCATATTTTGGGGTAATACAAAGGATCCCCTCCAGTTTGGATGAAGACATTTCTCTTGAAAAATCCAGGCCTTTCCCAAAAATCATCCCAATTGTTCACAAAGGCTGTGCTTTTATTTGCACACCAGATTTCTAGCCAGCAGTGAAGGGAACACAATCTGCTATAAATCACACCCCTGCTATATAATCTTGGTAAGGGGCCAGACACAATTAAATTCTGAGATTTTCTTTTTGCTTTGGTGCATAGAAAGATGAAGTTCCCCTTTAATACCTCAGATTGCTGTAAATAAATATCAGTAGTGTCGACATGCAGCAATAAAGTAGGTGACATGATCCAATTGGGTCTCTGTCAGAAATCTTCACCCCTGGGAGGAATTTAACGTTAACTGCTGGTTTAATATAGTTTGGAATTTTAACATTCCACACTACAGAATCTTCAGCTGAGCACTTTATTATTCTATGGATCCACAGGTGCACTGCAGAGGGCTGAGAATTTGTTCTGGGTTTGAATTGGTGACCAGGGTGCACAGGGACTAAATTTTGGCTTCTTAGACCCCCTTCTCACTGTTACCCTCTTGCACTGTGGCTAAATTGGTGCTGCTGATTTCAGCCATGCACTGATTACAGTGGGACCTGGAGAGACTGAAGCCGAATAAGAAATATCCGAATTGTCTAAACAAACTGAGTTGATTCAATTTTCGGTTTGCCTAATTGGTCTTAGGTTCCTAATGCAGTCCTCCAATTCATATATTTTCCCATACAACTATAAATTAACTAAGAATTTTTGGCAGGTGAAACTGTCTGTATTGTTTGGATGGAAAACCTCAAGTGTACGTGCTACAGGACATACAATATATAAATGTGAACTTGACGAGCAGAGAACAGATGGAACTTACATTTAACGCTGAGTTAATCTTTCTCCTTTTTTGCAGTAACTTTGATGCTTTCTGTGTTCAGCTGAATCACTAGGAGACCATCAGCTTTAAGTTTCTACCACCTGCTGGATGATCGACTTTGACTTCTCACTGTTGGTTACTTCTCCTCATCAGATGTCGGCTTTACTCCAGTTGAACTTACCCGAGGATTTAATTAGTTTTCTTCTATTTTTTTTTTTCTTTCTGGTGTTTGTGAAACGCTATGTGCGTGTTTGAAACGCCACTGCTGTGTGATTACGCTTGCTGTTGCTCTAAGCATAGGTTGTTTGGTAGGTATTTAAAGACCAAGAGAATACTTCACTTTTAATTTCATTTTGAGAACTTGTAAACCAGAATTATTTGCTCATCAAAATTATAAGACTCAACCATCCATTTTTCAGACCGATTTCATGTAGTTCAGGATTCTGGGGATAAAGTCTGCTATCATGGCATGATATTTCAACTTTAAATAGTTGTATTAATACAGAACATATCTCTGTCAGAACTGGGTTTATTAGAACTTTAGCAAGGCTGAAACCATCCCCGGATAGGACGTTAGTACATTTCAGTTCATCCTACATACAAGACTAATTAAGAGTTATGTTTTAACTCAACATGCACATCTTTGGAATTTGAGAGGAAAATGGAGCATTAAATGAGTATTGTATAGAAAACCTACAAACTGTCGGGCCATCAGTTGAACCCAGCTTTCTGTAGTTCCAAGGCACTCACCCTAACTGTTATTGAGCATCAGATTTACAGGTCATGGTGCTCTATGCCTAGACCTTGTTGGAGCGTTATTCTAAGGGCCTTCATAAGGATAATGGTAACAGAACAATGTTATGTTACATTTAGAATGAAATACACAATTTATATTACTATAGGACAACATTTGACCAATATTCAGTTGTTCAATGACTGGAAGCTGGTCTGCCAATCATTCTTTCAAAATACAGCTGGAATTGCAGATCACTTACTGGTTATATCAGTAAAGCGCATACAGTAGTCATACACGAAAGTCTGCAGAGTGTTTTCTGGATCATGGCGAACCAAAACAAGGGGAAAG
This sequence comes from Erpetoichthys calabaricus, assembly GCF_900747795.2. Lineage (NCBI taxonomy): Eukaryota > Metazoa > Chordata > Cladistia > Polypteriformes > Polypteridae > Erpetoichthys > Erpetoichthys calabaricus. Next base: position 79,675,650 of record NC_041402.2, read on the forward strand.
TTTAAGGGTGACCCCCAGCCACTAACACAGTTTCTGCTCTTGCCTTCAGAATGGAAGAAAAGCTTATGGAAGATGCCTGACATCACTTCTGTTTCAGCACTTCAAACCCTGCCTCTTCCATTCTGCCAACTATACAATGAGCTGTCATCCTGGAAGTTGCTGTTTATTTGGGAACCCGCTTCTAAGGAGGATAGAGCTCCACCACTGAGAAGCATTATAACCTAATGTTCATCTTTGGCATAACACTGGTATTAAGTGCCAGTACTTCTTTTCATTTTCTTCAATTTCATTTCATCATCTGGTCATTAAATGGGGTATCTCATGGGGTCCCAAACCCTTTTTCTGACTTTCTCTTTTCATGCACTAAACAATTAAAAATCAGTAACATTGAATTGATTTTTTTTCAGTTAAAGTCCAATATTTGGCTAAGCTGGCTTAATAGCTATTTAATTAAACTAAATATAATATACTGAAAAACAACATTTAGGTGTTTCAAAATCCCAGAAAATATAGACTTGTTAAAATATAAAAATCGCAAGTCATTTTTTGGTAATTATTTAAAATGTTGAGCAGTGGCCCTACATTTGTGCATACTGCAGTATGCATAGAACATAGAAAATAAGAAATCTGATGAATGAGAGGAGACCATTCAGTCCATCAAACTTGTTTGTTTAGCTTATAGCTAAGCTGTCCCACTATCTCATCCAGATATTTTTTAAAGGTTGTCAAGATTTCTGCTTCAACTCTATGTCCAAGTAGTTTGTTTGAGTCCCATAACTCCTTGCATAAACCAGTGCTTGCTGGCTTCAGTCTTAAATGCTCTTCCCCTTAATTTCCACTGATGCCCTCGTGTATGTGCTTCACCCTTAAGATGAAAGAAGACACATGCGTATACCTGTATGCTACACACATTTTTTGCAGAAAAATTAAAATTATTATTATTTATGTATTCAATTACTATTCATTTTATCCTCAGGCTTGCTGCTTCCAAGGTTATTTCCTTGTTTGCCTATCCCATTTTGCAGTAGTCACCTTTCAGAGCATTAGAGCTACTGGAGAAAGTTCCTAAAGAAAATCATCTGCTTAATGAGGGCTATTACTGGTTGGATCAACTGCGGTGTAATTAGTTGATTTTTTTTCTCCCAGGATGAGGGCCTGCTGCTGACCTTAACACCCTTGCGGATTGTTATTTTATATGCACATGTCATGTTATACTTACAAAAAAAATCAGGGGTGATATTCTGCACAAATAATGTAATCAAAATCAATTCTTTCCAGCAGAAGACTGTAATCAAATTCCGCCTCGGCTTGTAAGCCCACAAAATAATGTGGTTTTTCTCAATGACTGTCTGATTTTTGTCAAGCACATGCCATTGGCTAGTCAATGAGTCAATCACCGGTCATTATGTCACCTTGAAGAATTATGTTACACTATACAGTTTCATAAAGTTACTACTTTCAGTGGGACAAGCTGATTCATTCCTTGATATTAAATCTCTTGACTTTGTGTTTTTTCTGAAATAATTAAGTAGATTTTTAAAAAGTACTCTCAAAATATCTAATGCCGACTCCCACCAGGTTTAAAAAGGGAAAAAAAACAAATATTATGATTCAGTTTTTCCACCCACTGACCCTCAGTGCAATGGTGCCAAGTTGTCCACTTATTGAGTTCTGCTCTGGAAAAGGAATAGGGAAATATTACAACATTTCCAAGAAGTAAAAATCTGAAACATGAAAAGAATGTTAACATTTTTAAGACAATATTAAAATACACAAGGGTATTTTTTTGTACATTGGCCTAAGGTGCTAACTTGAAGTAATGTTTATAACAATATAAGAAAGGTGAAGATGCCATCAAAAGTAGGTTGAATACTGAAAAAAGCCTTTACTTAAAGATTGGTTCAGAACATAACAACAACTCTTACTTTTGGTGAAGTTTAAGGATCATTCAAGTTAAGAACAGCATGGAGATGCCATGGCAAGCCCTGCTTCCTCAAAGAACTGGCAGTCACTGTCTATACTGAGTCTACCCATTGTTACAGAAAACATTTACAGTAGTAAATAAAAAAGGTCCTTTGAGTCATTGCTGTAAATGAAATTCAAGGTTGTCCTTTATTTACACTAACTGGTGGATGCTCACTATGTGAGCAGCAAGGTTCTCCATAGCAAGTCTACTTAGTCTTAAGAGAGCAGCTCCTGTTACCACTTAGGTTCATTTACATATCCATCCATCATCCAACCTGCTATATCCTAACACAGGGTCACAGGGGTCTGTTGGAGCCAATCGCAGCCAACTAGAAAGCATTTCAATCCCACCAATGAACTCTCAGATAAAAAGTAAATTTTAGCAATACCCCTCATGCATTTAAGCATCTTCCAAAGACCCCAAAATAGCTAATTATTAAAAGTCTTACCTAAACATTAGATTTCTTATATGTAAACTTTTATCACAGAACAAAGCACAAAGTCAAATGTTTTATAGATATACGATCTTATTTTTTAATATAATGTGTGCTGGTATAAACAAAGTCATAATGTCCTAGCACAAGAAATACTGCTCCCTAAGGGCTATTCTGCAGCCAAAACTGTTGTTTCTTTTCATGGCCGCTATCCAATGCTGCTTTTGCCCTGATCTTCCATGCCTTTTTACATGCTGCCCCACACATTCTCATCTGCCTTGCCTACTGCCTGACTTGTGTTTTACATCACTCATTTCAGGCAGAAGGTAACGCCATCTGTGTACTAACTAACTGTGCAAAAAAAGAGTGTGAGGAGAAAGAATGGATTTGAAAGGCAAAACCATAAGTTAAAAAGAGAGGGCAAAACTCAAACTGAAAGTCAAAGTCAAAAAGCAGAGCTTGTTTCAAAACCCACAATCAAAATATTCAAAAGTAAACTCACTATAAAGTGCATCCAGTCTCAGATACTGAGTGACCGCTTGGGGAGTCTTTATACCCGTTCGCCTGACAATGGCATAGGTGTCACCAACCCAGTGTATTGTGGGAAGATTTCCACGGAGGCAGGCAATGCCAACTATGCAAAATTGTGATGCCTATTGCTAAAGTAAAATGCTGTCAGAAAAAGATGGTAAACAAAAAACAAACTTCAAAACAAAAGCTCTGATTATAGGATTAGATTCATTGTGTGTAATCATAATTCTAGCTTCATGGATGCCTGAGAAAATGTTTAAAAAGATCACCAATTATAACAATCTGTACTCACTTTCCCCAACTCCATAAGCTGATTCAAGCCAGGATCCTTCCAGAGATTTGCCTGCAGACACATATCCAGGCCAATGAATTTCAACAGGGAGAAAGTACAACTGCTTGTGGGTGAATGCTACCTATTTGTGCCCCACTTTCCATACTCTGCACCAGAATACATTTCCCTGTGCTTTTACAAATGGAGAAACAAATGATACAGAGGAGATGACTTTTGTGAAGCAGGATTATAATTTTCACTGCAAATTCAATTTCGAGCAAATCATTTTGTTCACCACTAACTCTAGAGATACTCCAGAGGAGGGGCAGAACTTTCCTCACTCTGCCATTTTGGCAGTCATGGCTAGTGTTGATCAATCACTGCTGAAATACCCAGAAAGCTTCAGTATCCTTACAGGTTCAATGTGATCTGTACATGTAGATGAGACCTTTGAACACTAAGCAGAAACCTCCCAGAAACTGTTTGCACTGATGCCTTAACAATATTTTGACTGGAAGTAACTAGCTTTAATCACATGTATTTTTATAATTTTCTTTATTGTGACTTTTACCATGAAAGTAGTAGTATAAAATAAATGTCAAATGACAATTTGATCGATTGAAAGATAGTCTCATATACAGTAAGCATCTTGATGGATTATGACATCAGCAGTTGAGACATTCATTATCCATCTTATCACATCAATAGAGTGACTTTTCAAAGATATGCTTAAAGGAACTATGAATGTTAACTAGTATATCTAATACCTGATAGGCTTTACACTTTATGAAGATAGAACAGTACTTACTCTCTTGGTAATACAGAAACAGATAAAGAAGATGATGAAAAGAGGCTGTCAGCAGAGAGATGAATTGTTATCCAAAACTGGCCCTGCACTTTTGCTCAGACTGATAAACATAAATAGGCCCAATACCACCTATCCCTGCGCTCCTCCCCACCAAATTCAGTGCATTGACTCATAATATTCCCTCTTGATTTGTAACCAAATTGTGTCATATTCTAATTCACCTAAAAGCACAGACTGTATAGATGCTACCCTGTTCCCCCGACTCTCTCCGAAACTCCTGCGGCTGTTTTGTCATCCTGCCTTTCACTGGCTATGCAATGTTGATCTGCAGTTGCTACACTTGGCCAAACCTTGCCAAAAAATTAATAATGTTTGAGGGTGTAACACATCTATATATACCGTATATACTCACGTATAAGTCGGGTCTTGAAACCCAAAAAATCAATCATAAAAATCAGATCCCCAATTAATCATAAAATCAGACCCTGACTTATACGCCTGTTCAAAAATGCACATTTAATTTTAATTTTTTTTTTACATCTTCTTGCCTCCTCCAATCTCACATCAGTTTCTCAGAATTTTGTTGCAGCAGCGCAGTTACCAATTTCTTTCGGTAACTTCAACGACGTTTAATTTAAAACCAGCTTCATATTTTCTTCTGATCAAACATTCTATTGTAGATAAGGGATGCTCTTACGATAAAGGTGTTTGAGGATGTGAGATACAAAAAATACAAATTAGTGCAAACGTTGCTTCAGAATAGTTCAGGTATTACTGTGTGGTCACATAGGCACAATAGAGACGGGGGTGGGGGGGTTTAGTGTTAGGAGCACACGCTGATACAACGCATTGCTGCACCTACATAGAAAAAAAGGCCGTGTGCTCTGTGGTTACTCTATCAGGTGGGTGGTAGCAGATCATAATCCCTTGTACCAATAGCGTGAGTTTTCCGCATTCGACTTATACGACCGACATTATAAAATACCAGAAATTATACTGTAAAATCAAGTCCTGACTTATACGTGGGAGAACTTATCCACAAGTATATACGGTAAGTTTGGTTGCTTTAGTCCTACCTAAACTTGGCTAAGGGGCGGCACGGTGGCACAGTGGGTAGCGCTGCTGCCTCGCAGTTGGGAGATCTGGGGACCTGGGTTCGCTTCCCGGGTCCTCCCTGCGTGGAGTTTGCATGTTCTCCCCGTGTCTGCGTGGGTTTCCTCCGGGTGCTCCGGTTTCCTCCCACAGTCCAAAGACATGCTGGTTAGGTGGATTGGCAATTCTAAATTGGCCCTAGTGTGTGCTTGGTGTGTGGGTGTGTTTGTGTGTGTCCTGCGGTGGGTTGGCACCCTGCCTGGGATTGGTTCCTGCCTTGTGCCCTGTGTTGGCTGGGATTGGCTCCAGCAGACCCCCGTGACCCTGTGTTCGGATTCAGCGGGTTGGAAAATGGATGGATGGATGGATAAACTTGGCTAATTAATATTACATCCACACTACATCTGTGTGAAGGTCAACATTTTTCAAAGTAAAGCTTAAAACAGTTTACATCCTTATTCGTATTAAATTTAAAAAAAGAGAAAGAAAAGTACTTTAACTATAATGTTACCTTGTTAATATCAGACTTTTAACAAAAAATAGGACTGAAACTCCTAGAAAGTCCAGAAAACTGAAAGTAGGCCCAAAACACCAAGCAGGTTTGACACTGAAACTCAAGAACGGGCTTGCAGCCCACATACCCAAAAAGAGGCAAAGTATATAAATCCTCAAAATGGAAGAGGGTGTCATGGACTGTGAGTCTCAAAGCACATAAGTCACAATAGGTTCCAAAAGTACTTCTAATAATGTCCACTAGTGAGGAATATCACCATCATATCCCGCTTAGAAATAAGGGTAAGCACTGATTTTTTATAAAATAAAAAGGTTAATTTCACAAAATGTTTTGTATATACATAAAGCTGTGTAGAGCACTCAAGGCAAAATTGCCAGCAAGGGCAATTCAGGGTGAACATGTTGAAGTACAAAGTCTCAAGAATAGTGGAAATACAGAGCAATAACAAATCCAGTAAACCACTAAGCATTTGAAACTCACAGAAGATACAAGAACTCACCACTCTAGAGTGCATTCACAATATCCTGCCAGGAACTGTTGAAGACCGTCCTCATTTAAAGGGAAGAGGGCAGATCCTAGTGGTGACTGCCAGGTGGCCCCGCCTCTTGGGGGACCACCCACAAAACCAAAAATAAAGAATGATGCACATAAACAACATGAATCAAAGAATCAAAAATGAACAAAAAAGACATAATTTGAACCCTCGCTGGGGAGGAACCTGGGCTAAGACATGACAGAGGGGTGCCATAAAACTCCTGGCCAAAAACAATCTAAATCAATATTCTTATAGTAAAATGTATTAAAAAATAATTCCAAAAATAAACCCAAGAAAACAAAACCAGATGCAAAAGCCGAAGCAAATTCAAAGATCAAAGGAAGAACATTTAAAAAAAACAGAAAGACCAAATGAAAAAATCAAAAGACTTATAAAATAAAAAGGTAACAAAAAGGGCAATCCAAGGAAATGGGGAACTGACAAGAGCTAATGCTTCAGCCCTCATTTGAGGCACCTCTTGCCTTATATTTTGTTCCACTTTTTTGTAATATTGTTCTGTTCATTTATTTGTTTAATTATAATTTGTTATTACTATAAAGGCTTATGGGTAATATAGTCCTTCATTTGAATACACATTTGAATGTTTGGTGGTTCTGTGAGTACTGTACTTTCTTTAGTTTTTTTTTTTTTACTTATTGTGCTTTGCTTCTTAGGATTATTCTTGTGGATTTCATTTTTGGACTTACAGTGGTACCTCTGGTCACGACCGTAATTTGTTCCAAAACTCTGGACACGACCCAGTTTGGTCGCAACCCGAACCTAATTTCCCCATAAGATCGTATGTAAATACAATTAATCCGTTCCAGACCGTACAAACTGTATGTAAATATATATTTTTTAAGAACAAAAATAGTTAATTATACCATAGAATGAACAGTGTAATAGTAAACTAAATGTAAAAACATTGAATAACACTGAGAAAACCTTGAACAACAGAGAAAACTAACATGGTAAGAGTTCGCGCTAGACCCTTACGAACTGCTCACTGTAAACACATTTTTTATGAGTTTTAAGCACAGGGGAAAAAAATTAAATGCCATTTCTCTTGTGAAACATCTCAAACCTTCCTCTACTGGCTTTAAATTCCTCACCTTCACCACTCGAAGAAGGATTTTTTTTCAGCAAATTACCATGAATCTTCCTAGCTTTCTTGCATATGATCGGCTCGCTTACGCTATTCCCTGCAAGTTGTTTCTCGTTCAACTACACTAGCAACAGTTTTTCCATGTCTTCCAGAACTTCAGGCCTCTGCTTGGTTAACATTGTAACTCCTTTTGCCACATCAGCTGCTTTGTTAGGCCCTGTATACGCAAACAAAAGAAAATGGGAAAAGAGAATGGGAAATCATTGGCGCGTACGAACGCGCGTAGGGAAACTGGCCGCCAGTGTTTTTGTTCGCCACCAGAGCGTGTGGTCATGAACAGATGCAAAATTTTGGCAAACTTTTTGATCATAACCTGATTTGTACGTGTTTGGAAACGTTTGTGACCAGAGGTTCTACTGTATTTCCTTTGGGTCGTCTTTGCTTGTAAGCAACTCCCTTTGTCTCCTTTTTTAGGTCTTTTGGAATGTTTTGTCATTTTTCTATATTCTTGTGAATAAATCATTTTTATATATAAAGATTCTCTGTGGAACTTGTCTCTGCAAGCCAATGATTTACCATTTTCCCTCTTGAAAAGCATATTTATTATACATTTATGATCTATAGCGTATTTATTATTATCTTGTGATTTTCAAGAACTTTTGAAGCCAACTCTCCATTTAGACTGGGGTAGAATGTGAGCACCGGCTACCTTGAAGTGTTGACTTTTCAGGGCAGGCTGGTGAGGTTACCGGCCTGCTTTTGGAGGCCTCATACCTTTGCCATTTGTGTGCAGCTACGGTCATATCAGCCAATTCACTTTTAATGCTCCTTTTTAGAGTAATTTACTTTTTTCTACTTATTGTTTATAGCACCCCTTTCCATGTTTTTAATGTATTAACTAATCTTTTTCAATCATGTGTCTGAAGCATCCCTCTTATTTGCTACTGTTATAATTCTGTGTATTTTTTTATTTTTATTGGTTTCAGTCATTAATAAAAAATAATTGTGGTGTTTTAGTCACAGTTCATCTACCATTTTGAGTTGCTGTTATTGTGATGCTCTCGGTTACTACAGAATACGTCTCCGGAAATACCCTAATTAACATTATTGAAGCAACAATATATGTAAAGCGGCACATCAGACACATTATTATCAGAGTTTGCGAATATTTTAATACAAGAACAACATTTGTGGGTGCTTTACTTTTGCTATTTTGTCTGGTTCTTGACTTTTCTTTTGATTTTCTTCACCACTAGTCCTTGATTGATGATATGGTTTAGTTAAAAGATAGAACTGCTTTTCTAGCTTTGATTCTCTGCTCAACTTACATTTCCTCTCCCAGTCTTCCTTTTTAATCTTGGTATCCTTTCCTGCAAGGCTTAACAAGTACAGTGAAGCAGTTAGGTTAGAGCAGTGAGGGGATGGCCTAGGATCATGTGATTGGAGAGGCTCACTGACCATGCAGTGTGGGCCAATCACATCGCATCTCACTCTCACTCACTCACTCACTCTGCCTCACATTTTTTGGCCCAGAGAGATCCACCCATTAGTGCCAATGGCCAATCTAGCGCTGGCAGTCAGTACTGAATACAATGACTTTCCATAATAGTGGACAATGTGGGACTGTATGGAATGGCCTTTTCAGTGATCTATAAACCAATAGCTATGAAAAAGTATTTGCCAACTTTCTCCATTTCTGAAAAAGTTTCAAACTGAACATTTCCATGTATTTGGCAAAAATAACAGTTAACAAACAACATTTTTAATTTAACTTATTTCATTTGTATAATTAAAAGCTATTGATGGTGCAAGCAATTATTAACTTTAAAGAGTACAGAGAGTTGATGTTGAATTATTTTTTCACTGAATAAATGGCATAATGAAAACATTTTGTTATTTGTAATATTACATTTTGATTAAGGATCTGAAAACCTCCATTATCAAAATAATAGATAAAATCAGGATGGGGGAAACATTATGTTAAGTCATTTTTGATGCTATTTAAGTTATTAGTCATACTTAAATAACCCATAATTTCAGCTTTATTTTCTATAGTACTTTACACAAAAGCAGGCAATAAAATTAAACATGATGCATAATTCCAAACACAAAGAACATGACCTCCCAATTATGATTTTAAAGTTGAAACACTCATATTAAAAGCACACTTCATGGCCTCTGAACCCTGGAAGACAGATCCAAATCAGCAGTTAAGAAAATTAAGCATTTTTTCCTGGCAATTAAGAACGTTTCCAAAAGGTGATTTTCTCATTCTCTTACCAACTATGACAGCCACAAGGAAGATAAAAGTGTCTGCAAAAATTAACATTATAGAAACAAAACAGGATAAATCAGGTTCACTTTGTACTTAAATTATCTGCATTTTGAGAGCGACTCATTATTTATGGGACGACAATCGTTCTTCAAGTCAGCATGCAGCACGCAATAAACAAAACAGATTACTGTAATACATATGGCACATAATGTGTCCATATTAATCTAACATCAATAATTATTATACTTGACCCTTAAATGAGAACATACACCACTAAAATAAAACTTGAGACTTTAAATTATGACGCATTGCTGAATAAAGCAATGGGTGGCTTCCTAGTGTGACTCAGGTTCCATAAATAACACTTCACTGTACTGAAATGAATCCCAAGTGGTTAGTTTACACTTGTTTGTACATTTACTCCCCTCCCAAACAGATTTTCTGGCCATTATTGAATTTGAAGGTTCATGTATCCTGCTGCTGCTGAATGCAAAATCTATAACAATACTCTTGGATTCAATATGACAAGTTTGGCGACCCATCAGCAAGAGAGGAACACTAATGTAGGAATTAGAGTGCAACACAGATTGTCCCACAAACATCTGTCTGTCGTGAATATTGATAGATATAGTACTCTGTTGTTTAATGTAAAGCAGCTGCTGAAGTCAGCAGCATTTAAAGTTTCGAATGAGTTTTAAATTAGACTTGAATACAAAAATTTGTCAAAAACATCAGTTGCAGTTTTAGCATGAGAGAAATACAGAAGTAAAAAAAAAGGATAGCATTCTTTTTGGCTGACTGGGAATATTTTCTGCATAAGCCATAACTAATGTTCACTCAGTCCAAAATTGTTCAAGAAATCAGTTATTTAAGGAGAGCCCTTGAAATGATAAATATATGAAACACCCTATAATAGATAGATAGATAGATAGATAGATAGATAGATAGATAGATAGATAGATAGATAGATAGATAGATAGATAGAGCAGTCTATGATAGCTAGATAGATATTTTATTTTTTATAATAAACTTTATTTTGTGGAAAATAAAACACATACACTGCAATATTATATAGTGTGACACTAGAGGGCACTGTCGCTCCTCTAACCCAACAGACAAATGTCCTGGGGCCTCATGTATAAACAATGCATACGCACAAAAATGTGCATACTCCCGTTTCCATGCTCAAATCGCGTTTTATAAAACCTAAACTTGGCGTAAAGCCACACACATTTTCACGGTAGCTCCAGCCTTGCTGTACGCAAGTTCTCCGCTCGGTTTTGCAAAGTGGCAGCACCCGGTGTCAAAACAGTGCTTTTGTTCCAGTGTAGTTTCCCTTTCTTTTTTAGATCCACATCCCTGACACAGCTTTGTCATATACACTGAAATTAACCGCAAATTGTTTATTAGTTTAAGGCATCTGATTGTAATTAACCTGTAACAATATAATGTTCCAGGGAATGGCCAAAGTATTCCAAATATCATAGCTGCTTTAGCGTTGTTACTCTCACCGCACCTTCTTCTTTTTCTTTCAGCTGCTCCCATTAGGGGTTGCCACAGCGCATCATCTTTTTCCATATTACTCTCACTACACCACTCGGAGTATTTATATCACTGTATCTGAGTGTGGAATCACAGCTCTACAGCAGCTGATCGGAAAGAGAATTATCGATATACAGTACAGCATCTAGCACAAGCTGCCTCAGCCATGCTGCCTATTTGAACTGCTCTCATGCGACAAACGCTTCAGAGCCTTTCCTGTACAGACCTCGCGGTTCAGAAACAGTTTCATGCCAAGAACTATAAACACAATCAATCAGTCCATCAAGTGCTCCTTGTAGAACTGTTTGTACTTATAAGTACAATTACCTCACTGTAAACTTGTTATACAGTTATAATATTGCACAACCTGAGACACTTTATAAAGTGCGTATTTACATATAATGACAATACCATTTTTAAGATGAAATGCAGCAAAATATGTTTATTATATTATACAGATAAAACTTTAACTACATTTACATATTGTTAATAATTAAACATGTGAGGACACGGTGTCGCAGCGCTAGCAAGGAGCTGGCGCTCCGTTCATGGATTGTTCCTGCCTTGCGCTGTATTCTTGCTGGGGCTGGTGCGACACTGGAAGGATAGATGGATAGAATAATTAAACATGCACTATGAAAATATTTCAATGTTCCTTAAAAGTTTTGAAGAATCGGCGTTCTAAGCTTACAGATGGCTTAATGTCTATTATAGAGCTGATTGTGTGGCGATTGGGTATTTGGAGAAAGAAAAGGAAGGACAGGAATTGGGTTTAGTACATTTGAAAGAGACAGTACTGCTGCAATAAATTATTTAATTGAAGGTCGCGTACTGCACAGCTAGCATCTTGCACGCTAAGGAACAATCTCTGGACAGGGCACCAGCTTGTCATTATCACTGCGCCACCGTGTTCCCATGTTTAATAACATGCTTTAATTCCTATCATCATGTACAGTTGTGCTTGAAAGTTTGTGAACCCTTTTGAATTTTCTATATTTCTGCATAAATATGACCTAAAACATCATCAGATTTTCACTCAAGTCCTAAAAGTAGATAAAGAGAAAGCAGTTAAACAAATGAGACAAAAATATAATACATGGTCATTTATTTATTGAGGAAAATGATCGAATATTACATATTTGTGAGTGGCAAAAGTATGTGAACCTTTGCTTTCAGTATCTGGTGTGATCCCCCTTTGCAGCAATAACTGCAACTAAACGTTTCCGGTAACTGTTGATCAGTCCTACACACCGGCTTGGAGGAATTTTAGTCCTTTCTCCGTACAGAACAGCTTCAACTCTGGGATGTTGGTGGGTTTCCTCACATTAACTGCTCAGTTCAGGTCCTTCCACAACATTTCGATTGGATTAAGGTGAGGACTTTGACTTGGCCATTCCAAAACATTAACTTTATTTTTCTTTAACCATTCTTTGGTAGAATGACTTGTGTGCTTAGGGTCGTTGTCTTGCTGCATGACCCACCTTCTCTTGAGATTCAGTTCATGGACAGATGTCCTGACATTTTTCCTTTAGAATTCTCTGATATAATTCAGAATTCATTGTTCCATCAATGAAGGCAAGCCGTCCAGGTCCAGGTGCAGCAAAACGGGCCCAAACCATGATACTACCACCACCATGTTTCACAGATGGGATAAGATTCTTATGCTGGAATGCAGTGTTTTCCTTTCTCCAAACATAACGCTTTTCATTTAAACCAAAAAGTTCTATTTTGGTCTCATCCGTCCACAAAACATTCTTCTAATAGCCTTCTGGTTTGGTTTATCCATGTGATCTTTAGCAAACTGCAGACGAGCAGCAATGTTTTTTTTGGAGAGCAGTGGCTTTCTCCTTGCAACCCTGCCATGCACACCATTGTTGTTCAGTGTTCTCTTGATGGTGGACTCATGAACATGAACATTAACCAATGTGAGAGAGGCCTTCAGTTGCTTAGAAGTTACCCTGGGGTCCTTTGTGACCTCACCGACTATTACATGCCTTGCTCTTAGAGTGATTTTTGTTGGTCGACCTCTCCTGGGGAGGGTAACAATGGTCTTGAATTTCCTCTATTTGTGCACAATCTGTCTGACTGTGGATTGGTGGAGTCCAAACTCCTCTTTAGAGATGGTTTTGTAACCTTTTCCAGCCTGATGAGCATCAACAACTCTTTTTCTGAGGTCCTCAGAAATCTCCTTTGTTCGTGCCATGATACACTTCCACAAACATGTATTGTGAAGAGCAGACTTTGATAGATCCCTGTTCTTTAAATAACACAGGGTGCCCACTTACACCTGATTGTCATCCCATTGATTGAAAACACCTGACTCGAATTTCATCTTCAAACTAACTGCTAATCCTAGAGGTTCACATACTTTTGCCACTCACAAATATATAATATTCGATCATTTTCCTCAATAAATAAATGACCAAGTATAATATTTTTGTCTCATTTGTTTAACTGGTTTCTCTTTATCTACTTTTAGGACTTGAGTGAAAATCTGATGATGTTTTAGGTCATATGTATGCAGAAATATATAAAATTCTAAAGGGTTAACGAACTCTCTAGCACAACTGTAAATGATATCAAGTATACATCTCAGTATTTAAATTATTCAGATAGCTGTAATATCATGAATGTAATGGATTCTGTGTCCTGTCAGAGGAAGAGAAAGCCCATTTAAGAAGCACGTAGTGATTCACACACATAGAGCACATAGAAGAACAAATACAATACAAAGCATTTAACATGCTACTTTAGTTACAATGGGATTTGAGAAAATAGTAAATTAAACGATTTTAAGATGAAGTTTATGATTTTCTACTTTAATGACTAAATAAACTGTGTGTTTAAAGTTGACATTTCGAGCTTTTTTCCCACTGTGTCCCTATTTTTTTTTTCTTTTCTCTGTACCCTAATAAGCTTTCATTTGACACTCAGACAGTGGGCTATGACTCGCCTTTTCACTGTGATTTTGATATCTGACAACTTCTTATTTATTTTGGGCACTGTGCGACTTTGTGAACTTGAGCTTTCAAGTTTCTCCGACACTCTATGTCAATCGATAAACTTCCTTTTGTTGTTTATACCACTGTTTAAACCAACAAATAGTACGTTTTTCCTTGCCTCCACTTGGTATTTGCTGAAATTCTTTTATTTCCCCCGTGCTTTTGCCATTGCTTTTTCACAGAACGCTGAGCTTAAGGGCTATTTATTGTCACGCACAAGCGCATAGGGAGCAGCTTAACGACCCGACGCGCACTGTGACAAGTCGTACAGGGGACAACGGCAGGGTACTAACCTCCCTTTCTTTACTTCCTCAGAAAGAACGAAGCACCACCGCCATACCTTTACCCAGACGCCTAGGGAAACCAGTCATTTCCAGGTCCCTTTCTACCCTCTGGTCCCTTCCTGATGACATCATCTTCCCATCCATCACCACAATTTTGTCTGTCTGTTGTATTTGAAAAGAGCACTGACCTTGACTTTTGCTTTACAGTATGCGAGGCCACAAATCCCAAATCTTTATGATTGTTTTGTTGTTTCTTACATTATATTGATTTGCATATTCAAAGAGGCGTAATTCTGGGAGGAGTTTGGGAGTGGCAGCAGGCGCGTGCACGTGCGTTACTTTTCACACTGAGCAGGATTTATGGAGCGGAAGAACGTGGAAGTTGGCAAACACACAGATTTATGCATCTGTATTTTTTTGTGTGTATGAACATTTCTGCTTTTGTCTGTACGCCATGTTTTAGTGTGAATTCTATGCACAGCATAATGCATGAGGCCCCAGGACACCAGGTAAAAGCAGAAAAGATAAATTCTTACCTTTTCTGTAATAGTGTCTCTAAGCACCCCAACCACCATACACAGGCAAGTAATACTAATGTAGCTGCGTTTTCCCAAAGTTACCAAAGTTCAGCAGCTCTAACTTAAAAAATGGGATTCAACAAAAGCCTGACGAGCAGAAATGATTCCAGAGACAAAATATCTTTGTTTTTAAAAGTTTAGTTAAGTTTCAAAGTAAAACATCCATCCATCCATCCATCCATCCTCTTCCGCTTATCCAAGGTCGGGTCACGGGGGCAGCAGCTTGAGCAGAGATGCCCAGACTTCCCTCTCTCCGGCCACTACTTCTAGCTGTTCCGGGGGCATCCTGAGGCGTTCCCAGGCCAGCCGGGAGACATAGTCCCTCCAGCATGTCCTGGGTTTTCCCCGGGGCCTCCTACCGGTTGGACGCCTCACCAGGGAGGCGTCCAGGAGGCATCCTGATCAGATGCCCGAGCCACCTCATCTGACTCCTCTCGATGCGGAGGAGCAGCGGCTCTACTCTGAGCCCCTCCCGGATGACTGAGCTTCTCACCCTATCTTTAAGGGAAAGCCCAGACACCCTGCGGAGGAAACTCATTTCAGCCGCTTGTATTCGCGATCTCGTTCTTTCAGTTACTACCCATAGCTCATGACCATAGGTGAGGGTAGGAACATAGATCGACTGGTAAATTGAGAGCTTTGCCTTACAGCTCAGCTCCTTTTTCACCACGACAGACCAATGCAGAGCCCGCATCACTGCGGACGCTGCACCGATCCGCCTGTCGATCTCACGCTCCATTCTTCCCTCACTCATGAACAAGACCCCGAGATACTTGATCTCGCTCCCAACCCTGAGAGGGCACTCCACCCTTTTCCGGCTGAGGACCATGGTCTCGGATTTGGAGGTGCTGATTCCCATCCCAGCTGCTTCACACTCAGCTGCGAACCGATCCAGAGAGAGCTGAAGATCACGGCCTGATGAAGCAAACAGGACAACATCATCTGCAAAAAGCAGTAACCCAATCCTGAGTCCACCAAACCGGACCCCCTCAACACCCTGGCTCCGCCTAGAAATTCTGTCCATAAAAGTTATGAATAGAATCGGTGACAAAGGGCAGCACTGGCGGAGTCCAACTCTTACACAAAACGGGTTTGACTTACTGCCGGCAATGCGGACCAAGCTCTGACACCAGCTGTACAGGGACCAAACAGCCCTTATCAAGGGGTCTGGTACCCCATACACCCGGAGCACCCCCCACAGGATTCCCCGAGGGACACAGTCGAACACCTTTTCCAAGTCCACAAAACACATGTAGACTGGTTGGGCGAACTCCCATGCACCCTCCAGGACTCTGCTAAGGCTGTAGAGCTGGTCCACTGTTCCGTGACCAGGACGAAAACCACACTGTTCCTTCTGAATCCGAGGTTCGACTATCCGATGGATCCTCCTCTCCAGAACCCCCGAATAGACTTTTCCAGGGAGGCTGAGGAGTGTGATCCCTCTGTAGTTGGAACCCACCGTCTGGTCCCCCTTCTTAATGAGGGGGACCACCACCCTGGTCTGCCAATCCAGAGGCACTGTCCCTGATGTCCATGCGATGTTGCAGAGATGTGTCAACCAAGACAGCCCTACAATATCCAGAGCCTTGAGGAACTCCGGGTGTATCTCATCCACCCCTGGGGCCCTGCCACCAAGGAGTTTTTTGACCACCTCGGTGACCTTAGTCCCAGAGATGGGGGAGCCCACCTCCGAGTCCCCAGGCTCTGCTTCCTCATTGGAAGGCATGTTAGTGGGATTGAGGAGGTCTTCGAAGTACTCCCCCCACCGATCAACAACGTCCCGAGTCAAGGTCAGCAGCGCACCATCCCCACCATATACAGTGTTGACACTGCACTGCTTCCCCCTCCTGAGACGCCGGACGGTGGACCAGAATCTCCTCGAAGCCGTCCGAAAGTTGTTCTCCATGGCCTCCCCAAACTCCTCCCATGCCTCAGCAACCACTGAAGCCGCATTCCGCTTGGCCTGCCAGTACCTATTAGCTGCCTCCAGAGTCCCACAGGACAAAAGGGACCGGTAGGACTCCTTCTTCAGCTTGACAGCATCCCTCACCGCCGGTGTCCACCAATGGGTTCGGGGATTGCCGCCATGACAGGCACCGACCACCTTTCGGCCACAGCTCCGGTCAGCCGCCTCAACAATAGAGGCACGGAACATTGCCCATTCGGACTCAATGTCCCCCACCTCCCTCGGGACGTGGTCGAAGTTCTGCCAGAGGTGGGAGTTGAAGCTACTTCTGACAGGGGGCTCTGCCAGACGTTCCCAGCAGACCCTCACAACACGTTTGGGCCTACCAGGCCTGACCGGCATCCTCCCCCACCATTGAAGCCAACTCACCACCAGGTGGTGATCAGTTGACAGCTCTGCCCCTCTCTTCACCCGAGTGTCCAAGACATGTGGCCGTAAGTCCGACGACACAACCACAAAGTCGATCATCTAACTGAGGCCTAGGGTGTCCTGGTGCCAAGTGCACATATGAACACCCTTATGCTTGAAGATGGTGTTAGTTATGGACAATCCGTGACGAGCACAGAAGTCCAATAACAAAACATCACTCGGGTTCAGATCAGGGGGGCCATTCCTCCCAATCACGCCCTTCCAGGTCTCACTGTCATTGCCCACGTGAGCATGGAAGTCTCCCAGCAGTACGAGGGAGTCCCCAGAAGGTATTCCCTCTAGCACCCCCTCCAGGGACTCCAAAAAGGGTGGGTACTCCGAACTGCTGTTCGGTGCATACACACAAACAACAGTTAGGACCCGTCCCCCCACCCGAAGGCGGAGGGAGGCTACCCTCTCGTCCACCGGGGTAAACCCCAATGTACAGGCTCCAAGTTGGGGGGCAAAAAGTATGCCCATACCTGCTCGGAGCCTCTCACCGTGGGCAACTCCAGAGTGGTAGAGAGTCCAGCCCCTCTCAAGGAGATTGGTTCCAGAATCCAAGCTGTGCGTTGAGGTGAGCCCGACTATATCTAGCCGGAACCTCTCGACCTTGCGCACTAGCTCAGGCTCCTTCCCCTTCAGAGAGGTGACATTCCATGTCCCAAGAGCCAGCTTCTGTAGCCGAGGATCGGACCGCCAAGGTCCCCGCCTTCGGCCACCACCCAACTCACAGTGCACCCGACCTCTTTGGCCCCTCCCATAGGTGGTGAGCCCATGGGAAGTCAAAGTAAAACAGTTCACACAAAAAAGAAAATTAAAATAGCAAAAAATGGAAAAATTTATAATAAGAAAAGTTCAGTTCTAAGCTTAATCTTGTTACATCTTAAATCGTTACTATTCACTTAGTATTCACAAAACGGTCAGAAAACTGTATGCTTATCCCATTTCTAACTTGAAAATGGGTCTTTCAAGTCCCTCTTTACTGGGACCTGTTCTAAACAACAACTGAATCTATTATCACACTGTTTCTCAGTTATAGCAAGAAGGTTCAATTTCTTACTAACGTATAGGGGGAAAAGACCATACCATTGTCTATAACTATGGAAGAAATTATATTCTATGCAAATTAAGCAAACATTAATATGAGTTTAACTTAAAACTTTAACTTTCTAAAATTGGCTCTTACATTTCCGGCCTCTAATTGGATATGCAGGAGCGGAGACAATTACTATACTTTACTTCAATATGAGCCAGTTAACTTTATATTAACTATTGCTTTCAAATCACTAGCAATAACACTGCAAACAAACATTTTAAAAATTTCATATTTCAAACATTGGCTGTTTCTTGAAGCAGGCACAGTTTATTCACGGGTCTGTCCAGTGTACTGTTTTTGGTCTGCACACAAACTCTTCTGACTACACCTTTGGCATCTGGCATTGTCTTGATGACTCAACCCATTACCCAGGAATTGTGAGGTGTTTAGCTTTTGGCATTGCAGCTTTGTTGAGTGTTTCACCAACTCTCAATATTCCATCTTGTATGATTGGGTCAAGTTTAAAGATTTGACTGTTCCTTTTAACACAAGTCTTTTTCTTTAAAGCCTTTAATTCTTCTGGAAATTCTTGCTGTTGACTGAGGCGGATAAGCTCTGTTTCAGCTTTAAGTAAGTCCATCCATCCATTTTCCAACCTGCTGAATCCGAACATAGGGTCACGGGGGTCCTTTGGAGCCAATCCCAGCCAACACAGGGCACAAGGCAGGAACCAATCCTGGGCAGGGTGCCAACCCACTGCAGGCTTTAAGTAAGTCCTCTAGAGAAATTGGACTTGTTTTTAAAGTCAGTTTATACCTTTTCATGTGCTTTGTGATGAGTGATTTTTGTTCTTCTGAATTACTTTTAGTCTGACTGACTTCTAGTTGGAATGTTTTTCTTTCATTTCTTAAGTTCAGCATTAAGTCTTTAAACTTGAGGAACCAAGCCACTGCTTTCTTCAAGCAATGCCAATCTGAAAAGTAGGTGATTAGTTTGTTGATGGGCTCGGTTGCTTCCTCTATTTTTGTCATGTTGACTGCACAAGTTTTAACTTCTGGATCATCTTCAAGGAGTGAATCGTTCGGTTGATCTGGTGTTTTTGGCGACTCCCGTTCGTGCTTCAATAAGAAACTTGGACCTTGTGACCATGTGGTGCTTTTGAGAAAATTTTCTATGCTTAGCCCCCTGGATGCTTGATCAGCCGGGTTAAAGGCAGATGTGACATACCTCCACTGTGAAGGGTGTGAATGATCTCTGATCACGGAGATTCTGTTGGCAACAAAGGTCTTGAACCGAGTGCTTTCATCTGAAATGTATTTTAGCACTGTGGTGCTGTCAGTCCAAAATGTAAATTCTTCTAAGGGCATTTGAAGCTCACCTTTAAGCATTTTGTCCATTTTAATTGCCACAACGGCTGCTGTCAGCTCCAATCTTGGAATCGTGACCTGCTTCAATGGTGCAACTCTTAACTTGCCCATCAGGAATGAACAATGCTTTTTGCCCTCTTTGTTGGTAAGTGACAGTGCCATATCCATCTTCACTAGCATCTGCAAAATGGTGCATTTGTGCTGTCTTTATGGTTCTAAACCCAGTAGGTTTGAAGCATCTGTTCACTGTATAGTCTGTAAGCAACTGCAAGTCATCCATCCATTTTTTCCATTTCTGAATGTGTTTGACTTCTACTTCTTCATCCCATCCAAATTTCTCTTTGCATAAGTCTCTTAGAATAAGCTTTGCTGGCAGTAAGGCTGGTGCTAAAAAACCAAGTGGATCATAAACTGAGCTAACAACAGACAGAATACCACGCCTTGTAGTGGGCTTGTTTTGTAACTTAATCTGAAATTTGAAACTGTCCGTTTCTGTGCACCACTGGACACCCAGGGCACGCTCTGTGAGAAGGAGACTGTGGCTCAAATCTAAGTCCTTTTGTTCATGAGCTCTGTCTTCTTCAGGTATGGATAATAAAACTTCTCTGTTGTTACTCACCCACTTAGTCAAATGAAATCCCCCTTTGTGGCATAGAGCTTGGAGGTCCTTTGCCAGCTTTATTGCTTGTTCTTCTGTTGTCACTGACCTTAAGCAGTCATCCACATAGAAGTTATTGAGAACGGTGTTAACAGCTCCACAGGAAATGTATCTCTGGCATCTTCGGCTGTTCTACGCAAATCATAAGAAGCACAACTGGGTGAAGAAGTAGCACCAAAAAGATGTACTGTCATTTTGAATTCTTCAAGGTCTTTATTTAGATTACCTTCAGGCCACCATAAAAAACGTAAAAGATCAGTGTCTTTATCTGGTACTTTAACTTGGTAGAACATTGACTTAATGTCTGCCATTAGGGCTACTGGCTCATTTCTGAATCTTGTAAGGACACCAATGAGTGTGTTAGTTAGGTCAGGGCCTTTTAATAATTGTTCATTAAGTGAAGTCCCCTGGTTTGTGGCAGTGCAGTCAAAGACCACTCAAATTTTATTTTTCTTTAGATGATACACACTGTGATGTGGAATGTACCACACTCTGCCTTCATTGCAATTCAGGCTTTCTTTGGGTACTTTGACAGCGTAACCCTTGTCAATAATGTCTTTCATGAAGGCTTTGTAGTCTTCGTGGAAACCTGAATTTTTGCTCAGTTTTCTTTTGAGTCCAATAGCACACTGTTCAGTAATACAGTGGTTATTTGGCATTTTAAATGTTTCATCTTTCAACGGCAAATTTAAACAATAGTGGCCACCTACCAGTCTCGCAGATTCTGAGGCTATGCGCATGAACTTGATGTCCATCCATCCATCCATCCATCCATTTTCCAACCCGCTGAATCCAAACACAGGGTCACGGGGGTCTGCTGGAGTCAATCCCAGCCAACACAGGGCACAAGGCAGGAACCAATCCCGGGCAGGGTGCCAACCCACCGCAGTGATGTCCTCCTGTGACATTTCCTCTTTTTATTCACAACTGCACTCAGGAAAATCTGTGTTGTACTGTTGCAGCAACATATCCTCAATCTCTGTTATTGACACACGATTGATTGAATGTTTGGGCAGCTTACCACTTTGTTTTACGAGGTCATCTATCTCTTTGTATGGTCCACCAGCCACCCATCCAAGGGCAGTCTTCGTAGCATGAGGTCCACCTCCTTGGCTAGTTATGATTTGTGACTGCACGGAGATTTATAGGCAGTTGATTCCTATTAAAAGATCAACTTCAGAGTCGATATGAGTTAGACGTACCTCTTTAAGATATGCCCACTTATCAATATCTTCTTGTAGTGGAATATTTTCTCTGTCCACTGGAATGGAGACCTGTGTAAAGACCTTTGGCAAATCAATATATTCATCATCATTTAGACCACAGACTTGTAAATCTGATAAGACAGAACATTGGGTTAGCATTTTTGAATCATTATCATAGTTACTCATAGTTTTGTGGAATACAGTTGAACCTCGAGATACGAGTTTAATTCGTTCCAGCACTGAGCTCGTATAGCGAATTTCTCGTATCTAGAACAAACTTCCCCATTGAAAATAGTAGAAATCCAGTTAATCTGTTCTGCACCCCCAAAAATATCAACATAAAAATCAATTTTCCTAACAAATAACACTGATAAATAATATATACTGTAGTTTACCTTTAATAAATAACACTAGTAAATAATATAACTGTAGTTTACCTTTATGAAGAGTCCTGGCTGGCTTGAGGGAGACGATAGGGAGGTGGGGAGGAGGAAACGGGTTACTGTGGGGAAGGAGAGTCCCCCTCTGATTCAGGAAGGCTCTCTCTTCTTGGGAATTTTACCCCACTGGAAGCAGGTTCTGGGTCAGAATCACTTAACTTTCTTTTAGTTGCAGTTTGCTTTACCAAAAACTTATCTAATGACACTTGCTTCTGTCTTCTTTTTAAGATGCTCCTAAAATGCGACACTACATTGTCATTACACAAGTTCATGGTGTGCCCATTTCTTTCTTAATTTCAACGGCCATGGCTTCCTTTTTTTTCTTTGCAGCACTATCTGAGGTAACAATCTTCTTGAGAGGCATCGTGGAATAATTATTTTCACATTAAATGCAAAAAAAACAATGAAATCACAAGCGCACAAACGCGAAGATCCTTACGCTACAGGAGAACAAGGAACACTGAGTGAGCTGACGGGCGGGCAGTGTCAGCTTGGGTGAATCCCCGAGTCGAGGCAGATCGGAAAACGCGTCACGCATACCCACAGCCTGGCTCGTGGCTCGTTATGCGAGCCAATGCTCGTATTTAGATCCGAATTTTTTGCTCATACTTTCCTCGTATCTTGAATTTCTCGTATCTCGAGGTTCCACTGTACTTGTGTTCTTCTCCCTTGAAGGTTTAATTGTCTCTGGAGCCTATCAGTGCAAATTGTTACTGTACTGCCGAGGTGTATAAAGGCGTATGTTTCTACATACCTTTCACTTTTCTTAGATTTTACCTTAACAGGAACTACTTGCAGTGCACACTCTTCTCCGGCCCCAGTAAAGTTACAAGTTCCAGTCTCTGTTTCCTTTTCAGTAGATGTTGCCACACTAGCTATAGCTTTGAATGTTGCTCCACTCTCTTTTTTGATGTGCAGGATGTCTGGGTGCTGAAAAGAACATGTCTGACATTTCATTCTTTCTTTACAGTTCTTACCAAGGTGCCCCTGTTTGAGACAGTGAAAACATAAACCTTTAGATTTTAAAAAGTCAATTCTTTCTTTATGTGGCAGTTTTGATTTTACTACATTCAGCAAGGGTATGCTGGTCATTGCAGAATACACAAGGCTTTTTAAATGCATATGTATCATTAACAGTCTTTTTAACTGAAGTTTCTCTTGTTTCCTTTTCATCAGCACTGGAAATATTTGTGGTAAAAATACCTCCCGATCTCTGTCCGTACTTCTGAGGAGACCCAAGTTTGTCAGTCTTTTCCTTTTTCTCTTTCCTGCCATAAATAGGATGCATAAATATCTTAGCCTGTTTATGTAAAATGATAGTTAAATCGCGAATTTCTATCTCTCTTTTTTTCTTCTTCTTCAAATTCATAAGCTATGTCCCCCCACTTATTTTGTAGAGAATATGGGAGCTTTGAAAGTATAGTATGGGTATTTTCATTGTTATTAAATGCTGCTCGATTTTTAGTTTTAGTCATGGAGTCCATACAGTTATCGAGAAAGATTGCATAGTCTCTCAAGGCTTCCCCATCTTTTTGTTTTATTTGAGGCCACTTCAATGCTTTATTTATGTATGCATCTACTACAAATGCTTGGTTGCCATAGTAACTTTCAAGCTGCTTTCTAGCCTTTTTATAACCTTCATCTGGTGGCAATAGTGTACAATCATTAATCATTTCCTGAGCTGATCCTCTTGTATATTGAATCAAATAATCTAATTTATCTTGTGGGTCTGCTAGTACGTCACCTACAGCGTGATCGAAGGCTCTGATAAATTTTGCATAAGTCATTGGGTCACCTCAAAATAAACGGACCTGTCTGTGTGGTACTTCAACACTCGGAGCTGGAGGTGGTGGAGTAGTAGCTATGTTTTGTTGGGTTAACGATTTAGCCATTTCAATGATTGCTTTCTGATATTCGGCTTGATTTTTTTTGGCTTTCAGCTTGATTCTGTATGAGCACGTCAACAAGATCTTGTTTGTAAGTCTGCGAACTGGCCCCTGAGGTAATTACTGGTCGTTCCTGCCTTTCCAACTTGAGTTCATCTAACCTTTGTAGGATTCTATCAAGTGTTGATTGTTCACCCAACACTGCTGTAGAAGATGTTGAAGCTGCAGCGGTTTGCTGTTCTGATAAGCCGCATTTCTTTTTGAGAGCGTGTTTTAACTGAGGCGAAGTTTGTCGTACCTTTGACTTTGTACGATTGCGTTCTTGCAATTGCCTTCTCTTCAAATTGATTAACTAGCTGTTCGTCAGATGAATGGGTTAACAGGCTATTTGTATCTTTCAGCCATGCTGCTGTAATGGCAATAAATTCGTTCCAATTCTTAGAGCTTTCTGCGAATGTCATTTTTTGTTTATTAATTGCGCCTTCCTTACTTAGCGCTGATATTAGCCTTTTATGCAGCTCCTCTATCTCACTGTGCTTATCATGAAAGATTCCAAGCTTTCGTGCTACTTCTACAAGATTTTCTTTAGAATCTTTAAGGCTGTCGATTTCAGTCATAAGCACAGAAAGCTGATCTTTCCTTCTACTTATATGATCTTTAAGATCTCCAATTACATTCTCTGGCTTTGAAT
This sequence comes from Erpetoichthys calabaricus, assembly GCF_900747795.2. Classification (NCBI taxonomy): domain Eukaryota; kingdom Metazoa; phylum Chordata; class Cladistia; order Polypteriformes; family Polypteridae; genus Erpetoichthys; species Erpetoichthys calabaricus. The sequence continues at coordinate 79,700,246 of NC_041402.2, forward strand.
CTGTACTCAAATCACTACTAACTTCACTTGAGTTATGCTTAGACATTGCCATGACAACAGCTCAAATAACTGACAGCTGGCTTTCCTGACAGCAACTTCATCACAATCCATACGTTCCAACAAAGCAGATTAATTCCTTACTGCGAGGCTTCAAAGACTCAGGCAAAAACACAAGCAATAATCCACAATGTCCTTTATAATATCACAGTCTCTTAAAATCTTCTTAAGTTCAGGTATGGCGACCTTGCTTTCATTTACGACCATGCAGAGATAGAAGGTAAGAGCACAGTACCTCAGAATGACTCAGTTCTTTTTCTTTCGTTGACAAGTTCTAGAGCAGAAGAGTCCTCTGTCCTCAGATGGTAGATTCCAGTTCAAGTTCAAGGCCTTCAGATGGCAAGTTTTCTGACGAAAATGTAGCTGCGTTTTCCCAAAGTTACCAAAGTTCAGCAGCTCTAACTTAAAAAATGGGATTCAGCAAAAGCCTGGCGAGCAGAAATGATTCCACAGACAAAATATCTTCGTTTTTAAAAGTTAAGTTAAGTTTCAAAGTAAAACAGTTCACACAAAAAAGGAAATTAAAATAGCAAAAAATGGAAAAATTTATAATAAGAAAAGTTCAGTTCTAAGCTTAATCTTGTTACATCTTAAATCGTTACTATTCACTTATCATTTCTGAACCATTTCAAAACGGTCAGAAAACTGTATGCTTATCCCATTTCTAAGTTGAAAATGGGTCTTTCAAGTCCCTGTTTACTGTGACCTGTTCTAAACACAACAGGATCTAATATCACACTGTTTCTCAGTTATAGCAAGAAGGTTCGATTTCTTACTAACGTATAGGGGGGGGGGGGGGGGGGGGGGGGAAAGACCATACCATTGTCTATGACTATGGAAGAAATTATATTCTATTCAAATTAAGCAAACATTGATATGAGTTTAACTCAAAACTTTAACTTTCTAAAATTGGCTCTTACAACTAACAATTACAATAAGTAGTACAATAACCACACTCAGTTCTCTTCTCCATACCTCCCAGCAAGCTCTGTCATCTACCTCCCAACTCCAGCTCGCTTGCAGGGTTCCCAACAGTCCTTTATATAGTCCTTGACCCAGAAGTGCTTCCGTTCTTCCTCTCACGTGACTTGCCAGCAATTCTGGGTCAGATGGAGGACTTGAGTTTTCTTCAGCCCAGAAGTACTTCGGGGCTTCTGTCCCTGTGACTTGGGAGTACTTCCGAGCTATACGCAGTGGCATAGCTGGGGGGGGGGGCAAGGGGGGACATCTGTCCCTTGGCGCAGCATCCAGGGGGCACCAAATTGATGTTTCTTTTCCTTCCCCAATGCATTTTGGCAAACAGGAGGGGGCACGAAATCTTCAGTTCTCCCCAGGTGCTGAAAACCCTAGCTACACCTCTGGCTATACGGAAAGTAAAAATCCCCCGGTCTCCCTTCAGCTTCTCCTGATAGCACCCACGGAAACTAGCAGAGATGTGAAGCCGAACTCAAGATCCCATGGTGCCCTGCGGGCATCCGGGGCACCACTAAGCAGTAGGGAAACTGCCATCTAGCGTCCTGGGGGAGGCAGTGTCCCAAATTAGCTGCCTTCCCCCATCCTTCCAATCTTTGGGTGTCCTGGCTGGGTTGAGCTGCTGGCCGTCCACCACAGTAGTTAATAAATAAGTAACAAATTTACAAGAAAGTTAATAATTACGTTACTGCACCACTACTCCCCAGTAAGTACACAACAACAACAATAATTATTTATATAGTACATTTTCATACAAATGGTGTAGTTCAAAGTGCTTTACAAGGTAAAGAAAGAAAATTGGATAAAGAACAAAAATAAGATTAGCCAATACTAAGTAAAAAAAATAAAGTAAGGTCAGATGGCCAGGAGGACAGAAAAAACAAAAAAACTCCATATGGACTAGAGAAAAAAAAAACAAAATCTGCAGGGGTTCCATGGCCAAGAGAACACCCAGCCTCCATTAGGCAATCTACCTACCATAAATAATCTAAATTTAAGTTTCAGTCTACTTTTAATAAGAACTTTGAACAACAGCAGAGTATCAGTCACCATGAGGTCTTTCTTTGTTCTTCTCGTTTTCAAGATCTCTAGTTAGGCTTGTCCTAACAGGAAAATTCCAGTTCCGCACTTAATTCTATTTTTTGACTGTATTTAAATCCAAAATTTAAACAAACTTTTAAGAATTCCATCCCAAGACCATCAAACAGAAAGTATAATCTTTCACAATAAAAAAAAAAAAAATAGTTTCTCTTGTATAACAAAAATAGCACTGGTCAGATTCTGAAGCTTTAAATCTTTTAAGAAAAGAACTGGTGAACAAGTCCAGGTGTATTATTCCTTATTTCAGATCGCCAATTTTTTTTGCAATGAAAGTTTATAAAACACGAAACGGTTTATTCCTGTACCGGGGTGTACAAAAGTAGGTTGACAGTTGCGATTTTGAAACAACATAAGTTTATTGTTGTATTATCACCTATTCATTATTGCATTTTTATTGCTATATTTGTGAAACTCCTTTGAGTTAGTAAAATTAATAATTCAATAGTGTTAATGCGGCTATTAGAATAACAACTGTAAACCTACTTTTGTATAACTAGTATAAGTAATTAAAGTATATTTGGCTATACGACTGTGCGCAAATGGAGGTTTACGGTTGTGAGTGTGTGAAACAAAGAGTTTATTTTAGTACCAGGTGCGCAAAAGTATGTTGACATTTGTTGTTTTGTGAAACACAGAGTTTATTCTTATATTATCACTTATTTATTAATTATTGCATTTTTATTGATATATTTGTGATGTTCTTTTGAGTTAGTAAAGTTAAGATATTGTGTTAATGAGGCTATTGGATTAACAACTGTAAACTTACTTTGTCCAACCCGTAGAAGTGGTGCACAAAAGGAGGTTTGTGGTTGTGCGTGTATGGAACAAAGTTTTTATTCTTGTACAGCGGTGTGAAAAAGTAGTTGTGAGGGTTATAAGAAGAAGAAAGACAATTATAAAAGGTCTGGGGCACCTTGACGGCAAACCCCATATATTGAATTGGCGCAAAAGGCACAACAAAAATGCGTGTTAGGCGCAAGATTGTTGAGACTTCTTTCTAATAGATCAAGTCTGTCCAAGATGTCTGCTCTTGTGGTAAAGGGTTCAGGTGGAGTGAACCCGGAAATGATGTCATGATTAGCGGCATGTAAATCCTTTCTGCAGAGGGGAGAAGAGAAAAGTGTTATTGCCTAGCGACCTTGTGTGTTCTGGGGTGGTAATACAGTTGACTAAGCCCTTATGTTGTTCCCCAAGCACATGTATGTGACAGGGTTTGAAACAGTTTATATTTGTATCAGGTGCACAAAAGAAGGTTGACACCTATTTTGCGAAACAATTTACTCTTGTATTATCACTTATTTATTTATTATTGCATTTTTATTGGTATTTTTTCACTCTCTTTTGATTTAGTAAAGTTAATAAATCCATTATGTTAATGAGGTTATTGGATTAACAACTTTAAACCTACTTTTGCCCAACCAGTATAAGTAATTGAAGTACGATTGACTATACGGCAGTACACAAAAGGAGCTTTACTGTTGCGAGGGCGTAAAACAGTTTATACTTGTGCCAGGTGCTCTAAAGTAGGTTGACAGCTGTTGTATGAAGCATATAGTTTATTCTTGTATTATCACTTATTTATTAATTATTATGTTTTTATTGGTATATTTCTGACATTCTCTTGAATTAATAAAGTTATTTTGTTAATGAAGCTATTGGAATAACCATAGCCTGCATGTCATTTTTCCATCCTAACAAGTGTAAACCTACTTTTGCCCACTCCGTATAAGGAACAGAAGTGCAATTGGCTATACAGCTGGTACGCAAAAGTAGGTTTGCAGTTGTGAGTTTGCGAAGCAGAGTTTATTCTTGTATTATTTGTTCATTATTGTATTATTTATGAAATTCTTTTGAAGTAATTAAGTTGATAAAGCTATAGCAATAACCACAACCTTGCATGTCTTTTTCCATACTAGCTGTTAACCTTCTTTTGCCCACTCCTTTGTAAGTATTAGGAGAACATTCGGCTAATCAGAGGAGCTGCAAAACGCGAGTTACAGTTTAGAGTTTGTGAAAGACAGAGTTTATTCTTGTTCAGCCATGCTGAAAATTAGTCTTGCCGTTGTGAGTGTTTGAAACAGTTTATTCTTTTATCATTATTCATTAATCATTGTATTATTTATTGGTATTATGTGTGGAATTCTTTTGAGATAATAGTCATTGGAATAACCATAACCTGCATGTCTTTTTCGATCCAAACAGCTCATTGAGCCAAATGTAACTTGAACATATGCTCCTTTATGGCAGCACTCGTTGGTCCTTCTCTTCTTCATCTGGGGTGCATTTTAGGCGCATTTCTTCAGGCACATGCAGCTGTTAATTGAGTTTTCATATGCACGACCTACAAACTCACAAGCTTAAGTGCACCATATAACTCTATAACCAAATGAAGACTTTAAATAGTTACATTTTAAAAAACGCATTCCCATAGCGCTACTCAGCACACTGTTACACAAGTTTACACCCATTAGGAAAAAATGTTATTTAGGAAATGCATAATATCTCACATACATCTGTAAAACCCTTTGGAACTGACCAAAGCTTCAAAGCTCTCACTTCAAAACATAAAACTATAATGAAACATGTCTTCCTCTAAACTACTCTTTTCGATTCCTTATTTCCCTGAACATGAACATTCCTACCTAAATACATTTAAATTTCCACAATATTATATTAACAAGAACAAATTTTCCATTATCTAGCTATAAAAGACTAACATCCAAGTCCAATTATCCTCACGATATTCAAATTAACACAAACATTCTCTTCAACTGTTTGATACTTCTACATTTCAAAAGAAAACCTTCACAGACAAGGGAAGAGCATCTTAGCATGAACCCTGCTTCATTATTTTAGGGCAGAAGTTCCACTCACTCCACCACTGTAACACCCGTTCTTTACTAATTCTTAAAACATGTGAAACCTTTTATTATGTCATTTAACAACTCAAGTTCAAACTACTCAGAATGCTATCAATGTCCTTTCTGTACATGGGAAGCGTCCCTCACTTTGGATCCTATTTAGTTAATCTCCTCACACCCTATTTATAATGCACATTCTGCACATCCCAAAAGCTTCCTAGTGTACTCTACCTGACACACACTTCACGAGATCCTTTAAGGAATTTATGTCTTTAGTGTAAAAATAATGAAAGAACCTCCTTCAAATTAAGTATGGCCTCAAAAGGATGGTGTTGTCAACATCTACCAAATGTGGAGATGTTTCATTGTACCCAAATTACTAAATATGTATTTTCTTTTTGAATGATGAGTTCTTTAATTCAAGCAAACTACAAATACATTCTTGATGGTTGTATATATTTTATTCCAAATAGTAAGTGCACTTTCAGCAATCGTTTGCTCCACTCAAATGGCACCACAAACTTTCACACGTACTATTTGTTGGTTTAATCAGTGGTATAAACAAGTAAAGAAAGTTGATCGTGTGACATAGAGTGGCTGAGAAACTCGAAAGTTCAAGTTCAGAAAGTTGCACAGTGTAGCATTTAAAGTCTATCTAACCTAAATAACATTAAACTATGGAAAGAAAAGGGATTGCTTGGTGGGCATTCAGGGAGGGAGAACATGCCAACACCACAGAGTTGAAGAGTACACGGGGCACGCGAGGCAGCAGTCAAACCACCATGTTATTGTCCACCACTTCATTTATCACGCATTAAAAGCTACACAAATTTCTTTACGTTGGCTTTAACGGAGGGTTGTATGGATTAAAAATGATATTAAACTTGTCACCTAAGAATGATCATATGTTCTTCTAATATCCATAATAAAAATTGAAATGCGTAATTCACATCTGGGATCACCTATCTCTTAAATGTCTAACATCGCTCTGCTTCTGTAAACATCTGTACAGTTAAATACATGACTTAATTGAGAAAAGACACATGGATCAACACAAAGAAATGGTTCATTTAGCTCTGGGTTTCATCACTTGTGCTTCAATGCAAACATTAATTGTATAGATCTCTTTACATATCTATTTATCTATTACGGACTGCTTTACGTATCTAACAATTATAAACTATGTCACACGCATGTGCATGGGAGACGGTTACGAGTATGTGAATTTCCCCTTGGGATTAATAAAGTATCTATCTATCTATCTATCTATCTATCTATCTATCTATCTATCTATCTATCTATCTATCTATCTATCTATCTATCTATCTATCTATCTATCTATCTATCTATCTATCTATCTATCTATCTATCTATCTATCTATCTCCTCTTTCTCCTCTTGTCCTTCTGCAGACCAGCCAAGGACTGGAAAGCTAAGACAGGGGTTGGGTGATGAAGACCGCGGCTGTCAACGTCTCCGCCAGCTGAGTGAACAATGGGTGAGCCAGGGAGATGGAGATGGATTTGTGCTGGGCTCGTCTGTCTATGCATTAAGGACCCAATAAATAATTTATGTTTCTCATTTTAAAGACTGGATTTTTAACTCATGGATTTCACTTGTTTTATGTATTTATTTATTCAAGACATTTGGCAACTGCATTTGGGGGCATGGTTTTGCTTTTGTTTTGTTTGTTTTTTTTTTTTTGTTATAAAAACACTATGGCACTTTTACACCTACCCCTTACTGTGTATATCCTCATTTGTCCGTCTTGTCCCAGTTACGTTACTGACGGTTGTGTGATCAGAGGCTGCTGCATGTAGCAGGGAGGGTGGAACTGACCCACACCGGTTTACCTATAGTATCTATCTGTTACACACTGCTTTACATATCCATTTTTGTATAACAGACTTCTTTACATATCTATCTATGTATCTATTATAGACTGCTTTATATCTGTTTATTTATGTCTATAATAGATATGTAAAGTAGTTTAAAATAGATATATAAAATAGTCTGTAATCGATGCATATGTAAAGCAGTCTATAACAGATAAATAGATATGTAAAGCAGTGTGTAACAGATAGATATGTAAAGCAGTCTGTAATAGAGAAATAGATAAATAGATATGTAAAGCAGTATATAATATGGAGATAGATAAATAGATATATAAAGCCATCTATAATAGACATGTAAAGCAGTCTATAAGACAGTTACATATGTAAAACCGTTTATAATAAAGATATAGATATGTAAAGCAGTCTATATTAGATAGATAGATAAATAAAAATGGGTCATTCCATAACAAATCAAATGATTTTCCAGAAATCCTGCGCACTTCTGTCTCAAAAAATTCTGAAAGAAATACCAGGTGTACCCGTGTTACCAAGGGGACATCCTATAACATTTTTTTGATGGAAGATCAATACTTTCCAAGATACAGTCCATTTTTATGAGGAGAGGGGGGTGTCAAATTATTTTTATTTTTTCATCAGTTTCACAAGATCACATCTCAGGAGCTAAATCGCCTAGCTGGCTCAAATTTTGTATACTGGTGCCTTTATAGGTATAGTGCGTAAATCAAATGTTTTGTTCCAGGTGAGACCACTTGATGAGAACAGTCCTTCAAAAATGGAAAAAAATATTTTGCGCCTTTGGCTTGGTCATGTTTAGGCTTTTAGAGACCATACTTCTAACTGGTACAGCCTGCTGATTTTTTTCCATGTTTAGATACTTACTCAGGGATTTTCAAAAGGTTATAAACAAACAAGCAACTGCATCAGGGTTTGACCAGCAGACCTCTCAAATTCAGACCAGCTTAATGCACTGTGGGAATGTTCAGATATTTTTAAATTATTTTTCCTGTATCCTACATGGTTCCCTTCTTTCTCAAAAAAAAAACAAGTCTTCCTTTTGTTACGTGAGTCTTTCATTTTTATTTTCCATTCTGAGTATGGGTTAAATTTACCATTTATCAGTAATGATAATCATCATGTTCTTCATCACTAGCTTGGGTACAGGATTAAAGGAAATAAATAAATCATCAAAAACACATTAAGCACAACACATGAACAACAGCTGCTTGATTTATCATTAAATGCAACACTAGTTATAATGAAATGTTAACATCTCAGTATTGTAGCAGTGGGAATATGATCCATTTAATTTCTGTTTCAATTGTAGTGCAGAGTGTAGGGCATCTTTGTCTTTGAGATCAAGATGGTACTGCCTCCCACTGCCATTTTAGGTTCATTAAGCAGTACAGTGACACACTGAAATGACACCCAACAAATATCGTCTTTAGGGGGCCAATGGAGAGGCTGTGCAGCATCGTTTGGATGCATGAAAAATATCAAGATGTCTGAGTCTGCTTCACTCTTGTCATGAATCACACCAATCCAACATTTTTCATCATGCAAGCACCCAACATAGCCTCCAATAGGGCACTGGTCTAATGTGAGGGACGCATCTGATCCATCAGAAATGTGGTTGTGAAAGGGCAGGATCTAAGATGCTGCTTCAGTAGTGAATAATTGAACAGTCAATTGTCTTCACTAGACACCCAGCTGAAATTGAGTTTGCCATCTTCTGTAGGGATGTAACAGTGGCATTCTCAAGTGCCAGGTACTCTTTTGGCCATGGAAAATCACATTCTCTCTTTTCAGCAACATGAGATAGGACATTGTCAATTGATATGAAAAAAGTTTTACATTTTTGATAACTTACTTATTGAAAACTCAATGATTACCATTATTGACACATGGCATATTCAGCCTATGTTTAGGATAGAAAATAAACGTGAAATGTTTGTATAAGAAAAGTAAGGTTTGTGTTTTGTGAAAGAAGGGACAATGTAGAACAAATGAAAAATTTTTTTAAAATTATCTGCACATTCCTACATGTTGTTGGGGTGCTCTGAAAATGAAATCCAAAATGATTTTTTGGACTTGAGAGGTCAGCTGTTCAAACTCTGCTACAGTTACTTTTCTGTTTATTGCTTTTTCAGAAAGCCTATATAGTTAACTGAATCTTCTTCTTATTTCGGCTGCTCCTGTTAGGGGTTGCCACAGCAGATCATCTTCTTCCATATCTTTCTGTCCTCTGCATCTTGCTCTGTTACACCCATCACCTGCATGTCCTCTCTCATCACATCTATAAACCTTTGCTTAGACCTTCCTCTTTTCCTTTTCCTGGCAGCTCTATCCTTAGCATCCTTCTCCCAATATACTCAGCATCTCTCCTCTGCACATGTCCAAACCAACGCAATCTTGCCTCTCTGACTTTGTCTCCCAACCGTCCAACTTGAGCTGACCCTCTAATGTACTAATTTCTAATCCTATCCATCCTCGTCACACCCAGTGCAAATCTTAGCATCTTTAACTCTGTTACCTCCAGCTCTGTCTTCTGATTTCTGGTCAGTGCCACCGTCTCCAACCCATATAGCATAGCTGGTCTCACTACCTTCCTGTAGATCTTCCCTTTCACTCTTGCTGATACCCGTCTGTCACAAATTACTCCTGACAATCTTCTCCACTCATTCCACCCTGCCTGCACTCTCTTTTTCAACTCTCTTCCACAATCCCCATTACTCTGTACTGTTGATCCCAAGTATTTAAACTCATCCACCTTCGCCAACTCTACTCCTTGCATCCTCACCATTCCACTGTCCTCCCTCTCATTTACACACATGTATTCTGTCTTGTTCCTACTGACCTTCATTCCTCTCCTCTCTAGAGCATATCTCCACCTCTCCAGGGTCTCCTCAACCTGCTCCCTACTATCGCTACAGATCACAATGTCATCAGCAAACATCATAGTCCACGAGGACTTCTGTCTAATCTCGTCTGCCAACCTGTCCATCACCATTGCAAATAAGAAAGGGCTCAGAGCCGATCCCTGATGTAATCCCACCTCCACCTTGAATGCATCCGTCACTCCTACCGTAGACCTCACCATTGCCACACTTCCTCGTACATATCTTGTACAACTCTTACGTACTACTCTGCCACTCCCGACTTCCTTATACAATACCACAGCTCCGCTCGAGGCACCCTGTCATATGCTTTCTCCAGGTCCACAAAGATGCAATGCAACTCCTTCTGGCCTTCTCTAAACTTCTCCATCAACATCCTCAGAGCAAACATTGCATCTGTGGTGCTCTTTCTTGGCATGAAACCATACTGCTGCTCATTAATCATCACCTCACTTCTTAACCTAGCTTCCATGACTCTTTCCCATAACTTTATGCTGTTGCTCATCAATTTTATTCTCCTGTAGTTACTGCAGTCCTGCACATTCCCCTTATTCTTAAATATTCACCATTTCACTTCTCCATTCCTCAAGCATCCTCTTACTTTTCAAGATTCCATTAAACAATCTGGTTAAAAACTCCACTGCCATCTCTGCTAAACACCTCCATGCTTCCATAGGTATGTCATCTGGACCAACGGCCTTTCCATTTTTCATCCTCTTCATAGCTGTCCTTACTTCCTCCTTGCTAATCCGTTGCACTTCCTGATTCTCTATCTCCACATCATCCAACCTCTTCTCTCTCTCGTTCTCTTTATTCATCAGCCTCTCAAAGTACTCTTTTCATCTGCTCAACACACTCTCCTTGCTTGTGAGTACATTTCCATCTTTATCCTTTATCACACCCTAACCTGCTGCACATCTTTCCCAGCTCGGTCCCTCTGTCTAGCCAATCGGTACAGGTCCTTTTCTCCCTCCTTAGTGTCCAACCTCTCATACAACTCATCATACGCCTTTTCTTTAGCCTTCGCCACCTCTCTCTTCATCTTGCGCCTTATCACCTTGCACTCTTGTCTACTTTCTGCATCTCTCTGACTATCCCACCTCTTCTCTGTATACTCTCCTGTATTTCCTCATTCCACCACCAGGTTTCCTTTTCCTCCTTTTTCTTTCCAGATGTCGCGCCAAGCACCCTTCTTGCTGTCACCCTTACTATATCTGCTGTAGTTTCCCAACTGTCTGGCAACTCTTCACTGCCACCCAGTGCCTGTCTCACCTCCTCCCTAAACTTAACCTTGTAGTCTTCCTTTTTCAACTTCCACCATTTGATCCTTGGCTCTGCCCTCACTCTTTTCCATCTCTTGATCTCCATACCTACCCATCACCTCCTCGTCTCCACTGTTCCCTTCACCAACATGCCCATTGAAATCCGCTCGAATCACCACTTTCTGTCCCTTGGGTACACTGTTCATCACTTCATCCAACTCACTCCAAAAATCTTCTTTCTCACCCATTGCACACCCAACTTGCAGTGCATATGCACTAACAACATTCATCATCACACCTACAATTTCCAGCTTCATAATCATTACTCTGCATGACACTCTTTTCATCTCCAAAACACTCTTGACATACTGTTCCTTCAGAATAACTCCTACCCCATTTCTCCTCCCATCCACACCATGATAGAACAATTTGAATCCATCTCTGATCCACCTGGCCTTACTCCTCTTCCATTTAGTCTCTTGCACGCACAATATATCAACCTTCTTTCTCTCCATCATATCTGCTAACTCTCTCCCCTTACCAGTCATACTGCCAACATTCAAAGTTGCTACCCTCAGTTCCACTTTCTTTACTTTCCTCCTCTCCTCCTGCCTCCGGACACATCTCCCCCCCTCTTCTTCTCCTTCTTCTTCTTTGGCCAACAGTAGCCCAATTTCCGCCAGCACCCTGTTGGCTAACAGTACTGGTGGCGGTTGTTGTTAACCCGGGGCTCAACCGATCCGGTATGGAAATTTGTATTGTTGTCCGCATAGTGATTTGACAAAATGTTACACCGGATGCCCTTCCTTACGTAACCCTTCCCATTTATCTGGGCTTGGGACTGGCACGAAGAAAAACACTGGTTTGTGCATCCCCTGTGTCTGGGTTCTATTTAGTTAACTGAATAAGGAAAAAAAAAGTCTGTGTTGGTTACAAATATGTGTTTCTGAGGCCTAAACATAGCTAAGCCAAAAACTCAAATTAAATTTTGGTCAATTTCAAGGGGCTGCTTTGACCATACAAGGTCATCTGGACCAAATGTTTACATCTTGTCAAATACTATATCAATTAATGTATCTGTGTGCACAGTCTGAACATGCTCGGTGGTTTAGTTCTTGAGCTATGGACTTGTAAAATTTGATGAAAAAATTAGGCCAGATAAAATCGACACCACCCTCCCCTTGGTGAACTGATCTTACATCAAAAAAAAATTACAGGGTGTCTCCTACCTAACATGGGTACACCTGGTAATTTTCCAGAATTTTTTGAGTCCAAAATGCATAGGCCATTGGTTGATTTGACATGCAATAACCCCATGTATAAAGCCATGTATGATAGATAGATAGATAGATAGATAGATTAGATAGATAGATAGATAGATAGATAGATAGATAGATAGATAGATAGATAGATAGATAGATAGATAGATAGATAGATAGATAGCAAGGGGCACTCCAGCTCCCCATACCCAACACAAACAGGTCACAGACACAGGTTAAAAGGCACAGAGTCTTTTATTTTGTGAAAACTATTCTTTAATAAGGGTTTCCCACCACCTCAGCCACAGGTACAGCAAGCAAAATACAGCATGCTCTCTTTTCCTCTCTCCCTCTCATTGCCACCTCTACTCCTTTTGCAAACTTTATCCTCCTCCTCCCGGCTCTGTGATGTGAGGCAGGCAGGCTGGGGGCTATTGGGCTTAGCCAGTCAATGGATCCATCCTGGAATAGAAAAAAAAAGAAGTCGGGGAGGCGCTGCGCTGCAGCTGTTTCATGACCCCTGCATCTGTTGTGAATGGACAATGCCTCCATCTATGCCCTGGCTGACAGCACCCTTTTCTGTATGCAAGACTTGTGAATCCCAAGCTCCCCTCCTGCTCAGCCGAGGTTGGCACTTCACTCTGCGCGGGGCTATCAGACTCACGTGAGTGTCCAATCTAATGCACTGCAATATCAGGAGATCCGAACTTTTCTTTGTGGATCTCCTTCTTGATCTGGGTTGCAGCAACAGTCTGGGTCTCTCTGTGAAATAAAGAGAAAAGGCGTATTGCCTGCACCCTTTTTGTTTTGTGTGTGACAACAGTTGCATTAGTATGAGGCTGAACGGCCTAGACAGTGGCATTAATTAGCTGATCCATCTCATCCAGCCCTTCATCTTTCTCCCCTGGGTGATTGGTCATCACACCCTTTTCCAATGTAGGGATCCAGGCTACTTGGCAACCAACATTATTTATTTCTAGAGCCCCTTCACTTTGTGTCCCTCTTTCTTGTACGGCACCAGAGACACTCACATGAACCACCAAATTCACCTTGCGCTGCTGTGTCGGGGTTTGTCCACAAGAAATTTCTTAAACCTGTTGCTGCCAACAGACTATGCCACTTGTGGACAGTAGGGGGTCCCCAAGCCCAATACAAAGGCAAAGAGTCTTTTATTTTGGGGAATAAAACTTCTTTTACAAGGGTTTCCCACCACCTCAGCAACAAGAACAGCAAGCACAATTAATACATCACACTTTTTGACTTTTTATCTCTCTGTCTTTCACTGCATCCTCCGCTCCTCTCACAAGCTTCTTCCTCCTCCTCCTGACTCAGGCTCTACGATGTGAGGCAGGCAACTCTTTGTAGTCTAACTGCCCCAGAAGTACTCCCCATCTTCCTCACACGTGGTTTTTCAGCACTTCAGGGTGAGGCAGAAACCCCATAATGTAGGGACCCAACAGGGCTGTCTTCTGGGACTACAATACCTGGCACACCCTGAGGGCACCCATGTGGCAATCTGAGTATGGGTTTGCAAACATCTAATGTCCTGGGGGAGATAAAGCCATGTATCCACCCTAAGGGCATTCCAGTTTGGTAAGGATACCAGCCGTCCTTCACAATAGATAGATAGATAGATAGATAGATAGATAGATAGATAGATAGATAGATAGATAGATAGATAGATAGATAGATAGATAGATAGATAGATAGATAGATAGATAGATAGATAATCAGTCAAGAAACCCTTATTCACATTTATATAATAGACAAGCTGTATTTCCTCACTTGGAACAACTACAGGTCTTTTGACAAAGGTTTTCTCACTGGAAATACAAATGTTTATCTTCAACAGAACACAAAATAATATTGATTCCCCATCTGTCTTGAAATTTCTTTAAGGTTGATTTGTCATTATGTCATTAAAAAACAAATCAGTCTACTAATAATAAGGACTTTTAAAATTAACAAAACTTCAGTAATTAGTGTGTCCCCCATCTTATTACACCTTGGTTTTAAATTTTACAGCGTAGTTTGGCCTAGTAAAAAAATAACCATGTAGTCATCCCTTTGCATTTTCCCTAGAGATGTCAATGCTAAAAATAACAATTGTATCTGAAGAAGCAATCTCCAGTCTCCCGAGCAGACACACAAAGAAAACTGAATATCGCTATTAGTCTGCTGCAATGTAGAAAATATTTAGAAAAAAATATATATATTATGAAATATAAAAATGACAGCAATCAACAATCAATCAACAAAGTTTTAAGAAAGAATTAATGGCCACTGCAACATGCAAAATCCTCTGTAAATCACCAATTCTTTTTTTCTGGTGGACAGAGGGATATAAAAAATATTCCCCATGCAGGAGTACTAATATCTCTCTATTATAAAAAAAATCCTGGAAAGGAAAAGCAGGGCAAGAAGACGTGATCTTCTCGGAAGACATTTAAAAGACCCGCGAGACAAAAAAGACTGGCCACAGAGCGTCTTGTGGGGACCGTAAACATGAGACTTGGTGCCAAGAGATTGTCCCAGGGCCATCTCGCGGTGTCGTGGAACATGAGATTCTTGCAAGACACGCCCTTCTTATCAAATAAGAGCACGGCTAGCAAAACAGTCAGTCATTTAAAGGCACGTAGCCCACACAGATCCTATACTCTCAGCACATATAAAGCGTATAAGGACAATATGTTAGATGAAACATCAACGAGTAAAAGCAAAGAAGAAAGAGCAGTGCAGAGAAAAGAGACCCAAAAGCGTTGGAGAGAAAAAAAGACAGATAAGAGATTATGAAAGCAGTGGAATTCGAAAGGCTCAAACAAACGATGGTGCGATACACATGCAGAGAAAGGTACAGAATATGAAAGCAGTAAAATTCGAAAGTATTGTAGCATCCCAGCCAAGTTGAAGCCTTTTTTGTTTTAAGTGACTGTTAGGTCCGATTGAGGGAGGGTGGAGTACAGCACGGAAGACTGATAGCGGGGTATTGATTGATGCGGTAAGGGGGGGGCGAGACCTGGGGGAGGAGGGGTGCTAGAAAGTTGTGTTTGGAGTTACGAAGTTGGCGATTGTTCAAGTAGAAGTTTTGCAACACTTTATTACGTGAGTCGTTACAGTATCAAAAAAAAAATAGTAAAGATCGCATTAGCGCAAACAAAAGGTAATTTATCATCAGAACCAGGTGTAATTGAAAAAATAGCAGGACAAATCAAGGTCAGAAATAAAAGGCAAAGAGTGGAAAACAAAGTTTTTTGCCTTCGCAACTTCATAAACACGTTCACAAACATTGGCGCTATACACATGCAGTACTTTATTTTTTGGTCTTCCACCCAGGGACCATGTCAGAAAAACAGGCTGTCCATAACAGGAACATCGATCCCATGTATTTTGGTGGTTTAATATATTTATAATTTCACACTAGACATGTGGAAATGTAAAAAAATAGATAAATAAAATACAAAAAAAGCACAAAATAAAGAAATTAAAAACTCGAATAATAGGTCAAAGTAATTTAACCTTCTAGTCAAAAATCTGTTAATGGTCTGAAAATGTGACAGGTGTCCTTGCAAGAAAGAACAATGGTGAGCAGCGACAGGGAGAAAAAGCAACACTTTACAAAAGAGTTAAAGCAATTTATAAAGGAGGTGGCAAAATTAAGAAGTTTAATTAACACAAAATTCTGTTGTGTTCCTCTTTCTAATTCATCTTGCACCAGACCAATCAGGGTTATTATTTCATCCCTGGGAAGCCTGTGTTTCTCTGTTAGTGACCTTTAGGAAATGCATCACTGACCAGTTAGCTATTTAAACTATTATTATGTCTAACTTAAAAGCAGTTTTTCATGATGCAAGAATACTGAGTTTAGATTAATGTTTAATCAAACTGTTTTCATATGTGTTTTGCCTTGGTAAAGTAATACAGCATATTACTCTACTTTCCCCTTTTGTATTATTAATATGTAGCCTTTGTCAGAATGCGTCAAATCTCACAGACTTACCACCGTTTATAAGGTATTGTACCATATAACATCTCCTCACCTTCCCTTCTACATTTATAACCTCAGGCAATTAGGTGTAGTAAAAGATAAGTAGGAGTTAAGTTACAATTTAAACAATGTATTATTGATAATATTCATAAATAATAACAATATGCAAAGTACATTTGAATACTGGCAACCATACAACCTGATTAAATGGTGATGTGTAGTTTCAGGCGGCACACAGGTTGTTAGTTACTTAAAATGTCTCTAATTAAAGCATCATTTGAGGTCAGCTTTCTTCAGAACAGGCCGCGTGCCTGTCTCAATATGGCTGCCGAGCTGTGCTCTTCATTGTGTTGTCCTTTTCAGTTCATGGTGTGAAATGGTCTTTCCTCAGTTTGGTAAGAGAGAGAGAGAGAGAGGGGTAAAGCAAGCAAATTTATAGGTTTTCTGTCCAACCCCTAGAGCCAATAGGACGTCGTGGTACTTAAAGGCTTCTGATACAAGCCAGTTCCAAACAGCCATACTTCAGACCAATGGGGCAGAGAACACCTTCATACCTGCCCCCGTGAAGCTTACCAGCTAGGCAGTCTGGCTTTCCTGTGGGGGTTGATTGAGAGAGATCTGCAGAGAAACATTTGCCAAACTGGTTTGAGGCACTTCTCCCAACCCTGTTGTAAAAATTACAAAGGACTGGTTCTTAAAAGGGGGGGAAGTGGTTCTTAACCATGTAGCCATTGCTGTTCTTATCAATGATAGACATTAGTGTTATAAGTTACCAATAAAGACACACAAAATATTTATCAACTTATATGCAAAATTTCACACCACAACAATATGCATAATTGAAAGCATATTCCAACTAAAATAGAAATGATAGCTGTCTGATGTCAATAAAAATATGTCAGCTGCCAAAATTAAAACTCCCAAACCTACAAAAGAAAGCAAGAATTACTCCTCCATACTAAAGGTTCAAGGGCATATAAAAGTGGCTGCAAATCTTTTAGTCACACTGACCACCTTCATCCACTAGGAAAATGTAAAACACTACGCTTAACCCAATGAATCCAATTTCAAAAAAAATATAATACTTTCTGAATTTCTTTTTATAGCCACCTTGTGGGATCTGCACATCTAAACTTGCGCCTAAGAAATGATTTGTTTTAAATAATTAATACCCTTCTCTGAATAAAATGGATTCAGACCTCCAAATTTATTCCAATTATCATTAGTAGCCCCAGAATTCCCAGTATAAATCCTGAGGTATTTAAAATCAGAAGAAGTCCAGTCTAGGCCACTGGGAATGGTAGCAGACAGCAGTCCATTCAATTACCTATCAAAAAATCATTACACAGTCCAATTAACTCTGGCAGACGAAACTCTAATATTTTAAAACAGTTTTGTTAAGTATGAAATTGCTTGGACTGAAATATAATAACAGTAACATCAGTGGCATAAGACACCACTGTAACAGATGAGGTAAACAGGCAATGAAAGTCCATGCAGGAGTCATCAATGCTGATGTAAAAGCAGCACTGCGGATAAGAAATAATGTACAACATGCCTGACTGAAAAATACGTCCCGACCCTCCTTTAATTCTTAGATTAGATTAATCCTCTTCATGCAGAAAGGTGCATAAAGCGTCAATGATTTGCCTCCATCTGGTCCAGCCTTGAGCTACGTGTTCTGCGTCACCCCAGGTTAGGTTCAACTCCTTTAGCTCATTTATCATAGTTTGCCTCCATGTTGTTTTAGGCTGGCCTGGTTTGTGCTTTCTAGGTGGTGTCCATCTCAGAGAAACCTCGGGTATGTGGTTCTGGTCCATTCTGAGGATGTGGCCAAGCCATCTTAAGCGTTGGTGGTTGATCTCCAACACCACACTCTGGCTCTTAGTTTTCTTGAAAAGGTCTTCATTAGAGAGCTTCTCAGGACAGAAGAAATGACAGATCTTCCTGAGACATCCACTGTGGAAGGCGTCAATCTTATTCATGCCCCCCTTTTACAACATGCTGGCATTTAAAGCTGTACAAAAGAACAGGTTTGACATTGCTGTTATAAAGTCTGACCTTTGTTCTCAGGCTGAACTGTATGGACTTCCAGATGGGCTGAAGTCTTGTTAATGCCCTGTGTGTTTCCTCAAGTCTTACTCTGATTTATTTTTGTGCTGCATTGACCTTACTAACAAGACTGCCATGATATGTAAACTCCTCAGCATCTTCGAGTGGAGCATCATTTACTGTGATGGGTGCAATAGGATTGGCATTTATAGACATCACTTGTGTTTTAGATGCACTGATGTTGAGGTCTGTTTGCTTGGCAAAGGTGTTCAGTCTGTCAGTCTTCTGCTGCAAATGGTGTAATTTTGAGGAGAGGGCAGATAGGTGGTCAGCAAAGTCAAGCTCTTTAAGGGATAATGGGGTCCACTGGATATCTCTAGGTTTATCTGCTGCTGTCCTCCACATAATCCAGTCAATGGCAAGCAGAAAGAGGATTGGAGAGATGATACATCCCGGTTGCACACCAGACTCCATTAGAAACCACTCTGACAGGGTTCTGTCAACTATGACACTGCACTGACACTGACGGTAGAACATCCCCATAAGTGTGACCATCTTTGGAGGAACTCCATATGACCATAAAATCTTCCATAGGGTGTCATAGGCTGCCAAAGGCTTTCCAGAAGTTGATGTACTATATAAGGGGGTGTTCCATTGAGCAAAGATCTGATCAAAAATCCCCCATTCATGCTTAAGACACATTTAAACACATTAGTTTGATGCAATCGAAGAAAGATGTTCAAAATGTTAATAGCAGTGGTCTACTTGGTCAAAAGTCAGTTTTTTGGTCAAAAGAGATGAGGCCTACTTTAAAATCGAACTTCTTGAAGACATTAACTAATCACATACAGATGAACATTGTCAAAAAATTATCTTTCAATAAATGCAATAAGATTTTCTAAAAAATAAGAATCTTACAGTCCTGAAGTGAGGAGCTACAAAAAATGTATAAGCCTCACCAGGCTCACCAGACACCAATTCTTGATGTTGCAGAGATCAACCACTCTTCTACATTGTAACAGAAGGTCGTTATCTTTGATTCTCTCTAATAAAATATCCAAAAACTTCTTGTCCAACTCATTCCAGTCCCTGGTGTTTTATTTATATTTAGACTTCCTAGAGGGCGGCACGGTGGCGCAGTGGGTAGCGCTGCTGCCCCACAGTTGGGAGACCTGGGGACCTGGGTTTGCTTCCCGGGTCCTCCCTGTGTGGAGTTTGCATGTTCTCCCCGTGTCTGCGTGGGTTTCCTCCGGGTGCTCCGGTTTCCTCTCACAGTCCAAAGACATGCAGGTTAGGTGGATTGGCGATTCTAAATTGTGCTTGGTGTGTGTGTGGGTGTGTTTGTGTGTGTCCTGCGGTGGGTTGGCACCCTGCCCAGGATTGTTTCCTGCCTTGTGCCCTGTGTTGGCTGGGATTGGCTCCAGCAGACCCCTGTGTTGGGATTCAGCGGGTTGGAAAATGGATGGATGGATGGACTTCCTAGAGCAGTTGTGAGTTCATCAAGTGAAACTGACATATTGATTAGTTGCTTTTCACCTGTAGACATTTATGGTAGTTCAATAATGAAAAATTGGATGTTGGGGGATAAATTCACTTCCTCTGAAGAGGACAAATATTTGTAAACTTACAGGGCAAACCCTTTACTGTCCTTGGCATTAATTAGTTCCATTCCTTCTTATATTTTTAAGCAATGAATTATTTTTAATTGTGCTATGTTTTTTATCCATTTTAAAAATTGAGTACAAACATCGGTTTTAAAAAATATTTGGAATTCTTACACAAACTGTTTGTCCAATAAGGTGGTTAGAGGGAAAGTCACAAGTAAAGTGGCATCAAATCCATTTTGTTTCTCAATGGCTTGTTCAGTATTTTTTGGGGAAATGCTAAGAACAGAAGTGACAACACTATTATACTATATCCTGGAGACATCCCACCATCAGTAAGGTAAAATCCATTTTCCAAAGTTCACACTTTTTCCAGAAATGCTGGACGTGTTCAATAAAGAGAGGATCTTTAAGAGGTTTAGAGCTGGAATGTCCGTAGAATATAAAATTTTGCTTAAATCCCAAAGAAACCTAACCATGACCAAACAGTGATCTAAAAGCCCATGAGAAGAAAAGAAAAGGCTACAATTAAATCTTGAAAGTCTTTAAACCCATAAAATCAGTCCAGCCTCAACAATGACACAATGCCACAGCATTCTCAATACAATTCATCATCAACTAAAAACATGATATATTTACTACTATGTACCATCAGCATAGGAGAGACATCCCCACCCACAATTACAACAGCGCAGGTGAGCAGAGAGCTGAGGAGACTTCGTGCCAGCAAAGCAGCGGGTCCAGATGGAGTATCGCCACGACTGCTAAAGGTCTGTGCGCTGAAGCTGGGGAGTCCTCTACAGCGCATCTTCAACCTGAGCCTGGAACAGGGGAGAGTCCCGAGGCTTTGGAAAACATCTTGTATCACCCCAGTCCCAAACGTATCACGTCCTAGTGAGCTGAATGACTTCCGGCCTGTTGCTCTGACATCACATGTGATGAAGACCATGGTGAGGCTGCTGCTTCACCACCTGAGGCCACAGGTATGCCACGCCCTCGACCCTCTGCAGTTTGCATACCAGGAGAAGGTGGGAGCGGAGGATGCCATCATCTCTATGCTACACCGATCACTCTCCCACTTGGACAGAGGCAGTGGTGCAGTAAGAATTATGTTTCCGGACTTCTCTAGTGCTTTCAGCACCATCCAACCTCTGCTCCATAGGGACAAGCTGACAGCGATGGGAGTAGATTCATACCTAGTGGCATGGATCGTGGACTGTCGTACAAACAGACCTCAGTATGTGCGTCTCGGGAACTGCAGGTCTGACATTGTGGTCAGCAACACAGGAGTGCCGCAGGGGACTGTACTTTCTCCGGTCCTGTTCAGCCTATATACATCGGACTTCCAATACAATTCGGAGTCCAGCCACTTGAAAAAGTTCGCTGACAACACTGCTATCGTGGGCTGCATCAGGAGCGGGCAGGAGGAGGAGTATAGGAACCTAATCAAGGACTTTGTTAAATGGTGCGGCTCAAACCACCTACACCTGAACACCAGCAAAACCAAGGAGCTGGTGGTGGATTTTAGGAGGCCCAGGCCTGTCATGGACCCCGTGATCGTCAGAGGTGACTGTGTGCAGAAGGTACAGACCTATAAATACCTGGGAGTGCAGCTGGATGATAAATTGGACTGGACTGCCAATACTGATTCTCTGTGCAAGAGAGGACAGAGCCGGCTATACTTCCTTAGAAGACTGGCATCCTTCAACATCTGCAATAAGATGCTGCAGATGTTCTATCAGACGGTTGTGGCGAGCACCCTCTTCTACACGGTGGTGTGCTGGGGAGGTAGCATAAAGAAGAGGGACGCCTCACGCCTGGACAAACTGGTGAGGAAGGCAGGCTCTATTGTAGGCATGGAGCTGGACAGTTTAACATCTATGGCAGAGCGACGGGCGCTCAGCAGGCTCCTATCAATCATGGAGAATCCACTGCATCCACTAAACAGTATCATCTCCAGACAGAGGAGCAGCTTCAGCGACAGACTGCTGTCACTGTCCTGCTCCACTGACAGACTAAGGAGATCGTTCCTCCCCCAAACTATGCGACTCTTCAATTCCTCCTGGTGGGGTAAACGTTAACATTATTCAAAGTTATTGTCTGTTTTTACCTGCATTTTTATTACTCTTTAATTTAATATTGTTTTTTGTATCAGTATACTGCTGCTGGAGTATGTGAATTTCTCCTTGGGATTAATAAAGTATCTATCTATCTATTGTGATGGACGACCGGCTACAGACTCCGGCCCTCACCCCCAGGCCGCCAGGAGGAGCCCGCCGGACAGCATGATGGTGCCCCGAGTTCCAGCAGGGCCTCATGGACTTTGTAGTTTGTATACACAGCCCTGCTGGATACCTTGGGGGCCACCGGGAGTCGCTGTAGGGGGGCCAGTGGGCTCTTATGTGCCCTATAACCCGGGAGTGCGTCATCATCACGTGACAGGAAGGAACGACGTGCTCCCGGGCTGAAGAAAGGACTGTTTACCCTGACCCGGAGGGAATAAGGACTTGTGGGTTTGGCCAGGAACCACTTCCGGGTCAGGGGATATAAAAGGACTGTGGGAAAGCCCAGACACTGAGCTGAGCTGGGAGGTAGGGTGGCAAAGTGTCTGGGCGAGGAGGATTGGTTTATTGTAGAGAGAATTATTGTGTTTATGAGTGTGGAGTGGAGGGTGCTTTGTGCACAGTTTATTTATAAAATAAATAATACTTATACATTCACCTGGTGTTCAGAGTGGTACCTGAGGGTTCAAGAGGTGGACCACGCCTCAATCTGTTACACTGTCTATCTATCTATAGTCTTTCATAATATCATTTAAAGAAGGACATCCTTTTTTTTTAACTCATTTAGAGAATATGCACATAAAACAATAGAATTTCTATCACTGTATTCACACCCACTTTTAATATGTTAAAAAGGAAGTGATGTGTCTGGAATAAAGGTCCATCTTAACAAATGGCTACTCCAGCAGTGGAGGTAGAACCATAACTCAAACATATTATCCAAAATGGAGACCAAAATTGAGCTTTTTGGCTTTGAGACTAGACACGATGTTTGACCACTGCGCATTATCAAAAACACACCTTTCCTACCATGAAGCTTGGTGATGGTAACAATATGCTATGGAGGACTTGTGAGAGAAGGGGGTAAAAAACTAAAAACCATGTTTGGTGTAAGCCAAACAGCGCACATCATCAAAAACATACCATCCTCACCATGAAGCATGGTGGTGGCTGCGTCATGCTGTGGGGAAGCTTCTCTGCAACACTCCCTGGAAGGCTTGTGAGGCTAGAGGGTATATGGATGCAGCAAATTAGAGGGAAATGCTGGAGGAAAACCTGCTGATGTCTGCAAGAAACCTGCTCCTTGGGAGAAGATTTGCTTTCCAACAGTTCTATGATCCCAAGCCAAAGCTACACATGTTAACATCCTAGAGTGGGTAATTCAGAATTCAGATCTCAATCCATTTGAGAATTTGTGTCTGGACTTGAAAAAGGCCATTCACTCACAGTTTCCATGCAACCTGATGAGCTGGAGCAGTTTTGCCAAGAAGGATGGGGAGAAATTACAATGTCCACATTTGCAAAGTTGATAGCAAGATCTGTGTATAACAACTCAAAGCTGTCATGGTTGCCAAAGGTACGTCTGCTGAATAATTACTTGAAGTGAGTGATTACTTACGTGATGAATTATTTAGTGATTTATAATTAATTTTTATTCACTTTGCAGTGACCTGTTTCCACTTGATCTTTACTGTTTATCAATGTCAAAAAGGGCAAATTAAATCCATTGTGATTTAAAGCTGTATGATAATAAAATATGAAAACATCCCAGGAACAGAATAATTTTTATTGGCACTATATCTGAATGTTATTAGTACCCATTAGTACCTTGATGACCAAATATATGACTTACTCTGACCATTTCTAAGCCCAAATAATACATTTTCTGTAGCAATTTGTGGAGCCTCAGTCATGTTTTTTTCTTGGGCCTGATTTAGGCTTAGGGGCTTCAGCTCAGCCTTACATGATTCTCTCACCTCAGACATACCTAGGCCATTGTTACCTTTTGTACTTCCTGCACTTGTAGACTTCCTAGGAGAAGTGTGATGTGAAGCCTGCCCTACAAAAGTCTTTATGCTCTCTTCGTTTTTTTTTAAACCTATTTCTTTTTAGAGCATGGGAGCATTGAATAATTGAATATCAATATCAGGCTCCTGATCCTGAGACTCATTAGCTTTATCAGAATGCTCTAATATGTCTAACATGTCTGTTTCCTTTTTCCATAGCATCATTAGCCTCTGCTAATTTACAATCAAGAGCCTTCTAACTAGCACAGCCATATTTAAAACATTTTATTGATTTGGATGATGTAGTAAGAAGTCAATGGCGCTGGCAGAGTGCAAATAAATAATCTCGCCATGCAAAGTGCAGGCTCCAATCGGATGCAAACGCGCTTCCCTCCGAGGATGGCTGGGGGTGCCTGCCTGATTGTGAAGGCACGTTTGAGTGCGTGTGTCAGGCAGGTGCCTCATTGGTTCCTTGGAGGGCATGACGCATTCTCATCTGTGCCCAATTAGGAGCATTAGTATATGAAGAGCCTGCCCAGGGAAGAAGAGGACGAGAACAGAAATCGATCTGCAAGAACAGCATTGGGATGGAGATAGATAGATAGATAGATAGATAGATAGATAGATAGATAGATAGATAGATAGATAGATAGATAGATAGATAGATAGATAGATAGATAGATAGATAGATAGATAGATAGATAGATAGATAGATAGATAGATAGATAGAGCCAACCAGGGAAAGGCAGCGTGGTGAATGTCCCCACAATGGAACAAAAGATCGGTGCTCTAGGGGTGTATTGTCCCCACTGATTTGTTGTTCAGCAGTGGGTGCGATTGAAGTGCCGTCCTCACCAAGGATCTGGGGTACTCTGAGGGAGCAAGAAGGAAGATGGGAGGACAACCGTCCCCGAGTGTTCTGGCTTAGCCACTCGAGGCAAATAAGATGGGGGTTAGGAGGTGAGGACCATGGCTGCTAGTGTCTCCACCAGCTGAACAAGCAATTGGTGAGCTGGGGAGATGAAGAGGGTGTTGCGCTGGGCTCATCTGTTGGAGCAGGAAGTACCCGATACCTGTTGGTTTTACTCTCATTTAAGTATGGATTTTAGCTTCACAGACTGGCACACTGTTTTTTAGGATTATTTCTTAAAGAGATCATTGCACTTTAATTTGAACACTGTTTTGTTTTGACTGTTTTTAATAAAAGCACTGATCACCTGCTATACTTTCTTCTTGCTTTGTGAGTGTCCTCATCTGCCAAGCTCATCCCTGTCATGACTATCGATGGTGTTGGGTTCAAAAAGCGCCCAAGACAGAATCCTCACAGGTGGCGCAGTGGTACTGCTGCTGATTTGCAGTAAGGAGACTGTGAAAGACTGTGGGTTTGCTTCCCGGTTCCTCCCTGTGTGGATAGCACTTTGAGTATTGAGAAAAGCGCTATATAAATGTAATGAATTATTTATTTATTATTAAGTGGCAGCATGGAGCTGACCCGCACCGTCACAGATGATGTAATTACCACCATCTCTTTTAAAGCAATATACAAATGATTATTGCTGTCATTTAGAAGCATGAAACTTGTGTTGCCAAAGATACCACATGTTTGAACTTCACTTGTTTACTATACAAGATTATTCTTGTCAAAATTAAATGCAATCCAATGTGTTAGCTACTATACAGTACAATGTATATGCGTGTGGTGCATTTCATTTATGCACAGTTTTATTGGGTCATTTTTCAGCTATAATGTAATAACAGTCAGTCATTATTCAGTCAGTCAGTCAGTATCCAACCTGCTATATCCTAACACAGGGTCACGGGGATCTACTGGAGCCAATCCCAGCCAATACAGGGCACAAGGCAGGAACAAATCCCGGGCAGGGCGCCAGCGCACTGCAGGGCACACACACACACACACACACTAAGCACACACTAGGGACAATTTAGAATCTCCAATGCACCTAACCTGCATGGCTTTGGACTGTGGAAGGAAACCGGAGCACCTGGAGGAAACCCACGCAGACACGGGGAGATCATGCAAACTCCACATAGGGAGGATCCAGGAAGCGAACCCAGGTCTCCTTACTGCGAGGCAGCAAACTACTAAATCATACAATATTACATACATAGACAGTGATTAACATAAGCAAATCTTGAGAACACTGAAATATCCAGATGACAATGGAGTAGAGGAAAACAAAAACTCTTAACAACGACTCCAGTCCACAGCTTGTGTAACAGACAAAGTTACAGTTCTGATGACCTACTCCAAAGAGCCACTTTTCTCCTATAGTAATTTTTCAATATCATAAAGTGCAGGACAGTCTAAAAAGAAAGAAATGGAATAGCTTAATCACTGAAATCCAAGACTTCCAAACCTCACTTCTTATGGGCTAGAGCAGCAAATGGTAATGTATCAATGGCACCAAGTGCCACAGCGGGATACAGAGAACAGAAACAGAGGTGGGGTCAGTAACAGTTCACAATGACAGCTAAGTTCTATTTTTGTGTAAATGGACTAACTAACTGAGTTTCAGTGTGAACAGTTCATTAGCAGCTCCAATCAGAGTATGTATACTAAAGTAGCAAGTCTTCATTCGGGATCGGGTATCACTTACATAGAAAGATCATCCTACAGCTATGAATCCATGCAGCTAAAGAGTTTTGTTAATCTTTGGAATCTTTAGTAGACCAGCCTCTTGTGGTCATAACATGCAAACATACACCATTATGTGTGTAGAGGTAAGCTGTGTAAAGTGCAGGCCAATGCCATTTCAAGCTTTATTAGTAAAAAAAAGAAAGATTTTGAAGTCAATCCTAAACTTAACCAGAAGCCAGTGTTGAGACAGAAAAGCAGGAGTGATGTGGTGGTATTTTCTAGTACTAATAACGATCCTTGAAGCAGTATTAGGAATTTCTTGAAAGCTACAAACTGAACTGAATGGGGTGGAGTGGTGGCTCTGAGGGTAGAGATCTGCGCTGGCCATCAGAAGGTCAAATTCCGTGAACACCAAAAGTGACTCTACTTCATTGGGCACTTGAGCAAGGCCCTTAACCTGCAATTGCTCCGTCCTGTGTATGACGTTAATCTGCATCCAGCCCTGCATGTAGGCCCTCCAACCTGCAGGGAAAAAACCTGGGGGTGGTAAAACCTCCCACTGGTCCATTCCAACTGAACTTTTTTTTTCCTTTTCTTTGCATTTATATAGCGTTTTTCTCATTACTCGAAGCACTCAGCAATTGCAGGTTAAGTGCCTTGCTCAAGGGCCCAACAGAACAGAGTCCCTATTGGCATTTACGGGATTCGAACCGGCAACCTTCCAATTGGCAGTGCAGATCCCGAGCCTCAGAGCCAGCACTCCACCCTAGTCCCTCCAAACTAGTGTGGTGCTGAGGTGTCAGCCACTGCATGGCTGCACTCTGGTCCTAATCTGGGGTCCTGAGTTGGTTTGTCATGTGGTGGGTGCGGCAATGCGCTGTATCAGCATGTGCTCCTAACCTCTCTCTATAAACTGAACTGTTATATCTATAGGCAATAATATTGTACTAATAAAAAGGAAGAAGACAGAGACAGGTTCAAAGTAGTAAACTTTAACAGGTCCTTTTACTAAGATTGTTTCAGAGTACACGTTACACAGCCTTATTATTATTATCTACTTCCTAATAGCTCCTCAATACCCATAATTCCTTATTACTACGGAATCCCCAAAAGTCCAGACTTACAATATACTACAGAACAGTTTGTGCAGCCTGTCAATATTATATTCCAGTAGTCAATTCTTCCAGAAATGAATGTGTAAGTTATCATTTATTATCATACTGTCAGTATTACATTCCAGTAGTTAATTCTTTTAGAAATAAATGAACAAATTATCTTCTCTATGTCCTGCAAACTATCAAAATGCTGTGATTTTCTTATATTTTACCTGGAAGAAACAGGTTAAACACAGTTGTTTTACCAAAGACTTTTAATCTATCCAGCTATTATGGTACCTTTCTATATGTACAAAAACACTGTAATCTGAAATGATATTTAAAGGAAATTCCCTAACAATGTATCAGTAGGGCGGCACGGTGGCACAGTGGTAGCGCTGCTGCCTTGCAGTTAGGAGAGCCTGGGTTTGCTTCCCGGGTCCTCCCTTCATGGAGTTTGTATGTTCTCCCCGTGTCTGCGTGTACAGTGTCCATTTTAGGACATCCTCCTCCCTCCGAAAAAACTCCATCCTTCCTACTACCTTCGACAAAATATTCCTCCTCCCTGCGAGGAATCCCCAGTCACCCCTCCTCCCTCCTCTCTCCTCCCTCCTCCATCCGCTCTCAGTTCTCCGCTGTCCGTTTTCCGCCATCCACCCTCCTATCTCCGTCATCCGCCTTCAGCTCTCCATCAAACCCCACACTCCCCCGCCCCCTCATCGACATTTTCGTTAATGAAGTGACGTAATACTTCAGCTCCACCTTCTTCACAAGTTCATTAACCATGCCGCCCGCATACAAACTTAAAAGGTTTAAATAAAACAGAAATATATACCTTTATTTTTAACTTCCTTAACTTGTGGAGGGTGTATCCTGTAGCAAAGCCCTAACTTTTTTCACGAAAGCCCCTTTCAGTCAATAAGCCTTAAAAACAGGTGTAAAGATATTGACAACAAGCAACGCAAACCCACCAAGACATGGAATCGTTTAAATCAAGGCGCTGTGCTACCTTATTCCAGATCGGTCCTAAGGCGTTCGTATTTTTCAAAGCAGTTCTGGTTTCCATCTGCATCTGTAGCTGAGTTGAAAAACACCATCCCATACTATTAGTTAACGATTAACACATTTCTATATGTATTGTAAGCATACAATACAACTGATAATATGTTGCGCTTATTTATCTGGTGTACCGACATTTTTGCGTGGTTTGTGCCCTTCAGAATGAAAAAAGTTTGCATTTACCTTTTTAATAAAAGGCGAGCTTTTAAGCCTGAAAAATCACACCGTAAATGCACACGTTTAATTGCACATGTGTTAATATGTATGCTTAAACAATATTAAAAGACACTCAACAATTAACGTCATTTACTTTCGTTCCCACGTTTGAGTCGTGCTGTAAATTCTTACTGTGAAATATAATTGACAAATAATTTGGTTAATGAACTTGTGAAGAAGGTGGAGCTGAAGTATTACGTCACTTCATTAATGAAAATGTCGATGAGGGGGCGGGGGGAGTGTGGGGTTTGATGGAGAGCTGAAGGCGGATGACGGAGATAGGAGGGTGGATGGCGGAAAACGGACAGCGGAGAACTGAGAGCGGATGGAGGAGGGAGGAGAGAGGAGGGAGGAGGGAGGAGGGGTGACTGGGGATTCCTCGCAGGGAGGAGGAATATTTTATCGAAGGTAGTAGGAAGGATGGAGTTTTTTCGGAGGGAGGAGGATGTCCTAAAATGGACACTGTATTACGCGTGGGTTTCCTCCCACAGTCCAAAGACATGCAGGTTAGGCGCATTGGCGATTCTAAATTGTCTCTAGTGTGTGCCCTGCGGTGGGCTGGCGCCCTGCCCGGGGTTTGTTTCCTGCCTTGCGCCCTGTGTTGGCTGGGATTGGCTCCAGACCCCCGTAACCCTGTAATTAACGGGTTGGATAACAGATGGATGTATCAGTAGTAGTATACAGCAGTAAAAGATACTGACCACCAAATATCTCAGTGTGGATATTATTATTAAGTTTGATATAGCATTTAGAAATAGGGGTAATTGGGAGAAAGGAAATGGACGTATAAAGGAGCCAATAACAAAAAATTTTGCAAAATCCAAAATTGTAGCCAAGTGAGGAGCAAAAACCAACAAATTTACGAAAACTGATCCAAAATTTAAGCTATGGGATGTGATAAAAAGTCAGAAAAGGGGTCATAAGCAGAGATCAAAATAAAGTACAGAAAATAACACTGGAGACAACCAGGGAGTGCACGATGCTGAACATTTATACCATCTCAGTATTGACAGCACATGTTGGAGCCTCACGTGATGAAGGAAACACAAGGCACACAACAGCGGCACCCACAATGAATCCAAAACACCACCACAGGAGACTGTTATTTGATTTTTAACATGCATTTAAACAAATATAATCAATAGTTCCTATACCTCTAACACTGCCAGAATGATGCTTAAACTATTTGCTAAAACCAAGGAGAACCAGTAAAAATTAAAAACAAAAGTACAATCATGACAACGTAGTTATTACGTTATATCTTATGTATGGGTTGCAATACCTAAAAATGTCTTGCTGAACAGATCTTGAATATGATTCATTTAACTGAAAAAATGTAATCAGAATATGAACTTCCATCTTTCTTTATAAAATAATATAGATATTCTGATTTCCATCATGTGAAATAATGCGTTTGTGAAGAAATCCATACCAGCTAATGAGCTCTGTTGGGGAATTAACAATTTACAGACATATATGGAGCAAGCAGATAGAATGCAAAGCAGCATGGCAGTTTCCATAGGAAGTTTATCTAACTTTATTACTTACATAATGTTTGGATGCTCATTGGGAAGAAGCATAGTTATTGCCACATAATCAATTCATTTAGCAAAACGTTCTTTGGCTGATCCAAAGTTAAGCATGAAAGAAGATTTAATTTCGTCCATCCATCCATCCATTATCCAACCCTCTATATCCTAACTACAGAGTCACGGGGGTCTGTGGGAGCCAATCCCAGCAAACACAGGGTGCAAGGCAGGACACAAACCCCGGGCAGTGCGCCAGCCCACCGCAGGGCGATTTAATTTCGCCATAAATTAATAGGTTTCCTCTCTATTCTATTAATAGGTGTTCTCCTACCATCTCCAAGAATAAAGCCAAGATGGAAGACGTTTCAGGAAGAGTGTTTTTATCACAAATTAAACATATAAAAGAATGTCATACAGGGAGTGCAGAAAGTAAAACATAAGAAACAAAATCAAAACAGAATCCCTCTGGGCCTTCCAATTACATGTTCTGTTCTGTCTGTGAGGCAGGATGCGTCGTTCACTTCCCCACCTCCCAGGTTCCTCAGTATAATGTGGTTTCCTCAGCTCTTGTTTCTCTATTTTATGACAGTAGTATCTTCCTCCCACTGGACTGACTTTGCTCCAAACAGTTATCCCAGTTCTCTAGATTTCAGACAAACCATGCAGCCACTTAAATCTTCAGGCATCTCTCACTGCTTTCAAGCCTTCTGATTTAAATTAGTTTCACACTCCGTCTCTTCAAAATGTGGGTTGCTATTTAATGGGACTGAAGAGAAATGACTGGCATCGCCTATTATGGCTAATGGGTACTGGCTGCCATTCAGGCTGTGCTCTTTCTCTCTTTATGTCAAGGGTAAGATGTTGTTGGTTTAAACTGGGGTTTCTGCTCTCCAGTGCTCAGGTTGGAGCATTTCATTTTCTCTTTGTAGCATAGCACAGTCTCTTATTTGTGGTAGTTTTTCGGGAGGGCAGGGTGGCCCCAGTCTTTTCACATTGGCATAGTCAGCATTTATCTGAGTTTCACTGTTCAAATGTGTGCGGCAGGACTTTCTGTTGCCTGGTGCCCTTTCCTTCCCAGCCAGGTATTTAATTTCACCTTCAACAAACAATACCACAAACCTGGAATACTATTGTGTGTTGGCACACATTAAAAAGCAGAATGTTAATAGCTGGTAAGTCACTGATGTCGGTAAAATTATTTCACAAAGAATAGGTACACCAAACTGAGTGCATTTACATGTCACATGGTTTACATGGTTAGAGAAACCGGGATATTGGTCACTGAGAAACCTGGTTAATATACAGAGATTTCTCGGGATTCATCCAGTTATGTGGCTATGTAAACCTTTAATCAGTTTGCAGTTAAGAATTTTGCACTCTGCGCATGTCCATTGCACTCTTTTAGCCTACATATGTCCATGGCAAGTTATGTCTTCATAAACTTTTGAAAATAGTGAGTGGCAACAGCAAGAAAGTAATTTATAACAGCACATCTATGCATTTTTGGAGCTTTGCACACGCATCTAGCAGTCAGGGGTAGAAAATGGTGGAAGTGTTCACAAAGATACATTTCCTGAGGTAAATGTTCTGCTGATCTCATTATTCCTTTTTCTGGCTGATATCGATAAAATTATGTTGATGAGCTCAACGTACAGTACTCAGCAGCACAATCTTGGGAGACACAGGCTCCATGCTTGTCTTTGGGGGATGATGCTTAACTCTTTATTTGCGTAGTCTAATGACGTTGAAGTGTTTTGCAATGGGAGAACTCCATAAGCAGACATGTGCATGTAAAGGCATGGTTATCAAGAAACCAGGTTTCTTCCATAACCAGGCTGCTCACCTTATCCTGGTTTTATGTGCTGTCACAAACGTGCGCATGGGAGGCAGCTAAAGGGTTTAAATTAGAGTAATTCCACGCCAGACCAGGGGGTGGCGAGGTGCACTGACCTTTTTTCTCACTTTCCTGCAGACCGCTCACAGGAAATTCCACCTGGCCCTGATGACGTCACTTCTGGTTCCGGACCCTTGGATGACGTCCCTTCCAGTGTAGAACCCATGGACAAAGAGACTTCCAGTTCCAGCCCTTTTGTTGACCTATGGAAAAGGACCCTTCCGCTTCCGCCCTTGATGACTTCACTTCCTTTTCTGGCCTTCAAAGCCACCATATTTGACTAACCTAATCAGTTCTGTTTTGGACAATTTACCCATTTGCAGCCAGGGAATATTATATGGGTGGCAACCCCAAACCTTTTTATGACTCTTGTGTCAGCTTTTTATGACTCAAAAGTGCATACTCAATCACTCCAGCATGTGCTAGGATAGACTCCTTGGCTTGGAAAATTGGTGGTTGAATAGCTGCATCACGTGAAAGAGTTTAGCATTTTTTATTTATGTTGCCCATTTGTAAAAACCCAAGTCATTCAGTCTGTCTGTAAAGTCTTGTTAACCTATCCTAACGTATATTAGCTTTTAGATTCAGATTCCAGATGACATAAGTCAGGGTTTCCCAACCATTTTCATGTCATGGTTCTCCTAAGAGATTTACTTAGGCTGAGAAACCCCTACCTATCATCATGCAAAAAAATGACATATCCCACATGTCTATAATAAACTGCTATATAGACTTACTACCTGTTAAGTGCATGTAACAAAATTATATAAAACAAGGCACTTTTACTATTGTAAAAATGGACTGCTCATAATAAATAAATTAAACTCACCCTAGGACTAGTAAGACTTTTGGGCTTGGATGTTCTTGCACAGTTTCTTCACTCTGTGTTGCAGCTACCTTAGGGACAATCTCAAAACATTTTCTACGTTTAGACGTTCTCTGTTTTTGGTTTTCACTACTTTCAATACAGGAAAACGTGCCTCACACAGGTGTGTTGTTGCAAATGGTAAAAAGCATCGGATGGCTTTTTCGCTCAACACTGCGTATTCGTTTCTGAGATTGTATCAAAATTCTGACAGGGCAATGGCAGAAAGTTGCATTTTCTAATTTCCAGCATTGACTAGTTCAATTAATTCCTCAAGTGGCCTCAAATCAAGACAATCCTCTTCAGTTCTGGACTCAAATGGATTTCTGATCCAGTATAAATGATGCTTGTCTGGGTCTGGGAAATAGTTGCTAAAGTATTCCTTCAGGTGTGTCAGATAGATAGATAGACAGATAGATAGATACTTTATTAATCCCAATGGGAAATTCACATTCTTCAGCAGCAGCATACTGATACAATAAATAATATTAAATTAAAGAATGATAATAATGCAGGTGAAAAACAGATAATAACTATGTATAATGTTAAATGTTAATGTTTACCCCCCCCCCGGGTGGAATTAAAGAGTCGCATAGTTTGGGGGACGAATGATCTCCTCAATCTGTCAGTGGAGCAGGACAGTGACAGCAGTCTGTCGCTGAAGCTGCTCTTCTGTCTGGAGATGATACTATTAAGTGGATGCAGTGGATTCTCCATAATTGATAGGAGCCTGCTGAGCGCCCGTCGCTCTGCCACAGATGTTAAACTGTCCAGCTCCATGCCAACAATAGAGCCTGCCTTCCTCACCAGTTTGTCCAGGCATGAGGCGTCTTTCCTCTTAATGCTGCCTCCCCAGCACACCACTGCGTAGAAGAGGGCGCTCGCCACAACTGTCTGATAGAACATCTGCAGCATCTTATTGCAGATGTTGAAGGACGCCAGCCTTCTAAGGAAGTATAACCGGTTTTGTCCTTTCTTGCACAGCGCATCAGTATTGGCAGTCCAGTCTAATTTATCATCCAGCTGCACTCCCAGATATTTATAGGTCTGCACCATCTGCACACAGTCACCTTTGATGATCACTGGGTCTATGAGGGGTCTGGGCCTCCTAAAATCCACCACCAGCTCCTTGGTTTTGCTGGTGTTCAGGTGTAGGTGGTTTGAGTCGCACCATTTAACAAAGTCATTGATTAGGTCCCTATACTCCTCCTTCAGCCCATTCCTGATGCAGCCCACGATAGCAGTGTCATCAGCGAACTTTTGCACATGGCAGGACTCTGAGATGTGACAATGTTACAGGCATTACTAAGGTCTGCAGGCGCATTGAACGTTTCTAGCTCCTGGTGAAGGAGTGGGAATGTTACAGTATTTCCTTCATTTAGCTTTTTCTCCCAAAGTCAGATTTTTTTGTATAAAGGTCTAGCTTGCTATGAGCTGCTTTAATACCACAATGCAATGTGTGTACATCTATGAAAGCCCTCGAGTAGCATTTGAATAACATGTTTATTAATAGGCATAATTGGCAAGTACCCTAACAAAGTGACAATGATATTATTAAAATACATGGTGAATTAGAAAAATGCTTTATTATTTACAACTTTTTTTTTTACTGTGGACCACCCATCATATCCCCGTAGACCACCCCAGGGGGCTATGGACCCCAGTTTGAGAACCACTGAAAGTAAGCCTCATTTTGAACCAAATTAAAATTTGTATATATGTACTTACTAAAGCAATATCATTTTATGAGATTGTGTACAATTATATAGCTTTTATCTTAATGTGATTCTTTTAAACTTATTTATCCTTTATACTCGTATAACCAATTCATGGTTATAGGGAGATAGAATCCAGCAACGTAGACAGAAATCTTTCCCAAAATTATACATGGTCAGCGATTACAGACAGATGCACTAACATCAAAGCAATTTACAGCAAGTTAGAAATTGTATTTGGGGAATTAGGTTATTAATTCAGGTAAATCTGAAATGACTAACAGAATTTAACTTAAGACTAATATACGCGTAAATGACTTTAAAAATTTCTTTAGTAATAAGCTAGCAAACATAATGATACAGATTAAGCAGATTCCACATCTAGTCTCAGTGTATCACATATCATGTCAGTTCTTGATCCTACCACCTACATAAATTTAAACTGATGAAACAGTACAGGATCTTATTTCTGATAAACTTACCACCTATGCTTTGGTGCCAATTTAAAATAATGTGTTGAAAAACTCACTTGCAGTAGAATCCACAATAAATGATGAGCATAAACAATAAATCATTATTAAATTGCACTGTTCCTGATTCCTCCAAAGTAGCCATTGTTAGTCCACTATTAGAGAAATCAAACTCATATCCAAATGTTGTTATGATTGTAAAACAATTTCCAATTTACTTTTTATTTCCAAAGTTTTAAATAAAATTGTAACAAGTTGAATCTTACCTTAAGCAAAACAAGAAGTAGGCAAAGAAAAAGATTTGGAGCATGTCCGTGACCTGTTATAATGACAATAAATCAAAAGGCAATGATCTTTTTTACAAAGACAAAATTAATGTGTTTCCAGTCTGGAGTTTAAATTGAACTGACTCAAAGATGGCCAAACTGCTGGTCATATGGGTTCTAAGCAGGAAGGGGTGGGTCCATAAGGGCAGACAACAGAAGTAATGTCAGTGGTGGAACGGCCATCAATCTTCTGCTCAGCAGAGGGAGGAAGAGCACATTAGCACACAGCGCCAACCCCTGGTTTGGCCAGTAACTACCATCACCAGAGCCCTTAAGTGTGTGCATGCATGCGACACTAATAATAATAATTTTTTGCATTTATATAGTGCTTTTCTCACTACTCAAAGCGCTCAGCAATTGCAGGTTAAGGGCCTTACTCAAGGGCCCAACAGAGCAGAGTCCCTTTTGTCATTTACGGGATTTGAACCGGCAACCTTCCAATTGCCAGTGCAGGTCCCTAGCCTCAGAGCCACCACTCCGCCTTGACTAAAAATATAATCTTTGTAAGAAATTTCAGCCTGTCTTATTCTCCAGTCACAATACACAAATCACTATAACTGATGTTGTTAGTTGTTATAACTTGATTTTTCCCTGTTCTTTACCTTCACATCACATACCGCAGTGTACTTTTATGCTCTGTAGCTTTTTCAGTCCCTTTTATTTTCTTAATTTGAAATTCAGTACTTTCCTCTAGAAATGGTCTTAAACAGTTAATCAGTTCAAATCACTGCCCAGGTATGATTATCATGTCTGACGTTCACCTGAAAATTTTTTCAACATCCATTCGCTAAATATCCTTCCCTATTTGTGTTTTATATACTAAAAAGTATTAAACAAAATGTTGCACTCATCTCTCATGATATACTATGTCTCCATAAACATATTTTTCTTTGTGTTTCAGATTTAGGTGTATTTGCGTATAATGTGAAAGCCAACTTCTGTGGTTGCTTTGTTTGCACGTCCGTCTGTCTGCTATGACACCACTCCCGGTGTAAATAACACTGGCTGTCTATCTGTTATGACACTCTTCATGATGTAAATATAGAGAAGAGGATCAGGAAATTAGCATTGTCAGAATTCTGCATGGCGCTGACACCAAACCAAAAGCAAATAAAACCAGTGGGAGAAGACTAGTTATAATACAATTAAACAGGCAAGAATCAAGGCTAGAAAATAATTAAATAATGCACATAAACCTTCATTTGTATCCACATAGTCTGACAGTGCGTTTTTTTCAAAATGGTGAATTTTATACTGGTTGCGTGGATGACGACAACAATTCTGTTATCCAGGATCACGCCCCTAACAAACTTACATTGAGGTTAGCAACGAAGCCCTAATATGGCAGTGCCCCCCTGATAAACAAAAATGGCATTGTGGTACAATAATAATAACATTAAATATAGAACTTTTTAAACAGAATATTATTAAGAATTATATAGGCATCTTGGGTAAGGAATAAACTTCCCACTAAAATCTAAAATGAGTCACAACATTGTTTGTCCACATGAAGCAACCTGGCTCCCAGTGGACCAACTTTGTTGAAACTTTACACACTTATTCTTCAAGAAATTTTGCCAGGAAAGTTTAGTTTTTGTTGAGTTGTCTCAAATACAGCATGCTGTATGCTTTTGAAATTTCAAAATTTCCCATTGCAAAGCGTTGGTGAATTGGCAAACTTGTCTATCTTAAAACAAAAAAGCATTCGGCGCAACAATAATTATGGGTTAGTTTACTGTCTCAAATTTATCTTAAAATGGATTACTTCAAATTGTATATTTTTCTCTTTTACTTGTCTGACAACCACTCCTAACAGCAAGCCACTTGTATACCAGCTCACTTTTCTTGCTGCTTGAAGTAAGTTAACAGTAAAGGTTAAAAAATTAAAAAAAGGCACTAATCTAGAAATAAAATGTAAGAAGTAAAAAATTACATAAGCATCAATGTATAAGTATAGAGTGAAAAAATATGTAATTAGTATTTACGTTACAATAAAAACAACCTAACAGCTGTATTATCTACTCATTATTATGATTCAATATTTTTTCTGACACTACACTTTATCAACAAAGTTCCAGACCTGCTCTCCATCATGATGCAAAGCAGAGTCTTCAACAGAGATATTAACTCTCCATCAGGTACTTTTTTGAAAAAATGTTTTGTTTAAGAAATCTGTATGAAGAGGTGAAATGAAGGCAGGATTTTTTTAAATATACTTTGTTAATCCCTGTAGGTAAATTGTCTTTTCAAATGACCTTTGGGGTGTCAGAGTGTAGGGTTATTTGACTACAGGACAACATCAGTCCAGTTAATGTTCTAATTCTGGATTTGGACACCAGATAAGCAATAAGAAAATCTGATCAGTCATATAAGATACTCTGAGAAACAACACAACAAAGGTTGTTTCACATGAGTTTTGAAATAATGGATTAATGTAAAACTTACAAGATTAAAGTTTGAACAAATGTAAAAAAGGAGGAACAGATTTGGACAATTAAAGCACCAGGAGTTTGTGACATTTGAATTTCAGTCAGTTTGACCATATGTTAAGCATTCAGTTTAGTAAGTTAATAAACAGATAATGATGCAAATATAAATCTTACAATAGCAAATGTTACAAAACTGACTGAGTGATTCTTTGACAAACTAGATTTTAAAAGCACGTTGTTTAAAAAAACAGCTTTAAAGTGTTTGTTTAAATGAAAATTCAACAAACTGATATAACACTGTTTGAACTTTTATTTTCAATATTAATTTTAAGCAGTATTTCTCAGTTACTAGAGAAAAATGTCAGAGAATGAATTTAGAAAGTGCACATGGTAAGATAAATCAGGTAATCCAAGATGGTATCTTTCTTTAAGATAGCCTTTGCTGAAATTATCCCACCCCCGCCCAAGATTATACACTAAGAGACTCCCCATGTCTCTAAGACATTAAAATACAAACCCTGCATTGTATTTTTATATTTATGAATGCCAATACTAGTTTACTTCAGTGATAGTTGGATAACTACTTTATGGGTATACCAGTATTTTAAAACTGTTGTTACTGTTAGTATTTATATATTTTATATTCCATTACTGAAAAAGGTACAATATTGTTCAATTGAATAATGGAGGTACTTTTAATTAAAAGCAGTTAAATAGGATTTATGGTTTTGTTGTGGTATTGAATATGTATCAAGTATCATCAAATTTCAATGGTATTGGTATCAAATATGCAAATTCTGGTATTGACACACCCTTAGTTACAAAAATATTTATGAAACAAAAGTACTCTTTGATAAAGTCATTTTAAAAGTTATGGACTTACAAGAGCGTCACCTGCAGGAGTTTGATTTTAAATAGAAAGTTGTCTGGGGCATGTTGCGCTGCATTGCATGAACGTGCCAGCGTCTTACCTAGATAGGTGCTTGGGTTAGACAGGGGAGCCAGATTGGTTGGATAATCTTGTCAGTTTTATTTAAGAAGTTGTTGGCCAACAGGTGTCATCAGTGGACCTAAAAGAGAGGTAAGGTTAAGCAAGGCTGAGCTATAGTGGGAGCAGTCATTTTTCATGACAACTTTGTACAAACAGTATATACTGTATATCTCCGAGTGATAGTTATGGCAGAGGTATATACACATATTTGGTTTTGGGATATTTTTTCATTTGGGACTGGTGCAGTCATTTTTCTTTTTTGCTTATACACACTTGTGTGTACTTTTTGTATAGAGAACTGAGGGAGTGCACTGTACTTACTGTAAATACACCATTTTTTTCTCTGTTTTTCTTTACCTGTTTGTTTTTATGTTGCTTTTTGATGGAGTGTCAACACTGAAAAACTGCGAAACAAAGCCTGCTTGACACTGCTGTGTTTTTGTTGTACAGCATTCTTTTAAATAAACGTGCACCTTTCACCCTTCAATTTTGGTCTGTGTCTCTTCTCTCCTCTGATCCAGTTCGGTTCATGAACTATCAGATGTCCAGAGTTTAGGTTGGGACCACTTTGCCACTACATGGAATATCACAGTTTGGTGGCAGAGGTGGGATAGATCAAGCCAGAGAGAGAGAACGTTTTGGTTTGAGCACAGAATAAGACTGTGGATAATGTTGGAACTCCTGATCAAGGACAGGACAGGAGTTGACTCCAGTGCAGCTCAGGCTATGGAAGACACCACCAGCACCAGGGACATCAGAGTCTTGGAGACACTCTTGTGTCAGTTCATCGCTGTCCAGGAAGACAAGGATCAGCAATTCAAGCAGCATATCAAGAACCTCCAACACCAATTTACCCAGCTGCAAGGACAAATGGATCTGGTGCAGCAGTCATTGTTCCAAGTCTCTGGAAAACCTGCAGAGCAGAGCAGAAGTTCAACACCAAGAATTATGGATTATCCTCACCTGATGCCACTTGTCAAGCCAGAGGACATAGAGCACTACTTGACAACCTTGAAAAGGATGGCAGCAGTGTGTGGCTGGCCAAAGTCAGAATAGGCAGCCCATCTGGTACCCTTGCTGACAGGGAAAGCCACAGCAGTGTTTCTGGCCATGCCAGAGGAGCAGTCCTTGATGTATGACAGCATGAGATGGGCCATCCTAGAGAAATCTGTGATTAGGACTGAAACATATAGGATAAGATTTTGGTACATAGAGTGGAAGCATGGACAGTCTCCAAAAGAGTTCTTGGCACTATTAAAAGACCTATGAACAAAATGGTTACAACCTGATAAACACACAGTGGATCACATAATTGACTTTGTTTTATTAGAACAACTTTTGCAGGTGTTCCATCGCAGACTCTGGACCTGGGTCTAGGAATATGGCCCTAAAACTTCCAAGGAAGCTGCAGACCTTACAGAGGTGTTTTTGGCTGCCCATTGTCCAAAGAACCTAAGGAGAACAGGACACAGTCAGTGAGAAGCCTAGACCAATGGAACATCCCAAAGGTATGTCTTGAGTTGATATGGGTCATGGTCCAGTTAGTTCAGCCCACCTACCTGAGAGAATAGTTAATAGGAAGGGAATGATTTGCCATGGTTGTAATTAGAAAGGCCATATTCTTAGAAATTCCCCCAACAAGAGAGAGACTAAGCTTTGTTTTGAACATTGCCCTTTTGCAAGTAGGGAGAAGGTGGTGAGGGTTACTATAGCAGGTCAGCAGCACAAAGCATTGATAGATACCGGAAGACCCAGGTCTTTGGTAAGACGAGAGTGTCTGGAAAGACTAAGTGTTTGAATTGGGACAGAATGGAGCTCTAAGGTGTGTTCACTGTGAAAAAGTCACCTATCCTCTGATAAGGGTAAGCTTGGAGATAAAGGGGGTAATTTATGAGTTACCAATGGCAGTCGTGGATAACATGTCATACCCTGTACAGTAATCCCTCCTATATCGCGGGGGTTGCGTTCCAGACCCTCCCGTGAAAGGTGAAAATCCGCGAAGTAGAAACCATATGTTTATATGGTTATTTTTATATTGTCATGCTTGGGTCACAGATATGCACAGAAACACAGGAGGTTGTAGAGAGACAGGAATGTTATTCAAACACTGCAAACAAACATTTATCTCTTTTTCAAAAGTTTAAACTGTGCTCCATAACAAGACAGAGATGACAGTTCCGTCTCACAATTAAACGAATGCAAACATATCTTCCTCTTCAAAGGAGTGCGCGTCAGGAGCAGAGAATGTCAGAGAGAGAGAGAAAAAAGCAAACAATCAGAAATCAATAGGGCTGTTTGGGCTTTTAAGTATGCGAAGCACCGCCGGACAACGCAGCTGCTAGGAAGGGAGCAATGTAAAGGTAGCCTTTCAGCATTTTTTTAGAGGAGCATCCGTATAGTCTAGTGGTGCGAACAGCCCCCCCTGCTCACACCCCCTCCGTCAGGAGCACATAATGTCAGAGAGAGTGAGAGAGAGAGACAGAGAAAAACAAACAATTAAAAATCAATACGTGCCATTCGAGCTTTTAAGAATGCAAAGCACCATGCAGGAAGCATATCACTTGACAAAACAGCCACATTTAAGCCCAGCAAGGAAGAGAGCAATGTGAAGGTAATCTTTCAGTGTTTTTTGAGGAGTGGCCGTATCTTCTAGGGGTGTGAACAGCCCCTGTGCTCACAATATATTTGAGGAGTTTTATTTAATACATAATACGTACTCTGATTGGGTAGCTTCTCAGCCATCTGCCAATAGCGTCCCTTGTATGAAATCAACTGGGCAAACCAACTGAGTAGGCATGTACCAGAAATTAAAAGACCCATTGTCTGCAGAAATCCGCGAACCAGCAAAAAATCCGGGATATATATTTAAATATGCTTGCATATAAAATCCGCGATAGAGTGAAGCCGCGAAAGTCGAAGTCCGATATAGCGAGGGATTAATGTATTCTTAGGGTTTAACGTGCCTGGTATTGAAGAGTTGTTACAGAGTACTCTGGTGAGTTCGTATTGAAAGTGTTAGGTTTTGATTTAGATTTTTTGGCATTTGACTGTTTTTCTGGTCTGTTTATTGAATTATACTCTTGGGTTGTGCTTTGGAACTTGTTCAACTAGGATTGTCTATTAGGAAGCTCCTTCTTGTTTCTATTTAGCACTTCTGCTCTATTCTATTTTTGTGAGTAACCATTTGCATTTGCAAAGATTCTTCCTTTCAATGTATCTATTAAAGCTGGAGTTTCATGGTTTCTCCCACTGGGTGAGGCATTTCTGGTATTTTGGGATATTAAAGTATATTTTGAACGTTTTAAAATCTGCCTCTCAGTTTTGGGGTTCTGTTAGGCAAGTAATAGGTTGAGGCTAGCTATATTTAGAGTGAGCCTCTTCTTTTGGGGTTATTTTTTGAGGCCTCAAAACCTTTCTGCCATGTCCATATCCCTTACTCACAACAGAAACAAGCTGTGCGGTGAGAGAAAAGATGTAATTTGATGCTGAGCATTCAAACTTTAACAAAGATAAAGGAAAAAACTAAACAAGTGACCAAAATAAAAAGTACTAACATTAAGTGCCACCATATCCTGACATCCACATTTTACCTGCTTCATTTGTGGTTCTAATTTAATTCTACTATCTTAAGAGTATTGTCTTTGTGAAGGGTGAAAAGATCTGGTGAAGAATGATGTTTGTATCCTTGACACTACAAGTTGGATAAGTGGATAGTGACAGTGGAAGATTGTGTGACCTGAGACACAAATCTGATGATATATACAGATTTTACATACAATGCCTCACCACTAACAGGAACATCACAACCGAGGAGCAGCACACACAACAATAAGATTTGCTGTCTAAATTAAATTATCGATAGCATTTTGTGACTGAATGCCAGTTCATGAGATTCCTTAGCATTGCTTGTAACATCACCACTACCAAGTTGGAGGCACACTGGTTCAAGTGTCACTCTTTAGCTCACTTTCCAGCCATAATCAAGTAGTAAATACATGATATGCATGGAAGCAAATCAATGAATCAATGTGTCTTTTATACTTTGCAAAGCAAACAAAGGTACAGTTCAAACAACAAAGAAGCATTTAGATTATTCTTCACATGCATGCTTATTTCCAACACACTTCTGAATGCTAGCAAAGGAAGCCAACTATTATAAAAATGAGCTGACCAGGTGCCACATGTGGTGCCACAGATAGAAAGGAAAAGATTTGTATTACTGAAAGTGGAGAATAGCATGTAGAGATGAAAAAATGCTGCAATTTAAAATGAAACAGAACAGCTGCAGTAAAGTAGGTCAGTAAAATGTTTCTGCTTCTGCCTGCTTCAGCATAAAGAAATAATAATGTGTGAGGCACAGTGCACTGAAAGCCTTAATGCTGACCAGGTTCTTTGAGCTTTATACATTGTTTTAAGTTATCTTTATCCATTATAACTACAAGCTGCCAGAGAGTCCATCTCCATGTTTACTGAAATAAAGAGCATGTGTCTCTACGTATCTTGAATTTGTGAGCTGTGTTGCACTCTGATCCTTACATTGCAAAGCTCTTTCTGATGATGCTTGATGTGGAAGCCAGTGTATACAAGAAAGAATGATTGATGCAAAAAAGAAACAAGAAAAAAAATTAGAAATTAATTGATCAAAGGAAATAGTGTGTAAATTTGTTTTACAGGAGTAACATTGTCGAGGGCACATGGGTATAAAAATGAAATAAGAAAGGATGGTGAAAACCCTTTTATCAAGCAAATGAAATGAAAGCTGAAAGCTTTTCAAGGGAGCATGGTAGACAGAAGTGCTCCTTGAAAATAAATTCCTCCCCAGATGAGTTCAGTGCTTTTGTTCTCTAATACTCTTACAGGGATCCACCACTATGATGGTAAATAAATGGGAAGTATAAGAAAGATGCAGCCTCTTGATGTCGACTTGGATGAGGTTAGACAATTGAGGCTCCCTGAGTAGAAATGAAACTAAACCTGGACTGGATGCCAGCACACACAATCATCCACTCCAATTTACCTGGTAGTGGTAAGGGGGCAGATATTCTTACATTTAAGAGCTGGAAATTCACCCCTCTGGGTAATGGATGCAACTTCACTACTTTTGAATATGATGCTATTATGGTCTCCTTTTCAATTAACAAGACCATTGTTCTTGTTATTGCCTTCCAGGTTTGCTCAGGTTCTTCCTTGACAAGTTGGATGGACCGCTGTATTCCTTCCCAGATGACAGCAGCCCACTGTGATGGTGCTTGTCAGCTCCACTCCCCCAGTTGCTCTAGGAAGCCTGTTGAACCGTCTATCGCCAATAATGTACTTGAGGGATGAGCCAGCTGATAAGGACACAACACACAAAGCAAGGGGTAGGTGCAAAAGTGATTAGTGCTTTTATTAAAACAAGCTAAGAAGCAGTGTGCAAAACAGTGCAGTACTCGAGTCCAATAAATAAATAATCTGATAATCTTTTTAAAACTGACATCTCTCCATCTTACCCTGATAAGGTTATATCACAGAGGGATGTTGACCAACAGGTAC
Organism: Erpetoichthys calabaricus; assembly: GCF_900747795.2. Taxonomy (NCBI): domain Eukaryota; kingdom Metazoa; phylum Chordata; class Cladistia; order Polypteriformes; family Polypteridae; genus Erpetoichthys; species Erpetoichthys calabaricus. Next base: position 79,744,936 of record NC_041402.2, read on the forward strand.
AGACAACCTTTTATTCTGGCCTGTGTGCTGCCAATCCCATGGCACTCCATGGGGAGCCAGTGAGCGCTGCTTTGCTTGCACAGCTGTTGACACCTGGGTCCTCTCGGCGAGAGCACTCTGTCCTCCCACTGTTCTCAATTTCTGGCTCCTCTCGGAGAGAATACACCCTCAGCACAATGGTGGCTCCTGCTACTTGGTCACTCAACAGGAGTGATCCCACAGCTCCCTCCTAAACACCAGCCACACGCTGCTCCCAGGGATTCCATTCCCGTCCTCGTGCTTCCACCCGTCTTGCACCAGCTCCTGCTCACTCCTGCCTTTCTCTCTCCTTCCTTTAATCCTTCCTTTTTTATTCGTTCATTTTTCCTTTCCATCTGTTTCTTTTGTTTTGGTTCTCTTATCAGGGATATGTGGATGATATACAGCTGTACCTGTCATTCCCTCTGGAGGACAATACAGAGTCAGCTAGACTCTTTGAACATCTTACTGATATCTCAACCTGGATGAAGGACCACCATCTACAGCTCAACCTAGCAAAAACTGAGCTTCTTGTGATCCCAGCCAGCCAGCCTGTACAGTTTGGCTCACTGTCGCTAACACCCCCCAGGTCAGTTCACAACTTTGGTGGGGTGATTGATGAGCAGCTGTCTTTGTCTGACCATATTTTTACTGTTTCTTGTTTATGCAGGTTCGTGCTGTACAACATTCACAAAATCAGACCTCATTTGACAGAGTATGCAGCACAATTTCTGGTCCAGCCTATAGTCTTGTTACATCTGGACTTACTGCAACTTACTTCTGGCAGGAGTACCCACATGTGCTATCACGCTGCTGCAGATGGTCCAGAATGCAGCAGACCATCTTGTAATTAACCAGATTAACACATGTCACTCCACTCTTCAGGTCACCACATTGGCTCCCTGTAGCAGCATGTATTAAGTTCAAATCCCTAATGCTTGCCTACAGAGTGGTCAAGGGATCAGCAACTGTGTATGCCAAGACACTAGTGAGGTGCTATGGTCCTTCTCACTCACTCAGGTCTGCCAGTGAACAGTGTCTGGTGATGCTATCTCTGCGTTGTATCAAGTCTCAGTCCAGAATCTTTTCCTGTGTACGTCCCATAAGGTGGACCGGGCTACCTACCTCCATCCATACTGCTGACTCCCTCGACTGAAGACCCATCTGTACTGTGAATATCTGTCTAATTGATAGAAAAAATAATTTTCTCTGTGATCCTTTGTATTTGTTAATTTTTTGTTTAAGTTTAAATGCTTCATCAATTATAATCTATGATTGTAAATTATTAATTATCACATCTTTTTCACTTTTGACAATCAACTTTTGTTACCTGTCCTGTTACACTCTGAATGAACAGGTCCTAACCTAATGTTACTTGATTATGTTTACCTCATTTGTAAGTCTGCCAAACTAATTGAGCTTGAAGAGATCTGCCAGGAAAAATAAAATCAACTGCCTACATCTGAGTGTGCAAAGCTTGTAGAGACTTACCCAAGAAGAATCAAAGCTGTAATTGCTGCCAAAGGGGCTTCTACAAATTCTGAATTAAGGGTCTGAATACTGATATGAATAGGAAATTTCAGAAAGTAACGCACATGCACGCGCCTGCTGCCCCACCCCAACCCCTCCCAGAATTACGCCTCTTTGAATATGCAAATCAATATAAATAGCCCTTAAGCTCAGCGTTCAGTGAAAAGGCAATGGCAAAAGCACGGGGAAAAATAGAAAAATTTCAGCGAATACCAAGTGGAAGCAAGGAAAAACGTACTATTTGTTGTTTTAGACAGTGGTATAAACAACAAAAGGAAGCTGATCGAGTGACATAGAGTGTCGGAGAGACTTGAAAGCTCAAGTTCAAAAAGTCGCACAGTGCCCGAAATAAAAAAGAAGTTGTCAGATATCAAAGTCGCCGTGAAAAGGCGAATCGTAGCCCACCTTCTGAGTGTCATATGAAAACTTATTAGGGTTCAGAGAAAAGAAAAAAAAATAGGGACACCGTGGGAAAAAAGCTTGAAATTTTAACTTTAATCACGTAGTTTATTTTGTCATTAAAGTAGAACATCATAAACTTCAAATCTAATCGCAATTAAAGTAGCACTTTGAATGCTTTGTATTGTATGTGTTCTTCTATGTGTGTAAATCACTACATGCTTTTTAAACGGGCTTGCTCTTCCTCCGACAGGACACAGAATCCATTACATTCGTAATATTAAAGATCTCTGAATAATTAAAATACTGAGATGTATACGTGATATCATTTTCATGATGATAGGAATTAAAGCATGTATTTAACATGGGAACACGGTGGCGCAGTGATAGTGACGAACTGGTGCCCTGTCCAGAGATTGTTCCTGCCTCCTGCAAGATACTTGCTGTGCCGTGCACGACCTTCAATGAAATAATTTATTGCAGCAGTACTGTCTCTTTCAAACGTACTAACCCCCAATTCCTGTCCTTCCTTTTCTTTCTCCAAGTAACCAATAGTCACACAATCAGCTCTGTAATAAATGTAAAGCCATCTGTAAGTTTAGAAGGCCGATTCTTCAGAACTTATAAGGAACATTGAAATATCTTCATAGTAAATGTTTAATTATTCTATCCATCTATCCATCCAGGGTCACGCCAGCTCCAGTAAGAATACAGCGCGAGGCAGGAACAGTCCCTGAACAGGGAGCCAGCTCGTCGCTATTGCTGCAACACCGTGTCCTCACATGTTTAATTATTATCAATATTGATTATTTAAACGATGATAACATTTTATCTGTATAATGTGATAAACATATTTTGCTGCATTTCATCTTAAAAACGATATTATCATATGTAAATACAGGCTTTATAAAGTGGCTCAGGTTGTGCAATATTATAAATGTATCGCAAGTTCACAGTGAGGTGATTGTACTAATAAGTACAAACAGTTCTAGTCAGTTGATGGACTGATTGAGTGCATTTATAGTTCTTGGGATGAAACTGTTTCTGAACCGTGAGGTCCGTACTGGAAGGGCTCTGAAGTGCTTGCCGTATGGGTGCAGTTCAAATAGACAGCATGGCTGAGGCAGCGTGTGCTAGATGCTAGATCTGTTTCTGATCAGCTGCTGTAGAGCTGTGATTCCACATTCAGATACAGTGGGATAAATACTTGAGAGTAACAACACTAAATCAGCTATGGTATTTGGAATAGTTTGGCCATTTTGTGGACCATTATATTGTTACAGGTAAATTACAATCAGATGCCTTAAACTAATAAACAATATGTGGTTAATTTCAGTGTATTTGATGACGTCAGGTATGTGGATCTATAAAAGATAGGGAAACCGCACTAGAACAATAGCACTGCATCAAGCTGGGTGCTGCCAGTTTGCAAAATTGTGAACTTGTGTACGCCAGTGTTTGAGCTAGCGTGAAAATGTGTGTGGCTTTATGCCAAGTTTAGTTTTTATACATTGCGATGTGAGCGTCGAAATGGGCGTACGCAGTATTTTTGTGCAGATGCACTGCTTACACATGAGGCCTCAGACCAGATCAGGAGCTATAACCCAAGTCTCTGCAGCTGTGACACAGCTATGCTAACCACTGCATCATTGTTCCAACCACCTTTCCCTATCAACTCACTCACTCAGTTTAGGTTTGTGAGGGTCCCAGCAACATCAGGCAGGGGCCAGCGCTGGACAGAACACCTGTCTATTTCAGGGCATGCTCATGCACACTCTATACCCACACTCACACTCACCTTTACCAGGCCAATTTGAACAAGAGGAAACACAAGAAATGAAAACTAGAGAACCTAAAGGTAAATGCACACAGACAAAGGGAGAAACATAGTGTACCAGCTCCACCCTGACAGTGACCAGGGCAGACTTCAAACCTAGGAATCGAGAGATATGAAGCAGCAGCACTAGTGACATGCCACTCCTCGACAGTTTTACTTAAAACATCACAGCAAATGCAGAGTACAAAGACATTCTTTTTTTCTAACAACTAAATAAAGTCAAAGCCCAGGCTGGGTAGCAAAGTATGGCTTCTTGGCATCAGTCCAATGGATCTAGACAGTGCATGTGCTGTCAAATCATCACAGCCTGAAGGATTTCATGAGTGCTAGTCTGTCTGCCCTTTTCAAACAGCATATCAAGTGCACACTTCACTGCAAGTTCTGAAATTGGGGTTTTGATTTACAGCTTGAGATGCTCTGTCAAATTAAATGCCGACCTCCCTCTGTACCGTCAGCATCTCTGTGAAACATTTGTAACTAATTAAGAAATGATTTTGTGGCCAAGAGAAATGCTGCCTTTTTTAAAACAATTAAAAATGAAAACAATTACCAGATGGTTCTCACAGGGTAAATTGCATTTTTATTGTCACCTCATTTATATTATCTGCTTATGTCCCTTTTGTGCCCAAGCAGTTTCTGTCCCAACAGAGGTTACTACCGACCTCTTGCCTGCCCCTTATTACTTTTTACCCTCAGGGTTAATTTATGTCTCACTCTGCCAGTCTTCAGCACCAGCAATTTAGCTGGCTTTTCTTTTTTTTAATTTCCTCACAGAGCAGCAGATGCCAAAAAGAGGTCAGATGTGAGTCATACAGAAGTTCTGTCTTGTGATTCTAACGGGGCCACATGCATTAGGTGAGTCAGACAGTCCTTTGTGAAGGCCAGGTTTGTTTCATAAGAGTGCGCATCCTCTGACTCCACTGTGAGAATCGATTTCAGAAATGCCACAGAAATGGAAATTGCACTGGATTGTAAGAGCACTATAGAAAGGAAACTGGGAGGGTGGAGGGAGGAGTCACCCAGAAGTACAGCAAGTCATATGAGTGTGCAGTAGACGCTGTCAAGACACTGCTAGGTAGCAATCGACCATCTAGCATGGGTTGATTTTACTTTACAGGTCAGTCTACAAATTAGAAAAGCCTCTGGCAGCACATCTGCTCTCCTGGTAAAAGAGGGGGATACAAATGGGTGCACCTGACAATCCCATCTGAAACACTGACTTCAAGTTTATAGCCATAATTGTGGAATGCATCTGTAGGAGTTTTGCACAGATCACTAATCTCTCTTTTGCTTTACTTTTACACCTGGCTGCCTTCCAAGGGCTTTCTATGGGCCAGTAATGACTTGGGTTTAATTACAGTTTCCTTGTCAATTTAGCCCAGTGTCACGCTGCCACACTGTCAGTCAGACAGCATGCCACACTCAGGGACTGCAGTTGCTGGATCTCTTTGCCTTGAGGATGTCAGGTTACAGAACTAGGGATGAAGCTTGCATGAGTCCTTCACGACTTCTCTGCACAGTTTCAAGTGTTGTGAACTTTCCACCTTTTAACAGCCAATTAATACAATGCCTAACAGCACTGCTGGATTGTACTAATGTTGTCCAGATATGGTGAGTTCAGCTGACTTGGCCAGTCTTTTTTCCAATCTTTTATGGTGCGGCACACATGAGACATTAGACAGACAAGCCTCTCTACTGTTTTTCTTCTTTCCTTGTGTCCACCTTGAACACATTGCAATTTTGGCTGACTGCTTATTAATTGTCAACTCTCTCATATACAGGAGTTCACCCCTATGACTTAAGACAAAATATCTAAATTTGATTGTGGCTTGTCACAGGACTGTATGACTGAGTCACTGGTTATGTCTCACAACTCACTATCCATTGTGATGGACGGCCGGCTACAGACTCCGGTCGCCACCCCCAGGCCGCCAGGAGGAGCCCTCCGGACAGCATGATCATGCCCCGAGTTCCAGCAGGGCCTCATGGACTTTGTAGTTTATATACACAGCCCTGCTGGATACCTTGGGGACCACCGGGAGTCGCTGTAGGGGGGCTAGTGGGCTCTTATGTGCCCTATAACCCGGGAGTGCGTCAGCATCACGTGACAGGAAGGAATGACGTACTCCCAGGCTGAAGAAAGGACTGTTTACCCTGACCCAGAGGGAATAAGGACTTGTGGGTTTGGCCAGGAACCACTTCCGGGTCAGGGGATTTAAAAGGACTGTGGGAAAGCCCAGACACTGAGCTGAGCTGGGAGGTAGGAGGGCTAAGTGTCTGGGCGAGGAGGAAAGAGTTTGTGATTGTATTATTGAGAGTTTATGTGAGTGTGGAGTGGAAGGTGCTTTGTGCACAGTATAATAGAAAAATAAATAGTATTTATACTTTCACCTGGTGTTCAGAGTGGTACCTGAGGGTTCAAGAGGTGGACAAAGCCTCAATCTGTTACACCATCTATCCATTGTCCAACCCGCTGAATCCGAACACAGGGTCACGGGGGTCTGCTGGAGCCAATCCCAGCCAACACAGGGCACAAGGCAGGAACCAATCCCTGGCAGGGTGCCAACCCACCAAGCACACACTAGGGCCAATTTAGAATCGCCAATCCACCTAACCTGCATGTCTTTGGACTGTGGGAGGAAACCGGAGCGCCTGGAGGAAACCCACGCAGACACGGGGAGAACATGCAAACTCCACGCAGGGAGGACCCGGGAAGTGAACCCAGGTCCCCAGGTCTCCCAACTGCGAGGCAGCAGCGCTACCCACTGTGCCACCATGCTGCCCTCACAACTCACTAACATTGTGTAAATGAAGGCTACAACTGAAAATGATTTTAAAAAAGTCATGTAATGTGATGCTGGCTTCACTTGATGGACCAGGCATGTCTAATGTTCCCGGGAGTTTTCTTCTCCTGTTCTACTTTCTGTTGTATGTAGCTGTGAATATGTTTGGAAGTAGAGTCACCACAATGGAGAAAGTGGTGTGAGGTCTCCAAAAGATTCACAAAGAAAGCCAGAACCTTCACTGGCCTACCAGGAAGAGATATATAATAGCACCTGCATGCTTCGGTTAAACAGGCCACATAAATGGAGAGCTGGCTTAACATGTGAACTGCAACAATGAAAATAGGTAAATTTGCTCCTGATGCCAATGTAAAATCAGGGTGTTATTTTAATATACTAATTACATGCATTTTGTAATTGAGCAGAACTCATAATAAAAATTAATTTTCTCTAAAAAAATTTGTTTGAGTTACCTCATAGTTAACACATGGAGTAGAAAATTCCTTGAGTATGCCAGCTACAAGATAACTCGACTGGGTGTAACAAGTTGTTTCCATTTGAACTTCGTATTGGTGAGATACTGTTCTTTGAGAGACATTCAGATGGTTGTGGTTCTATATAAGTAAATTATTTTTGTGTTATCCAAAATATAACTAATAGGAAAAAAAAACTTAAAGAGAAAAAGCCTGTTCTGTGATGCCATTCTGATTTTTCATTCTTATTTCAGACATCCACTATCCTCTGTTTACATCTGTTACCCATAAATATGCTTGGATTTAGTTCTACAGACACAAAGATGATTTAAGAGATAACTGGTAGGTGGCGTCCACCTATAGATCACATACTACAAGTTAACTCGTATTTAGCAGTCAATGTTGTTAAAGGGTCAAAAATACAAAGACAGTGCCAGAAATTTATCAAAATGCCAGGGAGAGGGGAGAGGGTGACTGTAAACCTCTGGCTTTTGAACAAAATGCCAACAACGGATCTTAATAATGAAGATTTATTACCACAGTAGAAAAATATGACATAAATGCAGAATGCCTCCAACTCACCAAGATTATGCATATGAAGGCTAAGGCTGAAAACTGCAGGAAAACTCATCTATTGTGACATTGCTCCTAGCTCAACATCAGACCAAGGAGCGGATCTATTGGGATCCATGATAGTAAGGGACCTTTTCACCAATGCTGCCACTGCCCAATGAAAAAATTGAGTATCCGTAATACGAATTGACCAACGGGGATAGCTCAATGAAGCGATCAAATCGCGTGCTGAAATCAAGAGTGGGAAATGCCACGCTGCATTGTTAAAAGTATGATCATCTCTCTGTTAAGGAGCTAAGTCACACAGGGGCCCGTGGGTGTCTTAATCTGGCCTTGGTCAGACCACATTTTAGGAGTAATTAATGCGGTAATCCAGATAATTCCAAAGGGTTCATAAAATGTTTTCTTGCAATATCAAGTCTAAATGGGTGTGATGGATGAAGTGCTGGATTCTCACTAAGCACACTTATACCCACACCCATGCTCATTTGTGTCATGGCAATTTTGAGTCACTAGTTCATCTAAATGGTGGTACATTGACACATTAGTAAGCATAAATGTGTCACAAATTTAGAATCCTAACTTTGGATCCTGGGGCCAGAAGTGTCTTTGTGTAGTTTGCATGTTCTCTCCATATGTACAGGGCTTTTCCTCCTTTTTTCCCACATCCCCACATACTGTAAGTCCAGGTTACGTGAATCAGTGACTCTAATTTGTCCCAGTGTGAGTTTGGTTGTGTGCATGAATGGGTTCTGTGATGGACTGGCACCCGGTGCAGGGATTGTTCCTGCCTTATGCCTGATGCTGCTTGGAGAAGCTCTGTCCCAAATGACTTTGTATTGTATTAATTACTGTAGGTTTGAGAATCTTATGGTGTGTTGTTAGACATGCTGTAGGTTTGTTTCATATTACTCTTTTTATTTGCTTTGTTTTTGCTCTTATAAGTCTTGTGATGGACGCCCAGCAACTTATCCCAGCCTACACATCCAGGCCACTAGCGTAGAAGTGCCCAGGATTCCCGCAGGGCACCATGGGAGATGGAGTTCTGTTGATGGGAGATGGGGGCCACCGTGGGATGCTGCAAGAAGACAAGGGGATTTTTGTTTTCCCGTGTAGTCCGGAAGTACTCCCAAGTCACGGGGATGGAAGAACTGAAGTACTTCCAGGCTGAAGAAAAATATAACTCTTTATCTGACCCGGAATGGAATCATGTGGACTGAAGGACAGGAGCACTTCCGGGTCAAGGACTATTTAAAGGACTGTGGGAAACCCAGCAAGAGAGCCGGATTTGGGAGGAAGAGTGACAGAGCTGCTGGGTGGAGTGGAGGATTGATTAATTGTGATTTATTGTGTTATTGTTATTGATTATTGTGGAGATGGAGGTGCTTTGTGCACATTATTATAATTATTAAAATTATTACTGGGACTTTTACCTGGTGTTGGGACATGTTGTCTGTGGGTTTTATGGGGCAACAGCGACCCCCTAGTGTCAGTCTTTACCATTTTCTTTCTCCTCTCAGTGTCCATTGCGGTGTTTGGTTTCCCTTTCACACTTTATTACATATGATTAAGCTGTTTCCTGATCACTTCTGTTTAACTAAAATTGTTGTAATTTGTAAAACAACTCAGTTTCAGAATAGAGTTCCCTTCCTTTAAATGTGTGTTTGTTTTCATGATGTCTCTCAATTTTTCTAGCATTTCATTTTTCATCTTATTTTTGTAATTAATGTATAGAGTGTTGGGTTCATAACTGAAGTGCATTTAATAAGAAAGAATCTATCTGAATTGAATAAAATTATGTTATTTCTTTTGGTACATGGGCAGTAAGAGAAGTGAAAATCCATATAGACAAGAGAATGAAGCCCCCCATAAAGTCAATAACTGGGCCAGGTACTCTCAGGCAGTCCCACTAACCATTGCACCCCCGGCATCTTCTTAAGGTTTTTTTTAGCTTGGTTTGTCTAAACTGATGACCCATAAATGCTTTCCTCATTGTCTACCCTTTTTTGTGAATCTAGATCCTCTTATCTGAAGATTATAAATAAATAATTAACTCTAAAACAGCACATATTTGAGAGCCGTTGGGCAAAATGATCACATTACCCTTTTTTCTTTTATTTCATATGTAAAGAAAACTTAGAAGCAGCTGGAATGTCTTGGTTTGCAAATTGTGCTTTAATTATTCAGAAATTAGGTACTCAGTTACATTGAAAAACAGTGGGCACAATGGGTTGGAGCATCTGGGGTTAAAAACCACTATGCTAATTCTTATTGACTTTAGAGTAGGCAGCCGGCTCCGAGATCGCCAGACACGGTGTGTTGTTCTGGACCAGCTTCCTCTCATACTGAAAAATGACCCCGCTACTGCAATTAAATTGAAGGTCACCATCACAGCCTCGTTTCTTTGTAGGAAGCACCCACCATGGCTTGTGCTCAGTCAGTGTGTGGGCAGGTGGCTTGATGATCAGTGGTAAAGGACCTCATTTTTTTCACATAGATAACCAAAGCAATCATCCCATTAACTAAAAGAGTACTCTGCTACAAATATCTGGTGTCAGGCTCCATAGATAGCCATGCTGCTGAGTTCACATGCTTCTTAAACTTAAAGTTTTAAATGTAAATAGAGCTGAGGGTCCCCCTCATTTCTTGATCTTTCTGCCAGATGTAGGATGTGAAGTTTGCACTGCAGTGCTTCAAAGCATCTGGAATTGAACCTTTAAACATGAATGATGACCACCGATATAGACACTTAACACATTCTGGTTTACCACCTGAGGGCTGTATTTAAAATCTGAAGTGACACAGTTAAACATGGAGGAGCAGCTACCCAGTGAGTGGGTGACAGAGGTTCTAGCAGGCCAGGAAACAAGGGGAGTCATCTCTCATTTAGCCTTTTCAATCATCACAGCATCTGCAGCCTGGTATACAGTGATTTCAGAAAGAATTCAGGGCACATGCTTAATGAATGTGCCTTGGCATCACATTCAAGGTTAGGTCTTGCCTTTGTGCCCCATACTGCCTGGATAGGTTTGACTACCTGTGATACTGCATTGGAGAAGGAAGGTTCACACAAGAATGGATGACAGATGGAATCATGGATGGAGTAGATTCACAAAGCACTCAGGAACCTTCACTTTTTGCATACCTTATTGTGTTGTGGAATTCATTTTAAATGGATACATTTGCCATTTTTACCTCTCAATCTACATTCAATAATCCATTATGACAATGTGAAAATCAAAAATTGCATTCCCAACCCTTTAATTCAATACTTTGTAGAAGCCCCTTTGGCAGCAATAGCAGCTTTAAGTCTTCCTGGATAAGTCTCTACAAGGGTTGCAAACCTGGAGTTGGTATCTTTATTCCAGTCTTTCAGGCAGACCCACTCAAGCTTGGTTAGAGTGAATGGAAAGTCTGTAAACTGCCATCTTCAAGTCTCTCCACAGTTGTGCTGTGAAGTTTAAGTCTCAGCTTTGTCCAAGCCACTCAAGGACAGTTAGAAGACAGCATTGTATTACCTGTATGCTTTAGGTCATTCTCATGATGAAAGGTGAACCATTGGCCCAGTCTGAGGATCTGTGCACTCTGGAGCAGCTCTCCTTCAAATATATCTCTGTACTTCACTGCATTCATCCTTCTCTCAATTATCACCAGTCTCCCTGTCCTTGCCACTGAGAAGCCCACCCATAGGATGATGCTGCCACCATCATGCTTCACCACAGTGATGGTATTTGGCAGCTGATGAGCAGTGCCTCATCTTTGCCAGACATAGAGCTTCTCAAGAATCCATTTTTTGTTTTGATCAGATAACAGAATTTTTTGTCTCAAGATCTCAGAGTTGTTTAAATGCCATTTCGCAAATTCTAACTGGGCTGTTATATGCCTTTTATTCAAGAGTGTCTTCCATTCAGTGGCTTCTACCATAAACACCTAATTGATAGAATGCTACTGAGATGGTCATCCTTCCAATAGGTTCTCCCATCTCCGCAGAGAACTTCTGAAGCTCTGTTAGAGTGACTATTGGGTTCATGGTCACTTCCCTGACCATGACCCTTCTTGTGCAGTTACTGAGTTTGGCTGAATGGCCAACTCTAGGAAGAGTCTGGGTGGTTCCAAACATCTTCCATTACACAATTATTGAGGCCACCATGCTCATGGGAACACTCAAAACTTTGGAAATGGTTTTATATTCTTGGTCTTATCTATGCCTCACCACAGTTGTGGAGATTTACAGAGAGTTCCTTGAAATTCATCGCTTGGTTTTTGTCCTGACATGCAGTGTGAGTTGTTTAAACTTATACTGTATGCACTGGTGTATATCTTTCTAAACAATGTCTAATCAATTCAGTTTGCCACAGGTGGACTCCAGTGCAGTTCTGAACACATGTCAAGGATAATTAAAGCAAACAGTATGTACCTGACCACAACCTGGAGTGCTACAGCAAAGGAACTTAATATTTACAGTATGTGAATAAGAGATTTCCGTTTTTGATTTTTAATAAACTTGCTGACTTTTCTGAAAACTTCTTTTCATTTTGTCATTATGAGTTAAAATGAGAGGCAAAAATGTCAAATGTATCCATTTAAAATAAATCTACCAAACAATAAATTGTGAAGAAAGGTCTGATAACTCTCTGGATCTACTGTATATTGAAGAAATTCATGCTTCTCCAAAGAATCTTCTAATCATTACCCTTTGGCATTTGCCAATGACAGTGTGAAAATGTGCAGGCCATCAAGAGGTCGCTGGGATAGATGTGTTACCCAGGTGGCAAGGAAAAAATCATAAATCTCTGGAGGAATGAGGGCCAAATGTGAAGCATATTGCTATTGGTACTCAGTCTGCAGAGATTCTTAGTTCAAAGACAACACAAGATGTGAGGGCTCCAAGCGTCATTACAGGGGGTTCAGGTCTGCCATCCCTGGAACTAAATTATGCTACTTTTGACTACATATATGGTTTTGCAGCTTGGACCAATGAGATCCCAGGATGGATTTAAAACCTCCTAATAATTGGAGCTACAATAAACCTGGAGACAGGAGGAGTGTAAAAGCAAAGGCTCAACTGAATGAAAGAAGAGAGGCTAGAGAAAAGAGAGAGAGAAAGAGAATTCAGGTATGAAGGAGATGCATTTGTGGTGGGTAGGATGTTCTCCCTGTGGATTTTCTCTGGTTACTCAGACTTCCTACCACATTCTGCTCAATTACAAGTTGGTGGATCACAAAAAATGAAAAAGATGGTAAGCCTGCTATCAAATGTCAGACTTTGTTATGTACCGAGAGTGAAGCAAGGTGCATTTTATGTTTTATTATTGTTTCTATTTATTTTTTGTATAGTTGTGTACTGTCTCTTTAAACGGTGGCATGTTTCATGTTGTTTGTGGGTTGAACACCAAGAGGCGGAAAAACCCTGACATCTCTAATTCTGAGCCCTCTCACTTACTATATTAATAAGTCATTGTAGACCTAGCGAGTGAAAGCCATTGACATTTGTTACAGTTATTGTAAGTACTGAGTTATTCTGTCTTGGATTTTTTGGCCTTCTTGATTTGTTTAAGGATTCTGATTTCTGGAGTGCGATTTGGACTTGTTTGCTTTTGGATTGCTTTTTAGGCAACTCCTTTATGCCTCTTTTTGAGCATCTTGTTATATTTTTTTGATATTCTGTCAATAAATCTTAATTTTAAAAAGATAATTTGCATGCCAATCTTTGCAAAGGCTGAGATTTACAGCTACCCTCCTCTTGTGGGGCTTTTGTTGCAATTTTTGAAGGTTTTATAGTTGTTTTTCCAGCTCTGCATTTTAGGCATGCAAAGGCTAAGGCAGGCCAGTGGAACTGGAATTGAGCCCATTGAGGTGAGGCCTTTTCCAGGCAGGCAAAAGAGGCCTGGTGTGAAACCTTTGTGTTGTGCTGCGTTATTGAGGCCTTACACCTTTTTTTTAATGGAGGCTCCGATTCATAACATACATAAACAATTTCTCTGAACACACAGGACACGACCCACCAGCACAAATCAGCCTGACCCCAAACTTAACAAGAAAGCCTCTGGCTTTCAGAGGCCCAACAGAAAGTGAAAAGGCTTTAACTTCAAAAACTGAGAAATGAAGAAAGAACCATTGCAAAGCCCATGATAACAAAAAGGTTTTGATTATAGTTTAGAGATTTTACTTATAAAAGATTTAAAATAAAGCAAACTAAGAATGAAGCCAAAAAATAACTTCATAAAAGTAAGCCTCAAAGGCAGAAACAATCAAAGCGAGCCAGACGAAAATGCATATTCAGAACCCAAAAGACAAAAGCAAAGTCCAGAATTAAAGAACCAAAAATTTCTCTGTCATAAATCCACACTCTGAAGAGAGCTGGACAGACATTAACAGGAGTCAATGCCACAACAAAGAACTGACCCCATGCAGCCCAATAAAAAGACTAGAGGGCAGTCTCTCATCAGCAATGTCAAGAGGCCCCACATCCTGAGGCTGTATTTTAAGTGTGAAAGGCACAAAAAAAGGGAAAAAATATTAACATAAATCAGTGCTTTAAAAATATATTCATCTTTATATATAATACACTACCGTAGCTGTTCGTTTGTCTGTCCAGGATTTTAGATCAGCTGTAGCTGATAGACCTATCGTTAGACCTATTGACCTGAAATCTGATACACATATACTACGTGACCTCTGCTATCCACTTTCAGGGTGATGATTGACCTCCAAAGTTATTCCTCTTTTTATTTTTATTTTATTTTATTGTAGAATCAACTCTAGGCAGCGGCCAGCAGGGCGGCCATGCAGCACATGTGTAGGGGCACCGTTCTCATCCCTACCACCTTCACCGTCACTTCTCCTACCTGTTCATATCTTAAATAATTCTTAAGGCATCTGAAGACTTAAGTGCCAGCTGAAGTGAAAAATGAAAGAAAACGTACTAAGTAATTGCAACACAAACACTGACTTCACTGAAATCAGTTTTAACGCGAGAAGATGCCGACAAAAGAGGAGAAGAAGCGGGCCGCTAGGGTGGAGGAAAGAAGAGCTGCTCAGGAAGCAGCAAGTGCATCAACCTCTGAGCAAACGAATGCCAAATGTACACAGAAAGAGTATGAAAACTATGAATGCTCAAGTCAAGTGTATTCACTGCACGTTATCGTGCAGTGCACCATTACTGGTTAAGAAATAATACATAGCAGCAAAGTCAAAAATAATAATCCTTAACTATCTTTACAAAATTCTATTTAAAAGACAACTAAAAGTTTAAACAAAAAGAAAATACACTTGAACCAGGGCTGAGACCTTGGATGTTGTGCAACAGTGAATCTGCCCTGTGGTAAACAGGTATCCTTACGTATAGGGTCTGGCACCCTGCAACCCTTTCTAGGTGTCCCGGCTGGGCACAGCCCCCAGCCATCTGCCACATTGCCCCTCTGTCAGCTGAGACCCGTAGGGGCCAGCGTCCAGTCCCGCGAGGGCAGGTCTCCCACGGCTCAGAGCCGACACACTCCTGTCCAGGGCCTGGTCCTACAAAACAAAAACTGGAAAAAAGTGGCAGAGACGTTGCCTTGATGCCACCACTTGGCATCTTTCTTCATACCATACAGGCAACGCTCCCCCCTTCGACCGGCACCCCGGCACTCGCCACTTCGGCACGCCCTCCGAGGTCTCCATGCCCCGAAGACCGGGACATCTGATGGGGCCGCTTGCACCCACATTCTTCTCAGCTGCCTTCGGGGCTTCCCTCTGACACCACAGAGGGCAGCCCATCACCGGACATGAACTCCCAGCCTCACGTTCTCCCTTGTCAGATGAGCTGGCTTTCTTCCTCCAGATCATCCTCTCTCTCTGGGGCGCCCTGACGGTCTGGTTCTACCTATGGGAAAGGAATAGACCCTGTACCGTCTTACCTGCCCTCTTGCTCGTTCCGCCCCCACCACACGATTGGTCCTCACTGCCGCATCTACAGTCAGAGGTATGGCTACTTGGTACCCGGAACCGACCGATACCAGAGCCCCTTTGCATGACCCTCCTTTTCCCTTTACGGCACAGGTATTACTTACCTGCACCACCGCATCCCTCTGGCCGAAGAATCCAGCATTGCTCTGCTTCATCCACTGGCGTAGTCTTCAGTGACGTGATCGCCTTATCCTCCAGCTTCTCCACTGTGTCACGGAGGATGCGCATTACCTGGATGAGTGTCTCTGCGGGCTGAAAGCAATCCTTCAGCTCGCGCAGAGACGCAAGCAAAGCCAAAACGTCAGCTGGTGGTGGACTTACCTTCTGATCGGTTCTACACACTGGCTGCATGCCGCAGAGCCTTCTCCTCGGCTCAGTCAGGTCCTCCCTTGGCTCAGGATGGACATTTGTTGGTCCCGCCTCTGTCCAATCATCGGCAGGAACACAACACATACTGTCCAATCCCTCACCAGCCTCGGGGAGGGACCTGTTGTCCTCCATCGTCTTGTTGTTCTGTGACCCGATGGGGTGTCAAGTCTGCCGGCAGCTCTTCTGCCACTGCGGCTTTCGGATGCGCAGCAGCTCCCCTTCCCCAGTTTTGACAATCGCCGTCACCCTGGCATCACTCCCCAGATCAGGCTGCTTCAGCCACCGACGCAAGTTCAGGTAGTCCGCAGCTGCAAAACACAAAAGCAGTCCGGCAACACCGGATCCCCAGGGCTGACTGCCACTAAGGAGGGTACTTACCTCCTGAACCCCACCCTTCGGAGGAAGCTGCCTCTGTATGGCCTCTCCTGCCGTAGAGCCGACCCGTGTGTCCATGGCGACAACGCGCACCGGAGAGTCCGCTGCTTGCATGTCTTTCATATTCTTGTTTTCTCTTCGACACTTCTGTGGACCGTAGGCGGTCTTTTGGGTGAGTCGCTCCTACTTGCAGAGTTGTGCACGTACCGCTCTACCATGGTGTGTGTGTGGGGTGTCCTGCTGTGTCGGGCTGTCCACAAAATTATTTTGTTGATGGGTTCCCGCCTTGTATCATGCGGAAAGTCCCATCTGGAATACCATTGTGGTGAATCAGCCCCGGCACAGACAGGCAAACACCAATGGTTCAAAACCACACACGTTTATTTACAGTATTTACAATAAATAAAGTCCAGCACACAACCCAGTGTCTCAAACACCAAACACCCTCAAGTCCTGCCTTCACCGCCTCCACTCCTCTCCTCTCCTCTAAGCATCTTTCTCTTCCTCCCGACTCAGACTGACGACTGGAGGGAGGCGGCCCCTTTTATTCCCACCCAAACATGCTCCAGCTGCAAACCTGATGAGCTTCCTGCGGCACTTCCTGGTGTGGCAGAAGTGCCGCATGAGCACCCAGAAGCACTCCGGGTGTCCCTGGTATTTCTTCTGCCAGCACCTCCGGGTGTGGCAGAAGTGCTGACGTCCAGGGCTCCTTACTCGTCCGGGCGCTCCATGGCAGTAGCCACGGGCCCCTATAGGGTTGAGCTTCCATGCTCAATTCCCATGGTCCCCACACAAACCAGGGTGGCTGCCCTCTCATGGTCCGGGGGAGGCATAGTCCCTCTCTCTGTCCTTCTAGGCATTCCGGCTGGGCACAGCACCCAGCCACTCGCCACACCCTGTAATGGACAAAGAAGGATCAGAAAATGGATAGCTGGATGTGTTTCAAAATAAGGTGATATAACAATGAACAGGAAACTCTGAATTCCACAGTAAATTATTGTGATTGATTAGTAGTTCAAGGCATCCTATATGACACCATTATTATTGTAAAAATCACAGTTATTTTGTGAGTGCATCCACAGTATACACTTGGTTAATACATGACTGATGCTAAAAGCCTGTTGGAAAAGCATTTCTTCTCACCTCAGTAAGTGCTTTACACTAAATTAAATAAATGTAGCATAATGTGTGTGAAACCGTAACCTTTTCGTTTTAAGGTCTACATTTTTGGGAATAATATGAACCTGAACATTACATTTTAGAGCACCAGAGCTTTCCTCACTCCCATGCTTTTCCATAATGAAGTCATTTGCTGGCATTCGTCCACTGTGGGAAGCGACTAATTCAGCGCTCTGGTGTTCTGCGCTGTGCTGTCACCTCTTAGTATTCATCAGATGGTAATTCTGACCTTTGCAGATTATAAAAAAAATATTTTGGAACAAGAACATTGCAGTGATGTGACTGCACTTCAGGCAGCCTTCAAAGTGACAAATATTCAGTTTCCTTTTGCACACATTTCTGTTCCTGTAATGAGTAAGTGACAGGCAAGCAGAGGCCTTCTGTGTGTGATGAAGTGGCTCAGTGTGCATCACCACTTTATTGGCACTGTCTACAACCTCCAGTAGCTCTGGGCAGAATGAGGACAACGTTTTCCCTTCTCCAGCCTTAGAACTTATTTGTGCAATATGTCCATTCAGTGGGTAATGTGTGTGTGTGTGAATAAATATATGTACAGAGTATTTTTAAATTGAGAAGCTTTCAGCATGATAGTAAATCTCAGGAAGACCTCATAGTTATTCTGTGTTGTCAAAGGAGTACATTTAAAACTGATTTATGGTTCATCACATAATCAAGACACCTGAGCGGTTTCACTATACATTTAGAGTGAGGTCTAAAGCACTGACACTCTTATCCTTTCACCAACTATGTTCTGATAGATATGCTTTGTAGAAATGAATACGGAAAAGTGCAGATAGTTCCTGCCTTGTGCCCAGTGCTGCTCTGAAAAGCACCAGCTCATCTGCAACCATGACCTGGATTAATTAGATGTGCAAATCTGACCTAATATGCTGTATCTTTTTCTCTCACAAATGTTATTTTGGTATAATCATCCTATATCACTTTTATTAGTAGTGGCCTTATGAAATATTGTATATAGTACCATGTTTGTCCCTAAAGTGCAAATCCATCCATCCAAATTCTGAACCTGCTTAATCAAATTTTAGGGGCTTAGTGGCTGCTGCTCATGCCAGCAGAAATCAGGTTTGGATGAAGTCCATTGCAGGACACACTCACTCATACAGATTACCCAGAGAAACTTCAGGAAGAACACGTTGAGTCAACACCATGGCTGGATTGAATTTAAAACCAGTGTCTGCACGCTGTAAAGTAGCAGCACTGCTTTATCTGCTAAATGATGTAAAATGGCACAAAAATAATAGAGAGACAGAATTGAAAAACGTTTCTGTTTTAACAATGTGTTTACACAGATTATTGTAGAAACGGAACACACATGAAATGCATGTGTTCCAAATAACAATCTATTATTTCCACTCTAAAACTCCAGCACTTCACTCCCAGATAATCAAGGCATGAGCTGGGAGAACTCTGTGCACGTTCTGCGGCAGTGGAGGGATGGATTAGCAGGCTGCTTGCTGCTTGTCTTGATCGGCACATTTACAGGACAAAAGACGCTGACGGAGAGGTGCGAAGGGATTTAAGGTGGGCCAGATTTACAAGTTTTTTCATAGGCTTTGGTAATTCTAGTGTTAAGACATCGATTCCGGTTCCAGCGTCCAGAAGAACGTCATTTCTGGTTCCGCCATGTCAATTCCAGTCATGGCCTTTAAAGCCACCATGTTTTTGAACATTAGTCAGTTCAGTTTGGAACTCGAAGACTACACATAGTGCTCTTTTCAAATACCCTTTTGCAGCCAGGTACAATAGATGGGTGGCTACCCCAAACCTTTTACCTGTGTGGAGGCTGATTATTTCACAATAGATAGATAGATAGATAGATAGATAGATAGATAGATAGATAGATAGATAGATAGATAGATAGATAGATAGATAGATAGATAGATAGATAGATAGATAGATAGATAGATAGATAGATAGATAGATAGATAGATAGATAGATAGATAGATAGATAGATAGATAGATAGATCTGAACACACATCAGAATAACTAAAAAGGAACAAAATTAAAAAGAAAGAAAATGGATCAGAAGAAGTGACATAGTGATCATAACTTGGAAACTCCTTGACCTGTGCTCACATTTATGAAGCGTCTCAGAGCATAACAATGGTCCTAACTGGCACTAAATTCTAAGAGTGAGACAAATTTGGTCCTACTCTTAGGAGTGTAAGTAAAAGGATTTTATCAGTTTTAAATTTAAGAAACTTCTCCTAACTTTTTCAGAAGTAGGAGCTGCTAGAAGATAACGTTATGGTAAGGATGAGCATTCACATAATGAGAAAGACTGAATGTTTGGACATGCCGGACAACAATGAACTCATGAAAAGATATTGATTTGACAGGCATGGAATAATCTTGTACGTTACGTAATCGCTCCATCTACACAGAGTAGCCACATGCTGAAAGTTTTAGTAACGTTATATTGTTTGACCATAGGAAAAATGCCATTTTACGATTGCACTTATTTAGGCATGTCACAACCAACTGTTTCCTGAATTTTGCACCAATCTTTGAACACCCTTATATTGAATGCTAGATTTATACATTTCCCCACCAGTCCACATAAGGTAATGTGAAAGCAAGCAGCATTCATGCAAACTGGCCATCACAAAATGATCACTGCTCCAAATGTGGATGAGCACATATCTGTGAATCACAAGTGATATCACAGTATCAACAAACAGGTGCCCGTGTATGCAAACTGCATTTTAGTAGCCAGCATATTTCCCTGAAGATAAGCTGGGCTAGATGGGTGATTGACAGTGAAATGTCACACAGATATGCTAAGTTTTGCATTTCATGAACCCCTGGAATATTTGTATTACACTTTACCAGCCCAGGAAGGTTCAAGAAGGCTGCAGCTCTGGATAAATAGAGTCCCAAAGAAGATAGGGGAGATCATGGTGAGAGGAATGGCATATGACTCTGTAAGATGATCAGGATTACTGGAAGAGTGAACGTGACTTATAGCTGTTGCAATTCTCAGTAACTGTTACGAGGCATTTCCATAACAGCAGTAAGGTACTTCTGAAAGTACAGCTGTGGATCATTCACTGTTCAATAAACATTCCCATTATTTGGCTATTCTCTCATTTGATGTGTGTGTCTCAGCCTTTCCATCTTGGTCCTTAGTATAATAATATTCCAGATGTTGCTGCAAAGTGGAAACAATCATGTGCAGCTTAGCACAATATCTTACCAAATTATGTTTTCCTTCTTCGTCTTCTTCTTAGTAGTTTTATTATTATTTTTTTTTGTGGTGAAGCATTAGTGTTAGTATGAGAAAACTACACAGTATTATCATCACCATTTTGCAGCTGAATGACATCATTCATTCTTAATCGTGAGCTCCTGTTCTTAGGTGGCAGTAGGTGTAGGACACATCATAACTGTTTCTCCGGTCCTCTACTACAGAAGAACAAATTCTTATCCTAGTCAGACTTTCAGTGCAATTCCTAGGAGCAATTCTGAGATGCTTCCTAAGTTCAGGCACTGGTCTCAAAATTAAAATGTCTTTGAAAAAGTTGAAATAGAAGAAATGGAGCCTAAATAGGAAAGATTTATAAAGAAAGATTTGCTATTCAAAGGTTTATCTGCAATCTCAGATGAGGAGAGATACCAGCACTAACTTTTTAACCCATTGCATGAATGGCGTTGCGCTTGCTATATTTTCAGTAAGTTTTCCAAGTAGCTACTAAATAATAATACATTTTATTTATATAGCACCTTTACCATGCTTAAAATAGCGGTGTCCATAAAAAAAATTGTTGAAAATGTTGAAAAATATTTTTTGCTACATTAAATAAAGTTTAAATCCAAAAACCATTGATCGGAAATTATTACAGCACCAAATAAATATACAGTATATTTGAAAAAACCCTAAACAGATGCAAAATGTCAAATTAAAACTTAATGAAAACCACAGGAAAAATGGGATCAACTGATGATGCTATCCAAGTGTGCTACGCTGAATCTTATATTTTTTATGTCTTGGACATTATAGTAGTACTAGTAGTAATAGCAGTAGTACTGGAATGTGTTCAGAGTACAGTGAAATTCTTACCTGTCTGATCAACATGCAAAAGTTAATAAAGGAATGATTGTATATCAATTATTCCAGTACATGATGTAAATTTCTTTGTTTTATAGCTATACCTCTCAAAAAAACATTTTGGTGATGATTTTTAAAGCTCAAAAGACACATGAACATGCAATACAAAGTGTTAACAACAAGAAAGTACAGCTACTGTACATCTATCAGCAATCACAATTTATTTTAATTAGTGGAAATAAATGTAAAAATGGTTGTATGGTGGAGCACTGGTTATTGCCGCTCATCATCATCATCATTGGTCGGCAGCTCATTTGGCTATTGGTTAAGTGGCAGACTTTGTGTGGTCGAGAACTTCTTGTCGGTAGTTGGTTGTTTTTATAGTCCGGGAAATTACCCCTAGACCAACCCGGTGCCAGAAGGGGAACTGGCAATACCGATTAGCACAAAACAGCAGCAGTGAGATCGAATTCAGCCAGCCAGACAAACATTGCTGCTGCTGGGTTTAAATCCTGGTCTAGACACCATCGGTGTTGAGGTTACACATTCTACCTGCTTGTTCAGTTACTCTTCCACCTCCCAAAGACATGTGTGTTACGTTAACTGGCAATTGTTATGTTGACCCACGGTGACTGAAAGTGTGTGTATCTGTGAGTGAGCATGTACTGCAACTCCTTTTAATGTAGGCAACTGAGATAGTCAGGTCAGGTTGGAAAATAGATGGATGAGTGGGTGGATAAATTGATTTGTGATCTACACATAGCTATAAGGTTATAAGTTATAAAGGAGCACATAAAGAGAAAACTTATCTTCATGGTAAAAAAAATGACATTTTTCTTCTTATTACTTTCATTCTTTGTCATCGCTTCATTTGTCATTCATTTTTAAAAATAATGACACCTGTGTGACAGTCTTTCTCGGTCTTATTAAATGCTTCCAAAAGTACACTCTGTTCTGGACACTTACATCTGTTCTGGAAATCTATGCAATATTCATTTATTATGCAGGAACTGACCAGACAGAATAAATCCATTTGTACACTTCAGCTGATGGTGCTGGTGGTGAAGAAGATTTTTATGGATTATGCAGTATAAATAATTATTGCTGCTGTATTATATAAACTGAACATAAGATCAACATAATTAGCATATTAAAGGCTTATTAATCCAGTAAATTCAATTTTGTAAATCATCACTAAATGAATTTTGGAAATGAATAATCACAATCTGCAGAGAGTCCTGTAGAAAGGAGAATGAAGGTGAAGGATGTGGTTTAAAGAGCTGCATTTGGGTGCATGAATGGAAATATCCAGGAAAAGAATAGATGAAACTGCTTTTAATTACATGTGCTAAAGCACTTTTGCTCTTTTTTGCCTTGTGAGCTGATGGATTAGAATAGAGCTAAACTCACCAAATGTCAGTGTGAGCTCTGCTCAAATCAATTCAGCTGTCATATCTGTTCTGCAATCTGATCTTGTTATCATGGACAGAATGTTGGCATTGTCCCTGCCATAGTGATGATTTTAACCCTAAGAGTCTAACTATATTTGGGAAGAAATGCTCCAACCCTTATATTTCCCAATTGATTGTAATGCAAGTTTGGGATATATTATGATACAGAAGTTTAAAATAGTTTGATATTGACTTTGGTTTATGTCAAGAATTTACATATTCAACTACTTGACACTCTTCAATGTGTTTTCCACATAATCTACAAGTAATTATTTTATATTACTAAATGACACTTTCTCATGATGCGAAAAATCTATATATATAATTCACTAAGCCGCTGACAAGTAGCCACCTATGGAAAGCACGCACCGCCGACAAGTAGCCACCCATGGAAAGCACGCAAGGCAGCCACGGCCACCAACTCTAAGACCATTGGATACGACGACAACTCGCAGATCCACGCCCACCAACTTGGACGCGACGCCTCGGAAAAGATGCCGTCATTTATGTTTGTCTGTGCTAGAGTCCACATGCACCTCTGAGCCACGTTGACTGTTCATAGAGGCATGTTTCTCGCGGATGTGAATCGCTGTATTCAGCATCTAAAACAGTTTGCGAGGGGTATCCCATGGGATCCTTAAAACAATCCTTTAAAACTGAGGTTAAAACACAATGATGGAAGCAGTCGTTAAAAACCAATAAACCCTGTGCCTCTTTCTCATTAGCGTCTCACCTGCTTCACCAATGCAGGCCCTGCAACAGTCGAGACGCTCTCTCAGCAGCTGACCTTCTCTGTGCCTGACTCCACTACTGTCAGTCGCCTGATTAAAAATGGCCTTTTGAAGGGGAGCTATGGACCTGCTATACCACAGGAACACATTGCCTTCGAGCCTGCTTTCTCTCTCTCCTCACTTGCTCGCACACTGCACAGGGGAGAAATGCCCGCAGCACGACTCCACCCGGAAACCGTTTCAGCCACACTTCCACGCCCCTCGCTACGCTGTGAGTGCGATGATTATTTATTTAAAAATGGCCTTTTGAAGGGGAGCTGTGGACCCACTATACCACAGGATCACCTGTGACATTGCCTTCACATTGTTTTCCTTTTATTTATGATCCCGTCGAGCAGATCAGACACCCAGGCAAACAACGCTGAATAATCAATAGCTGCAACTACTTTGCCCGCCCCAACTCCTCACCTGAGTCGGTTTCATCTGTGTTCAGCAGTGTTTCCCAACCTCGGTCCTGGTGAACCCCTGTGGCTGCAGGGTTTTGTTCCAACCAGATTCCTAATCATTAATACCGGTGAAACTCATCCGGGATAAGTTGGTTTTTCAAACGCGGCCGTGTAGCTGGATGTAATAATCCGAGATGAATGCACGCCCCCGCGCTGAATGAAAAGCCAATGTATATTGAGTCTAGAAAACATGATCAGCAAGTCTTTGATAGGCTGCAACAAAATGATGAAAGTACGGGCGCATTTTTTTCACACAAGCTGTGTGTGTGTGTGTGTGTGTGTGGGTGGGTGGGTGTTAGTTAGTTAATTAGTTACTCGAAGGATTTCAAGATTTAATATGCACAAGCGGTAACACTGCAAAAGCAGCCCAAACCAGAAAAGACGGCTGGCAAAAAGTGGCCGACAAATTAAACGCGTGTGCATTGTACTTATTGAAACCAGTTTTACGGATTTTGCAAATGTTCATTTTTTCCCCTCTGCTTAAAAAACATTAAAAAAGCGGCTTGATTATGCGGTGTATACTACGCCGGGGGTTGGTATGCAGCGTGTAAAACAGTTTGTTTGTCGCGGATAATTTGCCTTTTATTTTTACATGAAGACAATTTCCTGTTAGATTGGCCTTTGCAATGACAATTAATAAGGCACAGGGCCAAACTTTCAAAAAGATATGCATGTATCTGCCAAAACTAGTTTTCAGTCACGGACAGTTGTATGTTGCTCTCTCCAGAGTTCCATCTTTTCATTCACTTACTGTTGTATCCTCAAAACCAACACTTTTAGACAACTGTGTCTTTCCGGAACTGTTCAGCCATCAATAAATGATTATGCGGCATATGCCTGCAGGAACACGTGCACGAGCGAGCGACACACACACACACACACACACATACAGGCGCGCGCGAGAGAGAGCGCGCTGGACGCATAAGAATAATAACACTTTATTACATTGATATACCAATGTTTTCAGTATTCAAAGCACTATCCACACATGGAGGAACTGGGAAGCGAACCCAAAATCTTCCACAGTCTCCTTACTGCAAAGCAGCAACACTACCACTGCGCTACAAGGCAGTTAAAGAATGCACTGGGCTCGATTTTGTTTTCACTTCTGTTTACAGCAATCAGGTTGTAGATAGCATTATTGCAATGTTACTTTTCTTGGTGGCTTATTACATTACGGATGTTTCACATGTTCATTTTTTTCCCTGTGCTTAAAAGACATTAAAAAAGTGTTTCTCAACTGTGACTCCGGAACAACTCAGTACGCAAGCTATATTAAGCGTCAACAACGAAGACTCGCTACAACTTAATGAACAAGTGCTGAAACTTATCCCTACCGACGAAGTAACTTTCACCAGCGTGGCCTCTATCGTCACAGACGATCCCGCTTTCAGTCACGGACAATTGTATGTTGCTCTCTCCAGAAGTCCATCTTTTCATTCACT
This sequence comes from Erpetoichthys calabaricus, assembly GCF_900747795.2. Classification (NCBI taxonomy): domain Eukaryota; kingdom Metazoa; phylum Chordata; class Cladistia; order Polypteriformes; family Polypteridae; genus Erpetoichthys; species Erpetoichthys calabaricus. The sequence continues at coordinate 79,770,622 of NC_041402.2, forward strand.
CACAGTGGTATCTACAAACCCACCCCCATTTGGACAACTGTGTCGTTCAGGAAGTGTTCACCCATCAATACATAATTATGCGGCGTATGCTACGCCACGGGTTGGCTAGTATATTTTAATAAGATTAACAATTGAAATATTTTTGAAGGTACTTGATGCAATGGGCATGATCAAAGATGTGACTCTCTAATAAAGCCTATAGATAATAAGTTAATGGTGTGTGACAAAATGAGCACCTTGGACTATGTGGACAATAGACATAGGCTCTGACATATTGTATCATGTTTTATACCAAATATTAATCCATTTCTTCATTAATTTTGGTTAACCCACACATCCAGCTTCTGTGCTCCCCGTCTAAAACTGGTTGAAATCTAAGTAGTTAATGTAAACTTCAGTGCTAACATTTGCAGTGCAACAAGGAGTAAATCAATAAGTAAGTTCAGTTTGAAAATTATGCGGTAACTGGAATGGATAGAAGCTTATACAATACAACATGCTAGCTGACGCCAATGTCAAATTAACATGGACACTCTACTGCAGGACTGCATCACTGTTGAACAACCAAATCAGTAAACAGTTTGGGTACTCATCTTGTGCAAACTGTATGGTACCCCAAGTCATCATGCACTATGGCATGTGCAGAGCCATAGCTGATATCCAAAAGTGCAGCAACAGCAGATAACATAATCCATCTGTCTTTTCAGATGAAGGCATACATCAAGTCGATGTGGACTTGTGTGCACAATGTTGAAGGTCAACCCAATCGAACATTGCTGGTTACTCTTGTTCTTTCCACTTTAAATCTTTCTACCCATTCATAAACCTCTTCCTGAGTCATGCTGTGTTCACTTCATCCTTTTGTAAATTTCAGCAGGATTCACTCCTTCTGCATAAAGAAATCTCACTATAGTATGTTGCTCAACAATGGAGCATACATGTTTATTTGGCCTTCGCTTCAACTAGAGGAATGGTAGAGCACTGCGATCTGCGTGTTTTGAGTTACCCATAAGTCATCACAAACAGGTTGTATTGCATTAACTTCCATCCATTGTGATTAAAGTGTAATTTTCAGATTGCATTTACTTTTTTGATTTAGCCCTTGTCACACACGTGCGCATATGAGACAGCTAAAGGGCTCAAAAGAGGGTAATTCCATGCCAGACCAGAGAGTGGCAGAGTGCACTGATCCTTTCTCTTTTTCCTCTGCAGACCAACCATGGGAAATTCTGCCAATGCCCGATGATGTGACTTCTGGTTCTGAGGCAGATGTCATCACTTCCGGTTCCTGTCCAGATGACGTCATTTCCACTGTCTGGCTTTAAAACTGCCATGTTTTTCTGTTACCTCAGTTCTGTTTTGGACTCAAGTCTGTAAAGCCCTATTTCTCATATTTTGCCTTTTTTTTTTCAAACCAACTTTCAGGTATATGGGGTGGCTGCCCCAAACCTTTTTGTGGTGTCTTTCGTATCTTTTCACATCCTGTATTCTGTAATGCATGTAGTATAAAATGCATTGCATTTGCATTTCAACAGATGATACATCACAAACATTCTTAATAATAATATGCCTCTCTACAAATGTTTGTGATGTGCGAACTGTTGGAATGACAGAGACATAGCAACCAGACAGACACACAGATATACAGACACACAGACATATTCTTTTCTTAATGTGGATTAGCGGGTTTGAGAATGTTTTGTTTTTTTTCTAATTTCAAGTGTTCATACCAGTTACAAAAAACTTTTTCCTTGGTCATTTGTTCATTATTACTCATAAATTAGTTATCATTAGTATTAATTAATCAGAATTATTAATACATTCCAAGAAGATGGAATTTAAATATATAGCACAATTTAGCTACAGAATGGTTGTCAACATGTGCAGAAGATAGGGTCGCCACATGAGCCGATCATTGCCAATTGTTAACAAGTGTTGGATTAGAATGTTGCTCTTGAAAATATATACACTTACCTGACTGGTGTACTTTTGAAACAAAGAATTGCACTAAGACTATAAAATTGCTGAGAGCCTTTTAGAACTTGAAATAGACTGACGGAACACATCTCGCTGAAACACTTACTCCTGAAATGGGACATACTAAGATGTTGTGCGGCTCTATGGGCTTCATTTAGTTGCTTAGTTAAGGAAGAGTAAGCCAACATTAGAAAAATGGTAAGGCTATTAGGTTTTAAAAAGATAGACACGATAAAGAGAAGTGTGTAAAACAGAGGAGGTAATACATATTTGTTATGGTGTATAAAATTTGTACATTTTAGTTTAATTTTCCATTATATTTTCAACAAGATAAAACAACAGATGAACTAAATTTTAAGACAAATCAAAGCAGGTTTTCTCACACCTCATTTTTAAAACAGCTGTTTCCAACATTGAAAGGAAGACATTTCTGGTGGTTCAATTACTTTATAACCTGGGAAAGGATGCTGTGCTGACACCCCAGGCTATTGATTACTTTATGGATGGACATTTGGGATAAGAATGTGGTTTACAACCTGGGAAAAGGGAAACTGAGGCAATATCAAAGAACTTTATTATCTGGGAAAGAGTTTGAGCAAAATTCATCAATCACATTGACAGCCAGCCAATCAGGTGCATGTGTTGTGAAACCAAGGCATGACATTTCATAATAAATATGCCTTGGTTTGAAAGAGGAAGGAGAGAAGAGGAGGAGGAAGGAGAAGAAGCAAAGAGAAGGAGGAGAAGAAGAGGAACAGACCAAGACGGCATTGGTCGTCAGAAAGGCATCATGAACATCCATTGCTAAATCAAACGCCTCCCTGGGACATTCATCCTTGTTATCTGTAACTTTTTCGTAAGCTTTTCCTAAAGACTATATATATTCAGACTTTCCTATCAGTACCTATTCTCTATTATTCTTTGTTCCAGTGGTATTATTATTATTATTGTAATAAATACCATGCTGCTTTTAATTTTCTATGCTTTGTCTTAATGTCTAGAGTGATTGAAGTAATAAGTCAGATTTCTTTGAGCACCTGGTGACAGCCAGATTTTTTTGCCATTATTTCTGCGCTGCGAGGTTTATAAGGCTGAGAGTGAGGGCGCCACTCAAAAGAAGGGACAGTATGATAAGAAGAAGGTATTCTTGGCTGATAAATGGCCTATAGTCAAGAGTGCTGAGTCTTTGTATGTTTAAATGTATTCTTGTAGACCAAAAGTAATATTTAGGTCTGAGATATCACTGAAACATTGTATGTTGTTCGTGCCGATAATAAGTAAGTCTCTTGAAGTGCTGAGTGACAGGCTGATGTGTGGTTTAAAGTGCTAAGTGTTAATCAGCGTGTGTGTGTCATTCATGGGGCACTGTTGTGGTTAGGGTCTGTGTGTGTGTGTGCGTGTTCATTTTAAAGTGCAACAGTAGACCAACCCGATAACTAAGCTGACGAGAACATTTACCCTTAAGAAATCAGGTAAAGGGTAAGTAGAGGGAAATACTACGATAATACAATATTTATGTTTTGTATGATAAAATAACATTGTAATCCTGCTTTATGGTCACAGCTGCTATGCCCAAAGCGGTGACACACGCAGGCGTTGGGAGCATTCTACTGGTTTTGGTTACTTAAAATGAACCGGGATGGATGAGGGTTTAACATTTTTTCCCCTAGAGTGGAAGACGATATTTCGGGAGGACAATTAGTTCAGTTTTGCTATGCTGACTAAAGCCCCATCTCCTCTGGTCAACTTCCAATATAAACAGAAGAGCAACCAAAAGTTAACATTTATTGTGGATCCTAATGCTCTTGAGAACTTATAAACAGCCTTCTGACACTTAAATCACCAATTTCTCCCATGACTAACAATCCTCCTTATTATGTTTTGTGAAATCATTCTTTTCTTCCTTAGAAATCTATTTCCATTAAACAGGGTTTGCCACACCAACACCCTGATGATATCTTTGTCTTGTTGTTATAGCAGAAAAAAAGCCAGAAGAGCACCAGACAGAGCACCAGTCTATTTCAGTCTGTTTCACTTTTGAATCTTGTTGCTGATTTTGTGAACTTTTAGCACAACCAATGTCTGACCTTCTGACTATCTTTTTGTTTAAGCTGTTTCTCATTTTGTCATCTCTTGGTCTCCCACCTGAACTTCTCCTTCAAGTGTTAATCACTGTACAAACTGGTTACAACACTATTGTATGACGCATCGACTAAAATGATTCATGGATTAATGAAAAAGAATCTAAGAGGAAAAGGACAGTTTAGTTAGACATTATGACTCAATAAAGGCTGAGCAGAAGGAGAAACTAAAGAGACACATCTGTACACCAGCTGTGCAGTGCTTTTATTTGCTCCATTTATAACACAGACACCACAGTGCAGGATGCTTTATGACAGTAACTTACAAGGCCAGGAGCTTCAAGGTTTATGTCCCAAAGATGTAGTACTAGGGTGTTGTACCGTGTTAGCCATTATGAATGTAGAGAAAAGCCAAGCAAAATGACACCTTTTATTGGCTAACTAGAAAGATTACAATATGCAAGCTTTCGAGGCAACTCAGGCCCCTTCTTCAGGCAAGATGTAATACAGAAACTGAAGTTTCCTATGTTTATATACACACTCTAGGACAAGAAACAACATTGGTAAATATTTAAATGAGAGATTTTGAATGTAAAAAATTAATAGATTCATTCAGGCTAGGGTTAATTTAGCAAGAGAGAAAAGAACAATGTATTGTCAAGATCTCTGGATAAGATAACTGTCCAACAAAGTCTTTTGAAGTTTGTAATGAGTTTTTTCAAAACAATGTGGGTCTGTAGACAGGTTGTCTGTCATTCTGAGAGATGTAAACAATCCTCATATCTGGCCATAAAACTCTTGTCTTTATTCAATCCATGTTGTAAAGTATTCAATTTTAGCATGAGTTTAACTTCCCATTCTTTTCTCTCTTGCTGTGTTTTGAAGTTGCCCATAAGCACTGTGACCTTAAAGTCCTTCTCACAGTGTCCATGGCTGTTGAAGTGGGCCGCCACAGGAACATCTGTGTTGCCATGTTTAATGTGGAACCTGTGTAAGTTCATTCTCTGGCGGAGTGTTTATCCAGTTTCTCCCACATAGAGTGCAGTGTCAGGACATTTCATGCAGAAAATTAGGTAGACTGCATTAGATGATCTGCAGGAAAATGATCCCTTGATGTGATGTTCAAGTCGGCAGTGTGGTATAACTATACGGTCTGTATCATAGATGTGGGCACATGTTTTGCATCTTTTCTGTAGGCATGGAGATGTGCCATTTTCTGTTGGTTCACTTAGGGAGCCTCGGACAATTAATTGTTGAAGGTTTGGTGGTTGTCTGTATGCCAGGAGGGGAGGTTCAGGAAATACATTTTTCAGTGTTTGGTCATTGTTTAGTATTGGCTGAAGTTCTTTTATAATTTTTCGAAGTGTTTCAAGATGTGGGTTGTAGGTGACAACAAGGGGGATGCGATCCTTGTTGTCTTTGTTTTTATATTCCAGAAGGTTGTCTCTGGGTATGGCAGTAGCTCTTCTTATTTGAGTGTCTGTTGTTTTCGGGGTGTAACCTTGTTTGATGAAATCTTGTCTGAGCTCCTGCAGTTGTTGATCCCGGTCTGTTGGGTCTGAGCAAATACGATTGTACCGTATTGCTTGGCTGAAAATAAACCGACAGACAGACGGACCTACCTGAAAAATGATAGCTTCCACCCCAAGCATATAAGGCACTCCATTATTTTCAGCCAAGCAATACGGTACAATCGTATTTGCTCAGACCCAACAGACCGGGATCAACAACTGCAGGAGCTCAGACAAGATTTCATCAAACAAGGTTACACCCCGAAAACAACAGACACTCAAATAAGAAGAGCTACTGCCATACCCAGAGACAACCTTCTGGAATATAAAAACAAAGACAACAAGGATCGCATCCCCCTTGTTGTCACCTACAACCCACATCTTGAAACACTTCGAAAAATTATAAAAGAACTTCAGCCAATACTAAACAATGACCAAACACTGAAAAATGTATTTCCTGAACCTCCCCTCCTGGCATACAGACAACCACCAAACCTTCAACAATTAATTGTCCGAGGCTCCCTAAGTGAACCAACAGAAAATGGCACATCTCCATGCCTACAGAAAAGATGCAAAACATGTGCCCACATCTATGATACAGACCGTATAGTTATACCACACTGCCGACTTGAACATCACATCAAGGGATCATTTTCCTGCAGATCATCTAATGTAGTCTACCTAATTTTCTGCATGAAATGTCCTGACACTGCACTCTATGTGGGAGAAACTGGACAAACACTCCGCCAGAGAATGAACTTACACAGGTTCCACATTAAACATGGCAACACAGATGTTCCTGTGGCGGCCCACTTCAACAGCCATGGACACTGTGAGAAGGACTTTAAGGTCACAGTGCTTATGGGCAACTTCAAAACACAGCAAGAGAGAAAAGAATGGGAAGTTAAACTCATGCTAAAATTGAGTACTTTACAACATGGATTGAATAAAGACAAGAGTTTTATGGCCAGATATGAGGATTGTTTACATCTCTCAGAATGACAGACAACCTGTCTACAGACCCACATTGTTTTGAAAAAACTCATTACAAACTTCAAAAGACTTTGTTGGACAGTTATCTTATCCAGAGATCTTGACAATACATTGTTCTTTTCTCTCTTGCTAAATTAACCCTAGCCTGAATTAATCTATTAATTTTTTACATTCAAAATCTCTCATTTAAATATTTACCAATGTTGTTTCTTGTCCTAGAGTGTGTATATAAACATAGGAAACTTCAGTTTCTGTATTACATCTTGCCTGAAGAAGGGGCCTGAGTTGCCTCGAAAGCTTGCATATTGTAATCTTTCTAGTTAGCCAATAAAAGGTGTCATTTTGCTTGGCCTGTCCCAAAGATGAAATGAAACAGTAAGAATATAAAACATTGAAATATTTTACCACAGCTCATTCTTTGCTGCTTAATTTTTTAATTTACTTTAATTTATTCTAATATATTGTGTTTCTATTCATGATCCCAACATACTTAAAGTTAAACACAACAGTACAAGAAACAAAACAGAAAACTGCTATGCAAAATTTACACAAAATACTTTGTAAGCGTATATAGTGTATGAGCAGGGGATTTTGAAAAGGGAGCTTGAGAATTGTGGTCTTAATTTCAACATTATGGAGAGAGGTAGCTATAGATGTTTTACTTGTCATTGGCCGCAGGAACACATTTAATTATTTTCAGTATATGACAGGAACACAGCTCCCATGAAATCTACACCTTAGTTTATAACCAGAACATAATGGAGGGATTACATATTTTAGGTAATCTGCATAATGATCTGGCAAGTAGTGCTGCCATCCTTGAACGCCTACCACTGCAATCCTCACTAAAATCAGCTAAAGAACATGAGATACTTTAGATAAATGCTTTTTCATTGCCAGTCATTGCTTTCATTGCTGACAGAAGCATTCCAGCAGTTAGTCTTGTCACAGGATCACTGCTACATTTTGACAGGCTGTATCAAGAGCTGCTTTTTCTGGATAACAAGATTTTGATTCACAGACCACAAAAATAAGGTAGCAGTTATCAGTTGACGTAGCTCAATATAAGCTCTAATTGTTCAAGCAGTTTTTTCTTAATGATCATAATTATTTTTCGTCACAGGTGTTTAACTGTCATAATTAAAAGTCCTTAAAGAGCAATGAATATGCAGAGAGAATCATTTCTGTATGATTCAACAGTTGAATTTTAAAAAATATTTCTTAACCCCAGAATTGCAATATTCTTCTGTCTTACTTTGACATTGAGCTTGGGCCAAACATCATATGGCTCCCAGGAATACAATGTTATTACATTACAATGTACAATGACATTAAAGTTTGATGCTCTTCACTTGTTAGTGTGTATACCAAACCTATGGAAATCTCCCAAATGTAGACCACATAGTTAAATGTTAATGTCCTGATTGTATAATTTTCCTGAAGTCCTCTGAAGGAAAAAAGCTGACATCTGTCTTTTATGATCTGGGATTAATTTTAATTTTTTCTGACGTCTTTCTTGTGTCTCTCTAGTCTCAGTTCCTTACATTGAGGGTTCTAATTTTTTATTTATTTATTTATTTTATTTATAAAATTAACTGAAGTGTATTTCTGAATATTAAAAAGTTACTATTTTACTGTGACAGAATTGATTATTTTGAGTGTCACAGTGTTTGTCAATGGTTTGTGGCCAGCAGGGGGCACCTATAGGCATACACTTCCGGGTGCAAATATTGTGCTTTATTTCACAATATTACTTACTGGTGTCCTTCCCTCAGTGCCACAGTGTCTCCCTCACAGCCCAGTACAAGGTAGAGTAACATCAGTTGCTCCAGTGTTCCTTCTGTTCTCCTCCACTCCACCCAGGCACGTTTTGCCTGTCTCCTCTCTGAAATCTGACTCTCTGTGCTGAGTGGAGGGCTCTCTTTAAACTCCAGACCTGGGAATACTTTATCTACTGCCACTGGGAAGCACTTTCAGGTCAGATAGGACCACAACGGTCCTTGTGTCATCACTGTCCAAGAGCTTCCGTTGGAGGCCTACACAGAACCCAACAGGGCAGGGCCATCGGATCACAACTTCCATGGGGCCTCACAGATATGACACTGCCACCCAATGTATGGTTAAACACTCTGTCTATAGCAGGCAGTCACCTACTGTGCCGTCCTTCCCAGTTCCCAAGTTCATCCTTGGTGCTTCTCAATGGCTAGTAGGACACTAGTCCCACTCTGGCCACTGTAACATTCTTCCATATTTGGGATCCTGGTATGGAAAGGAGATATTGTCGCTTCCTTCCTGAAATTCCATTATAATAACCTCCAAGCCAGATTAGGGATCGGGGTCCATATTGACAGGGGCGCCGGTTCATCAATCACAAGCTACCATGGTTTTGTTATCCAGGGATCACCAGGAGTGTGTGGCAACACTGTGATGAGTTAGAAGAATGTTTGCAAGCAAAAAACAAAACAAATTCATTTTGTTCATGTGTGCTTAAGTATAAGAAAATTCTGGTATTGATTCTTCTGCTTTGAATTTTCTAAGATTCTAAGATTTCTAAGATTACTTATTAGAGAGTTGGCTTTAGATAAAGAGTAGTATAGGTTGAGTATCCCTAATCTGAAATGATTCAGAACAGAAGTACAGGTACAATTCTGCTACAACGAACTGCCAGGGACCTAAAAAATATTTTGTTGTAATGAAAATTTAATTGTAATGAGATTCTGTATTTGTCACTGTAGTGCTTTCTTTAACTTGTGTCCAGGTGTTTGCAATCATTTCAATAGCTTCTTTCGTGTTAATTTTAATCTTTTCCTGTCTACAAGTTATGCTGATGAGAAATTTTCTCAGCATTTCCTTGCGATAATACACTTTCAGGGTGTGAATGATGCCCAAATCCAATGGTTGAAGCACTGCTGTGCAATTGGGTGGGAGAGATTTTAACGCGAACATTATCTAAATGCGGAAGCATGTTGTGGGCAGCACAGTTATCAATCAGAAGCTGTGTAGTGAGGCGCCACAGAAGCGAATCCTAAAAGATCGTGGTTGCAGTATAAGTTCCCTGTCTTACACCCCAAAACACAAGGCTGAGTCTCAGTACTTTAGCAAAACCTGCTTTATTCAGTTTGAAACAGGAACAGCGGGTTATTTATTGTAGCATGATCTGCCACTATCCTATACACAGACACAGCAGTCAGACAGGGTTGTGACCAGGTTAGTGGCCAAATAATCTTGTTCCCTGTATTTACAATGTTCCTTGCATCACCCATTGAGGTCTTTTCTGTTTGCTTTGGTGAAGAGCCACAGCAGAGCTCAGAGCGGGCTGTTTCTCCAGCAACAGATAAACACTCCTCCACAGACGCGGTGATAGCACTTTAGGACGCTCTTTGGGGTGTTGTCCATTTGGAGGAGGTCCCAAGAGAGTTTAGAAACCTCACATTTTCTTGAATGAGTGCCGCATTAATAAGAATGTTTCTTGAACGAGCATCACTTAACCACATAAAAATGGCTTTTTCAACGTCTTCAAATGCAGCAGTTCGCATACATTTGCAACCCGAGATTTTTCTTCTTTTTTTGCTGGGTCTTTCAAGAAAGTTGACAGTGTCGATGATGAAATTCCGAATACACTGGCAATGTTTTTTTTCTTTTTGCCGCAATCGAGAGCTTAAAAAAGGTAAAGTTTTTTTTTTGTAATATGAACTGTTATCGTTTTTTCATGTCTGTCGTTTCTATAGGAGGGTGACAATGAGTTAAATTCCAATGGATGTTTTTCAAAAAAGGTAGCACTGAAAACCACCGAAAACATAAACAGCAAAAAAACAGTAGGAGGAAAGTTTGAAGAAAGAATTTTTTTTACAATGTTTCTGTTTGGGGATCGTTGTGCACAACTGAGCTGCAACCACAGAACTAACTGCTCTGCGGATGATTCATTCAAGCATTTCAAGGTCTTTTGAACACTTTGTTGTAATGAAAGTATCTGCTGAATGTATTTCATAGTAACGAGATTTCTATAGACTTATGTCATATGGGGAAACTGCTGGGACCATAAAAATACTTCGTTGTAATGAAAATTTTGTTGTAAAGATATTCGTTGTAACAGAATTTTACCTGTATTTCAGATTTTGGATTATTTGTGTTGTCAGGGATGGCTGACAGCCAAGGATCAGGGGGAATAGCGTGCACTGGGCATTATCTCCTCTGGAAAGCTAAATGGCATTCCTCCTGGGTTGCAGGGGTACAATGGATTTCCACATGGGGTTCTTTGACTCAGTCCTGTTGGGTTCTGTGGTTGCCACTAGGGAGTGCTGAAGGGACTAAGGAGCCCATTTCATGGGGTTTCCGTCTCACCTGGAAGTGCTACCGGACCACATGTATGGAAAACTGGAAGCACACTTGGGTGGAAGATAAAAGGAGCTTCTTGCCTCAGAAGGACAAGCTGAGTCAGGAGGAGGTAGACAAAGCTTGCCTTGAGGAGAGACATAGGATTTATTGTTGAGAGAAGTCTGTTCGTGGAGGATTAAAACCTGTACAAGATATTGGATTTAATAAACCACTTTTATTGAAGCCTTTTGACTGTGTGACTACACTTGTGTTCTGGGTTTGAGGAGCTGCAGTGCCCTCAGATGACTTAGTTGGCACAATTTCCTGACTGTACTGTTGGCAGGGACCTGCAAATTTCAATCATTTCTTGTGGCAGAAGACCCACACTCAAGCGTACAAGTTATTTATATAATGTGACTGTCTTAGTTATAAAAATGGGGAAAAAATTGGGTAAGAATAACAGGAATCCTTCATTCAGCCGATTGCCGGTGAATATCAGTCGCCTGCTAGCCTCTTGGGATGATAGTGAAGGGAATGGCAAAACCAGTCTATACTCAAGATCCCTTCCGCAACAAAGAGTGGAAGATTGGCAGGAGGTGAATGCCACAGAAAACTCCTCGCTAATTTCAAGCGACGCCAAATACATAAAGGTATGTGCTGTTGCGGGATTCGAAGTGCCAGGGTAACATTTTAAACGCTTGCCTTATTGTATGAGAAATGGCTTGCTGTCTGCCATGTTATTTTAAACCAGGACGGGATGGCGATGGTTCACTGGGGGACCAGATCGGTGAAGGATTTCCCAGATCCCTATTTGCCGAAGAGGACCATGTGACAATCGACAGTGCAGTCCCAGAAGGCCCGCGAGGTGATGGAACAGATTTGGGTGACTCCAAATATAACCCTGCTGAAAATTATACACGAAAGTCAAGGGTGAGTGCTTTTATTACTCCTACGGACTATGGTGAAGACAGAGACCAGTGTCTGGAGTTCAATAATAATTTAAAGCCACCGAATTGGACTGGTTTTCTAAAGGGACTTCATTTCCCACAATTCCTTCACAGGGGTCATTGTGTGTTATTTTCAGATGGTGATCGAGGGATATGCATATTCAAATCCAAGCAAAGTTTTATAAAAGAGGTCCTTATTGTGGAATTGTCCACTTGTGTTTTAATTTCGGGTGTGAAGCCGTGTGTGATGGAGTGGCATAGAAAGCAACGTGTTGTACAGTGTGGTTTGTATTGCAAAAGAATGAGAAAAGCTTACAAAGAGTGCAATTCCATTGAGGTGGACCAAGTACTTCACCAGATGTTTCCTGAGGCTTACAGCATATGTTAATCCGAGACCCTGTCACTAAAGAGCTAATAAACAGTCTTTCCAAGGTCTTCTAGGCGTTGAGTGTGTAGGTGTGTTGAGTCTGTTAAAGATGGAGAATGTCGTAGGAAGTCAAAGATACAACCATATTACATTTTGATTGACCAGAGGTTATTAATTGCATACTGAAATATCAATTAAGTAAAGAAATGAACTGATTTTACAATGCTTAATATCTAGTATTTGTGATTATTGCACAGTTTATTGTAACTAAAAGTGAAAGTAAAATTTTCACACTGGTGGTCATGTTTTACCTGACTTATCACAAGCCCCGTAAGGATCTTAGATCCCTCTGTATGGGTGATGTTTTAACCTTTTTGGATTTCAGGTAACATGCAGAAGCCTCAAAGTCTTGTCACGGTGAGTAGAATTGTAGTGCATTTTGGGAATGTTTAAAGACAAAGCAGGATTCAGAGTATTTTACATAGTTAGAAAGTTAAGTAGAACCTGCATTCCATTTACATCGGAGGTTGCATGTCGGATCTGAGCATGTCCCAGTTAAACATTTAGAAAACCAATATGGGTGCATCCAGGAAAACCTCTGTTGTGCTTGTTCCATTACAATAAATAGCAATGTATTACGCTGTATTTTTCCTATCCAAGCACCTAGCAACATATCCACCGATAGAAGTTGGACAGCACTCTGTGTATGAATTATTTATGGAGACAAAATAGACAGAAGTGCTAATAAACAGCATACTACCACATCTTTCACTAAAATTTGTGGTGTATGTCACCATTTTGGATTGATGATCTTAAATCGGACAAACTCAGACTTGACAAACCAGCCCAGAGTTTCCAAGTAGAAAATCTGGCTTATGAGAGCGGTCCAGTTGAAACTTCTGTTTAGGAGCTTGGAAATTCTGACTTCCCACTTCAAATGGAATGCAGCATTAGAATGTTTTGTATGGCCTGCGTGTTTACAGCTTCGAGCAGTTTTCGATTTCCATGGGAATTGACCTCAAGCTTATGATGAATTAGAACTGTCTGCTTATCGAGCAGAAAGAAAAACAGATGTGTGTGTGCTTATTTGGGCAAGAAGTAGGTTGAATGTGTGGGGAAGAGGGGAGCAGGATGGTGAGTAAGTACCTTTTATTAGACTTGATGAAAGAAAAGGTTTACTTCAACTGGTACACTGTTGCAAAAATTGTGCTTTTATTTGCTTTTCTGACTCTTGTAAAGAGGCGGCACGGTGGCACATACAGTAGATAGCACTACTGCCTTGCAGGAAGGAGACCAGAGTTTGTGCCCTGGGATCTCCCTGCATGGAGATTGCTTATCCTCTCTTTGTCTGTGTGGGTTTCCTCCCGCTGTCCGAAGACAAACAAGTTAGATGGCAAGCTAATAAGCTAAACTGGCCATAGTGTGCATTTGGTGCGTGTGTGCTTCCTCTGCAATGGACTGGCACCTGTCCAGTGTTTGTGCCTGCCTTGTGTCCTGTGCTAGCTGGGATATGCTCCAGTCGCCCTCCCAAGACCGTGGTCTGGAGTAAGCAGGTTGGAAATTTACATGAATTATGTAAAGAGCTCAGCACAGTTGCAAAAATGGACACTTGTAGTGAGCCTTTCTATATCTGTTACAAGCTAAAGATTGACACTTTCTATCTGTTGCTTACCTTCTGGACACTTGGAAAATGAGTGCTGTCTCTGGCAAGAAATCTTTGATTATGGATATATAATCAGTGATAAAGAAACTGGGCCATCTGGGAACTGTCATCTGGGACTGAATGAAGACTGCATGGACCTATCCAGGTTGTGTAATTCTTTCTTTTGCTTATATTTGCTGCGATTGGTTATCATGAAAATAAATATAATTTTTAAGTAAAAGCTTAAACTCAGTGTCTCTGTCTGATTGTTACTAGTGAGCCGAGTGCTAAGACAGATTATTCCCTGTCTAACCACAGTTCCTTAAGGGCTCAAAAGGACACTTTTGGGAAAGTCCTTCATGAGTGGTGTGGTGAGAGAGCCAGATCCCTTACCTGGCTGAAACACCTTCTTAAAGGAAGGAGAGAACATGCACATTGCATTATCTCCCTGCTAGATGGCAGCCATCCTGGGTTGCAGTGGTGCCTCAGATTCCCACAAGGCTCCATGGAAGTTGGTGCTGCCAAGGGGTGCAGCAGGGACTGCAGAACCCTACTTTGTCGGCTTTTGCCTCAGGTAGAATTGCTTTCACACCATGCTAACAGGCCACCGGAAGTACTCATGGGTGCAGCAAAAAAGAAGACCACTGCCTTCAGTCCAGGAGCCAGAGTCGGGAGGTGGAGCATGAAGCTTGCTGTTGGAGGAGTGGAGACAGAAGGAAACAACAGAGACAGCGACAGATAAGAAAAAGACAAAGAAAGAAAGAAGAGTGATGTTTAATGGTGCTGAATAAACTGTGCTTGGTACTTTGTTGTGCTTAGGTGGGAAATGAGAAAATCATTTTCCACTGAAAGAAAAGCCTTGTGTGTTGCAGAGACTTGTGCCTGTGACCGTCCGTGTTGGGACTGGAGAGCTGGTGTACACCCTGCAGGCCACAGTGGTAAGCTGGGTTGAATTGAGGGACTGAAAGTAAAAGACAGTCACAGTCATTGAGGCAGCTTGCTGATAGAGAACCCTGCTGCTGAATACATGGGCTACAGAACAGACAGTGAGACAGGAAAGATGTTACAGGTGACAGTCATATGGCTGGTTGGACATTTCTTCCTATCATCCATTAAGAATAGAAATAGAATAGAAACCAAGAAGTCAGTTGGTACCTCTTGTGCTAGGTGCATGTCATAGATGATCTGGTAACATAGATCATTTATGATAGGAAAAAGTGTATTGTATTTGAAACTGACACGAAAATTGTATGCCATAGTGAAAATCAATCAATCATTTGGTTGATAGGCCTTTGATTATGACACACTAAAACTCTGCTAAAATAAAATGCACTACTTCCATGTTCATTATATGACATATTTTGACACAAATAACCTTCCATATATTGACAAGGATCGTCTGGCAAAAAATAACAATGTTGTACTGCTGCACTTAATTTGTTTATGTTAACAAAAACCCCAGAATAGCACATTATGTCCTGATACGGAACTTTATCAGGGAAAAGCTAAAGGGTGACCTAAGAAAAAAAACCCAATAAGGCCTTCTTCACCTCTTCGGCACTATGAAGGCAGAGCTGGCACTAATGCTAACTTGCTAAAGAGCAGATAAACACAATGTATTGAAAAATCAGGACAATAACACTGAAGGGTGAAAGGAGGAAAAATGAGAAACAGACTTCAGGAAAACTCAGCAGGGAACAGTCCTAAGTTGATTCATGGCCTCCTGACCCTGACATAGAAGCATTAACAGTAAAACCCCAATTTAACGTTCCTATATTTAGCATTGTCACACATTTAACATTTTTGGATGCTGCTGCTGAACATTAAAAAAAAGGTCTTGTCTGAAGAAGAGCACATCTTTCAAGGTTATGTTCACACTGCAGCTAAAAGTGACTCCATTCAAATTTGTGCTTCATGTCTGATTTTTTAATATTGATTGCTCAAATTAATTTTGCAATTTATCCAAATTTGATGTAAGTGCAGGTATCTGATCTGAATGTGCTCTGAACGCAGAAAATCAAACAAAATAATTTTGTCACACAGGTTCAGACTAATAAATAGATGCTGGTTGCTGTGCTACTTTACATTGTCTCAGTGTGGGATGTCTGTGAATCTGTAAGCTTGTGAGAAACAGGGAGAGAAACAAGAAATGAAAGATCATAGCTGTTGGTTTGAGTGCATTCATCACTGTCGATGTTCTGTAAACAGTATGGACTCTAGAGGGCGCTGCAGCTCCTCAAACCCAGAACACAAATGCAGTCACACAGTCAAAAGGCTTCAATACAAATGGTTTTATTAAATCCAGTAACTTATACAGGTCTCAATCATCCTTAAACAGACTTTTCTCCCAAATAAATCATCAGTCTCTCTTCCAGGCAAGCTTTGCCAACCTCCTTACTTCTCAGCTCACCTGAGGACCCAGGACTATTTAAGGTGTTAAATGACTATAGCCCACAAGCACTTCCGGGTCAAGTGAAACCTCCTTTGAGGTCTGCACCTTCTTACAGCTCCATGTGGCAGCACCCACTCACCATGGCGGGGTTGTTCTCCATGACTACATGTCCCAAGGTGCCCTGTGGCGCTATGAATGGGTGCTCTGCCTGAGGGAAGCTGCCACTAGTGTACTGTGGGAATAAACAGCCCCCAGAGACAGTCTTTCCATGTCTTTTCATTTTATCTAGGAAAGGTACTGAACACAATTCTGGCCGTGATGCCTATCCATCCATCTGGGGGCTTCCTGTCTGGGTAAGGAACCTTCCTCTCTCTTAGTTGGGATGTTTGTCCATCTAGCTGGGGCCTCCTGCCTGGGTAAGGAACACTCCCTAATCCTGACTGGGATGCCATCCATCCCCCTTAGCATTTACAATAGAAACAACTATCCCAAAGGACAGGGGGATAACTGAAGAAATCATGATGGGAAGGGTTTGGATGCCAAACAATTGTTAAGAGAGCAGTTTAAATCCTTTCTGAAAATTTTTGATTCCACATTGTTTTGTTTTTTTGCTAACTACACCCCTCTCTACAAATATTAAATCTGTGTCACATATGAGTGAAAAAATGGGAATTGAGCTGCAGTTTATTTCCAAAATAAAATGCAATGTATTGTATGTAGTGCACTATAATCAGGCATTAAGCTCTGATGGTTTAACAAAGGTGCAATTGCTATCAACAATACTGCAGCATCCATGAAAGAGCATAGCAATCTGAAACAGCAAAAATAAAGAGTAATAATTGTTATAAAAAAACTTCCATGTTTGATTAGTGTTTTACACTCAGAGAAAGACTTGGTTTGACTTTTATTAGCAATAACTTCAGCTCGATTTAATGACTACGTTTCACCTCCTGATACTTTTCTTTAAAAATATACTGCCTCTATGAAAGACCTAGTACACTTATTTATTTTGAAAAGAAAAAAAAACCTTTATATAGTCAGGTCACAGTTTCATGAAAAGGCCTAGAACTAAAAAACTAAAAGTATTTTTTTCTAGATGTTACCACTGAAAGTTATGGCATCGCAAACATCTACAGTAATATACTTGTGGTAATGCTGAAGTGGCCTGAAGTAAGATACAAGTGTTTTAAGCCTTTTTGGTGGCCCCCTCAATTGCAGTCCCTGCCTTCCTGATGAAATATTTGAAATGCTGTATAGACCATATTTTAAGCTGTACCAATAGCAACCTGCATGCAACATTTCTGTACAAGGGCCGTGTATTCACTATGGCCATGTTCTTAGTGTAGCTATAGCAGTCCTCTTGACACACACTAAGTAACAATGAATTATCACATTGTAATTATCCATGTAGTTACATAAAACTGTTTTGTACTCTGTGATTCACTCTTTTGCATTCTTAGCATGAAGTACAAATACACAGCCAAAGGGAACAAACTAAGAAGCTTAACTTTTTTCTAAAAGACTGAGAGAGATAGAGAGGGGTTGGATGCATGCACTGATAGCGTGTTGCCGCACCCACCACACGACGAAAAGAGAACAGATGAAAAAGGTCATTTTACAAAATGTAAGTAAATGTGAGTTGTGGTTGATTCAAGAAAAACATTAGAAGGATTTTATGTCATTAGATATTAAACAACAGAGCAAAGACCTCTTTGTGCAAGACATTGAACTTGTGGCTATGTTGGGAAACAGCAGTATGCAAAGAGTATGCTTCTGTTTTAATCTGTGACTGCTCTGATTTGATATTTCTCATTTCAGCTCTCATCTCAGGTCAGCAAGATGAGTCTGCATATTAGCATTTAAAGTGCTGGTATGCTCCATATGGAGGTCTTTCATCATTTCCCATATCAGTGGGTGGTTTGGAGGAATTTCTAGGACAGGCTAAAGCATTCAAGCAAATGCTCCATAAAAAATTAGACACCCCGGTGAAAGATCAAGTAAGTGTCATTTTTCTTACTGTTCAAGAAAGTGAAATAATAGGTTTTACTGTATAAGATAGGACCAAAAGCACGGGATGAGCGCAAGAACACTAGGCAGCTACCATAGACAGACATCTCATGATTCAAGCCTCTCCTAGAGCCACTGCCCTACTCAAGGGGTTATGGAACTCTGGAACAAACTACCATGTCAGGAAGCTGAAGCAGGGACAATGACAATGGTTAAAAAGAATCTGGATGGCATATTAGTGCAGTTTAGCTATCACTTAATCAAACAAGCCTGATAGGATGAGTGGTCTTCGGTTCTTTCTCAGACTTTTTATATTGTCTGGCTTGTTTTTTACTGTTTTGTATCATTTTGTGGCAATGCACTGTATCAGTGCATGCTCCCAACCTCATTCTCCTCGCTTCATTTGCCGACATGGTTCCTGCAAAAGTCTGTTCCCCACTTTGCCCTTGTTGGTCCTTAACTGGATTAAGCAGGTTGGAGAAAGTTATGTTTTTTAGATTACCTGTGATCAGGCAGCTTTAGATCATAAATCATGTGTTCCTTAATAAATCCACATCACCACAACACACGCGAGGTCACAGTTTCATGCAAAGTAAAGACCTAGAAAAAAAAATCTACGCTTTTTTTTACCTTCTAGATATATTCACTGAAAGATGTGGCTTCATGTTAGCAAAGTTAATATACATGTGGTAATGTTGAGATCCTCTGAAGTAAGATGCAAGTGTTTTTTATCCTTGCTATGTGACAATGAAATATACAGAGAATGATAATGTATTACTTCTGTAGAAGGAATGTTTACAGGATAATACTCAAATTTTTATATGTCTAAACTATATTATACACTGCCTGGCCAAAAAAAAAGTCACCACCTGGATTTAACTAAGCAAATAGGTACAAGCCTCCTATTGGATAATTACTGCATGGGCGATTATCTTTCAGCTGGCAACAACTTATTTAACCCCAACTGGCGCTATGAGTTGCTTCTCATTTCTTAAACAACCATGTCGAAAGACACATCTCGTGGTCGTGGAAAAGATGTTAGTCTGTTTGAGAAGGGTCAAATCATTGGCATGCATCAAGCAGAGAAAACATCTAAGGACATTGCAGAAACTACTAAAATTGGGTTAAGAACTGTCCAACGCATTATTAAAAACTGGAAGGATAGTGGGGACCCATCATCTTCGAGGAAGAAATGTGGCCGGAAAAAAATCCTGAATGATCGTGATCGGCGATCACTTAAACGTTTGGTGAAATCAAATCGAAGAAAAACAGTAGTAGAACTCAGGTCTATGTTTAATAGTGAAAGTAAGAGCATTTCCACACGCACAATGCGAAGGGAACTCAAGGGATTGGGACTGAACAGCTGTGTAGCCGTAACAAAACCACTAATCAGTGAGGCAAACCGGAAAAAAAGGCTTCAATTTGCTAGGGAGCATAAAGATTGGACTCTGGAGCAATGGAAGAAGGTCATGTGGTCTGATGAGTCCAGATTTACCCTGTTCCAGAGTGATGGGCGCATCAGGGTAAGAAGAGAGGCAAATGAAGTGATGCACCCATCATGCAAGATCTTGGTGAAAAATTAATGCAATGCTGGATGGAACTAAATCTTGTGACATTGCAGAAGCTTATCGAAACAATGCCACAGTGAATGCGTGCCATAATCAAAGCTAAAGGCAGTCCAACGAAATATTAGAGTGTGTGACCTTTTTTTTTTGGTGGCGACTTTTTTTTTGGCCAGGCAGTGTATGTGATTGGTTAAATTATGCATAAATGAGTTATAATATTACATGACTTGCCAAATCGTGGCTAATAATAATAATTCATTACTAAGCAGAACGATTCAAAAGTTTTTACAATTTCTTAGCATGTGCTCGTGACCCATCTCTGTACTCATGACGTCTGCTCTTCCAAAGTCTTGAATTACTGTGAACACTTTTAAAAAATTAGAACCATTTTGACAAGAGCAAACCATTCAATACAATATTAACAGCATCCTCTGTTCTTTGTGCTTAGGGTTCAGTAGATCCTCTTCCCATCTGGCAGGTTAATTTGAATGATAATTTCAGGAATGCTAGCAGTTCCCAAAACTGCCATAGTTGCATAAATTCTCTGTGAAATGTCCCTATTGAAAGGTCCAAGCACAGAGAGAACTTCCTCCACCCCTGGAATAGCTTGATTGCACGGAGGTCTAAAGGGTGGGACACAGCTGCTGGGAGAGGTCTTTAAAGCATTACCATGAGTGAAAAGGCCTAACGCAGTGGTAGTGCTGCTGCTTTGCAGTAAGGAGACTGTGGAAGATTGTGGGTTCGCTTCCCGGTTCCTCCCTGTGTGGATAGCGCTTTGAGTACTGAGAAAAGCGCTATATAAACGTAATGAATTACTATTATTATTATTATTAACTGGTGTAGACTTCTTGATGAATTTGGCAACCAACCTTGGAATTGGCTTCACAGATGAAGCAGTAGTAAATAATGGAGCAAGTGGCTTAATGGAAACAGAAGCTAATACTAGACAGTTAGGTTCAACAACAGAAAACTTAGGTGTGACGGCTGGAGGCTTGAGTTTAGATATGAGTTTCTGCAAAAAAAAATAGGTCACTATTGTGCCATACTGGTTTACAAAGTAAGGTACTGAACTGTAACTCAGTGCCAGTGGTCTGCATTGCCATAAAATTCAAGATCAAAGATTTTGGACAAAAATATAGTTCTATAAAAGGTTTACCCATTATTTCCTTGAATTGACAATTATTCCTTTCTTCTGAAGGTGTTTAATAATTTTTTTTTTCATATAGGATTAGAATATTCTCTTCCCGAAAAGATTTTTTTGTAAAACTTGCCAAAGTTTTTATTTTTAAAAGGCTGTGACATTTTGTTATGATCTTTTGGGCTCATGAAGCTCAAAAGTGAGGCTTTGCCTCCAAAAACATCAAAAATAAACTCAATAAACCTCGAACTCAAGAACCAAACCATGAAGGGATACATTTTAAAAAGAATAATTTCAACAGGAAAAACTGAATTGTATTAAACTCTTGGCTCACAATAAAAAGACAATTTTCCTTTATATGTGATGATTCCTTGAGAAAAAAATCCAAAAAACAAACAAGGTCAAAAAGGAAAAATAAAAAGGATACAACTAAAGAGGCAAATGTCAAAGTGAACAAAGCCAGCCTGTGATCCAGAATCCTAGTCTTAACAAAGTCAAAGTTCAGTGTACAAAAAAT
This sequence comes from Erpetoichthys calabaricus, assembly GCF_900747795.2. Lineage (NCBI taxonomy): Eukaryota > Metazoa > Chordata > Cladistia > Polypteriformes > Polypteridae > Erpetoichthys > Erpetoichthys calabaricus. The sequence continues at coordinate 79,792,073 of NC_041402.2, forward strand.
ATTAAAATAGAAAAAGAATAAACAAAACAACAGAAGTTAAAATTAATGCTACAGCATTTCCTTATGATCTAAAAAGCACTGAGGGCCATTCCCAAGCTGCAGTGTCAGAGGCTCCTACCCCCTAGGCCCAGCTTACAGAGAAAAAAGTAAAAGGTAAACAAATACATAATAAACATAATACAGCAAAATGATGCACACAGAATAAGAAATAAAAACAATCAATAGGAAAACAAGAATATGGCCAATAACATAAATTATAACAATATGCTTTACAAACACAATGTTAATCAAGTAAAACCCAAAGAAACGAACCAGGGACAAAACTCTACTGCAAGGCTTGTGCAGGTAAGTTCAGAGTGGCAGCAAGTGTTTTCTGTTCACTTTTAACTGTGTTCTTCTTGCTTTTTTAATTCCTCCTCATTTATTTTGTTAAACACAATATTCTTACATAACCAGGCATTGTTACAACACATAGACATCCTGCACTGTTAATGAGAGGTCTCTAAATGCAGTGCAGGATTTACGTATAAGCTACACAAGCTATAGCTTAGGGCCCCCGCCTTCTTGGGGGCCTCCAAAACAAATTGTCCGAGTGAGCAATTGTCATATATTCTTAAATATACTACAGCATTATTTGTCCCAATCAGGCCCCGGATCGACTCCTTGGTCTAATTTTCACGCATTTCACAGAGCTTCCAGGGGGGCCCCTGGACCCCCCTTTCGCCTAGGGCCCCATAATACCTAAGACCGGGCCTGTCTAAATGTCATAAGTAATCACTTGAAAGTCTGTAGTGTAAAAGCTTTTTGAATTCTAATTACTCTAAGTTACTAAGAGACTTTTAAAACTTCAACTCTTAAATCACTATGGGCAGATGGCCTGTTTTTTTAAATCTGTAAATTTCTGTTGTCACCATTAGGGGGTATGATAGTGCCACAAACCCCAGGCACAACAACGTAGAATCAAGTCCCAAGTTCTAAACACCTTTTATTATAACACAATACCTTGTATAGGATTAATCTTGAAAGTTACAATCAGTAGCACAGTTATAATCCTCTTCCTCCACTTTTCTCCCAGCAAGCCTCATCCACCACCTTTCAACTCTGTTTGAGTGAGGTAAGACACCTCCTTTTATGATGGACCCGGGAATTCTTCTGATGCTATGGCATAACCCTGTGGAAGCGCTTCAAGATCATATGGCAGCCCAGCAAAACAGGGAGGTCCCCTCCCGGCAGCACCTTCTGGCAGCACCCAAGGATCCCGACAGGGCTACCCTTCAGAACTACAAGTCCCAGGCAAACCAGTGGGTGTCCAAACTGGGACCACACCTGAGGAACACTGCCACCTCTCATTTTGGAAAAGCAATTGTACCCGATATCCTGATTCCCCCAATGCTTCCATTATGGCTTCTCCCTAACTGGGGTTAAAAATTGGAAACCATCCTGGCTGGGATGCCCCTCCATCCACATGCCCCATCCATTATGGCCTCCTGGCTGGCTAATGCACTTCTGTCTGTCTCAGTCAGGATGCCTGTTCATCTGCTACAGCATATACAATATATAACAGTTGTGAACCTTGAACCTGGACACAGACAGACATGGACTTCAAATGTTCCAAAACACACATTTTATTTTCAGCACAACCCACAATGCACAAACTAGCCAAAATCATGCTCTTTTTTCTCTTTCTTCTGCTGCCTCTACTCCTCTCCCCACAAGCTCTGTCTTCCTCCTCCCGACTCCGGCTCCTGGAATGGAGTGAGGCGGCCGCTTTTATAGCGCACCCAGAAGTACTCCAGGTGTTCCCCAATTAGCAACCGGCAGTACTTCCGGGTGTGGCGGAAGTGCTGCATAGGCATCAAGCTCCTCTTCTGGTAGCACCTCCGGTTGTGGTGGAAGTGCTGCGGACCACAGTTCTGGAGCTGTCCGGGCGCCCCCTGGTGGTGGCCACGTCCTCCCATAAGGTTGAGCTTCCATGCTCTGTGGCCCCCATACAATCCAGGGAGGTCACCCTCTTGTGTTCCAGGGGGAGATATAGCCCCTCTCCTGGTGCTTCCTGTCTCCAGGCGTTCCGGTGGGGCAAGATCCTCGGACCTCTATCACACAGTAAAATACTTATTCCCCTCCTTAATTTAGAAGTGTATAAATTATTGGGCAATTTGTTTCTAAATCATTGTGCCATTTGTTTTGTCCACAATAATGCCTTTTCTTCATTGAGTGCAGAAATTGCATATTAAAAATTGAACTGATTTTATAATGATGGGTTGAAACATGCTATACATCAACTTCAGTAATGCTTTCATCTCTATAACTGACAATACATCTGAGTAAGATGGTGCCTTTTAACAGCAACAGTACAAATATGTTATACAGGGAAGCCAGAGACAGAATTGGCACCATGAAATCACAGGATGGCAGAAGGGCCTGAGAGTGGCAATAGAGTAAGAATGAAACCCACACTAACAGGCTGGAAGACAGCCATCACCATATGGTGTTGTGGCCTGCAAGTGTACAGTAAGAAAAATTCTCTGAGGGTACAGTAGTGAAAAAGACATCACAAATGATACTCAAAAACCTATGGAAGGTACTCCATAAGAGAGTGACTTCTATTGCATATAGTATTAGACAAGCAAAACAAAAACGTGCAGGGAATGTTGACTCTCCAAGTTAGAATTGGAGACCATGGAGGCCAGCATGAGTCCCTCAAAAAAAAAAAAAAGAAAACAGTTGAAAGTGAGGCAGTCCCAGCTGGGAATTGTGCAAGTCTGTTGCTTAATTTACATACCAAGCAGCCTAGAAGCTATCTTGTAGATTTGGCCCTTTTAGAAATTATTTAGGGATCCCAAATGGAATTCTACCGGAGATTACTAGGCTTCTTTGTGCAGTAGTTATAACATCTAGAAACTCTACAAAAGGTCATCTTCTGCTGTTATGCAGAATCTACAGTTAGGACAGAATTAAGCAAAAGGCTCCCTGGCAAGAAATAAGAGAAAACAGAGACAAGGAAAGTAAAAACCTAAGTTGAGGCAAAAACTTTTACAACCTTTAGGAAGTATGTGGATGAGATATTGGGACAGCTTAGCCATTAGCTAAACAAATGTGTGGCATAGTGATGGTCGAGGGTAGAATTACTCATGGGTCCTGGATCAGTTCTGGGCAGCAGTGTATTGTAAGTCAGTCTGTCAGTCATCGTCCAACCCGCTATATCCTAACACAGGGTCACGGGGGTCTGCTGGAGCCAATCCCAGTCAACACAGGGCGCAAGGCAGGAACAAATACCCTGGGCAGGGCACCAGCCCACCACAGGGCAAACACACAAACCCACACACCAAGCACACACTAGGGACAATTTAGGATCGCCAATGCACCTAACCTGCATGTCTTTGGACTGTGGGAGGAAACCGGAGTACCCAGAGGAAACCCACACAGACACGGGGAGAACATGCAAACTCCACACAGGGAGGACCCAGAAAGTGAACCCAGGTGTCCTTACTGTGAGGCAGCAGCGCTAACACAGTTTGAGAACCGCTGATGTATAGTAATCAGCTTCTGCAGTTTGCTGTGTGCTCAGCAGATGTCATCGCTCTTTCTTTTTCTTTCTGTCATATCACCTTCTTAATCAGTTTGCCTATGCAGTTTGTCGTAAGAAAGACAAGAGCACAGGTAAGTCTGTGGAAGTTCCCGCTACCCAAATCTTTTGCTTCACTAGTTTGTTTCACATCATGAGCTTTCAAATAAAACTAAGATCAAGATTAATGTTTCAGCCCCAGTGGTTTTTGACAGACTGATGCAACCTTATCATTTTATACAGTATATAAATAATATAGATAATATAATATTATAAAAAAATAGATAGATAGATTGCCTGATTTTAATGAGCATCTTGACCACACATTTGCAGGGAAGAAGCCTGGGAGCTTATACCGTACTTGACATGTAGCACAACATGACAGTATTTCATTCATTGACCTTAGCAATATCTACAGAACAGGCTAAAACAATATAAAAGCAAAGAATCTAAAAAAAACAATGATATCAAACAGTGTGGAAGACATTTTCTTTCTTTTGTACAATGAGTTGTTTATTCCTTACTTGATGAAGACAAAAAAAAAACTAAACAAAACAATTCACCTGAAATCTAAGTCAGTGGAACTTTAAAATTTACTGTATGTAGTTGCTCCATTTTCAAATCTGTGTTTTCCAATTCAGTATCGTAATGCAAGTAATTAGACATCAAAGTTCAATATATCCAACAAAGGTAAAATAGTTAACACTTGCAAGGCTAATCTCCCATTTAAAAAACTACAATCGCAGAAATTCAGAGAGCAGAAAGGTCCAGACCTAACCACCGTATTAGGGACTTCAGACCATAATACAGAGAAGTAATATTCTGCCAGAATGAGTCATCAGAGCAAAATTATGGTATTATATTACATTACTTTTAAGTATTGGTCAAAACAGGAAATATATCAGGAAATAAATTATGGATATGCCACGACAAAAGTCAATAGGAGAGTCTATGCAGATTAATTGCCACATTTATACTCATTTATTCAACATTTACCAAGTCCAGAATATTATGCATCTCTAGAATGAAAGACCACAGGGATTTGACCTTGGCTGTGTATAATATAACACTAACCAAATTCTGCCCAAGACTATTGAATTAGTATGTATAGTACGCAAGTTCATTTCTCTACTCATTTTTATGTGCAAACTTATTTTTAGTAATAGACACAGCACTATGCAATTAAGTAAATGGGAAACAGAAGGTGCATGTTTGGGCACTCAATGAGCAGAGGTCATAAGAATATTTGATAAAATTAAAATTCATTAAAGTGAATTAAAGCTGGGGGATTTGATTAAGATATGATAGATAGATAGATAGATAGATAGATAGATAGATAGATAGATAGATAGATAGATAGATAGATAGATAGATAGATAGATAGATAGATAGATAGATAGATAGATAGATAGATAGATAGTAAACAAGCAAAAGACAAATCAAAACGAAACACTGGGGTACTAGTGTGGTAAATTCATTTAATGCTGGATAATCTGGAAATTAAAAGTAAAGAACACTCACAAAAAAAACATGAAAAAACAAAAGGAGCTTTCACTTGCTTCTGACTTGGGGTTCCAAGTTCGCCAGTCGTGGGTCCTTAATGAACATTTTTTATTATTTATAGTTTTATTGTGGACTTCCAGAAGGGGTGGAACTTCTGTAGTTAGTGTGGAGGAGGTGTCAGGTGTCCTCTAGTGAACCGCAGTGCAAAGGGAGTTTGTTGAAGATGACAGCTTCTCTGGGTTTGGGGTTATACTGCTCACTGAATGTGTATGACCGTATATATTTTATGCCCTTCAATGGTATAAAATGTAGAACTCTGGCTAAGATTATAATTATTTAGATGTTTAAGGACCACAACAGACCAGGGATGGTTAATCCTGCTAGTAGAGGGCCACAGAAGATGCAGGCTCTTTTTCTAGCAAATTGCTTAATTAAAAAAAAGCTATTTTATTTCTACAGCATACAGTTTAATAAGATATTCTAGTCCTTGTACAAGTTACCATTTGCTGAGTTGTAAACTTCTTACAGTATTTCACCAAGAAAATGACCCAGTTCTTTTCTAATTTTTTTTTCAAGCTATTTTAATAAAAATAGGTACTTAACGACGAAAACACATATATGTGAAAATACCACTAATTTAACTGATTACCTATTATCTGCCATTTCATTTGTGACTCATGGTTAATTACCTTCTATTTAAAAAAACGTAACAAACTTGAAATTCTTGACAATAGCAAGTGAATTAAAATGAAGCAAAATGTGCTATAAAAATAAGAGACTCATGCATTATTTTAAATATATATTATAGCACAGTTGAATTTATTGTATATTTATTTGTTTACTTAAATCACTTATAGGGACTGGTATTAAATATCCAGTCGATTGAGTTAATAGCTTCATGTTACCTGGCATACAGATAAACACTGTATCTACACTGAACCCGCTTCACCTTGTCACTGCAAATAGAAACCATGAAAAACTGTTATGAGTAAAAAGAAAAATAGTCCTTACTTTGACCTACATAAGAGGCAGGTGCACACTACTGATTAGCCTGAAAATGATTATGTTCATATTGATGGGTCTGTTTTTATCTTCCTGTCAAGGAAGATAAATGTATTCAACCACTGCTAATAGAAGCCAATCAAATTGCTAATTATGTTAAAAAAATTAAAAATACTTTTTTTTGTATTTTGATCAAATATAGAGACAAGTTAGATTATTACAAAAATACTGCTTTGAATCTATATTTCCAACCTGACTTTCAGCCAGGTAAAACACCTCTGAATAAACTACTGTATTGTGGTTTAGGTACAATCACATATGGACATTTCAGTCTTCCTAGACAAAATTGGCATACAAAGTTGTTTCTCTCATGAGAAAAATTGTCTTTATTACAGAAAGTTTGGTTTTATTACTTAACTAGGGGGCTCCGCCCCCTGCTCGCTTTGCTTGCCCACTCCCGGGTTTGGTTTACTGGATATACAATTTAAAGAGATTGTTATTTTCATGGGAATTGTTACATATGCATTTTTTCCACTTTTACTTTAAAACATTTGTAAAAACAATATTGTACTTGTCCTTTATTTCCGGCCCCAGGCGTGATTAAATCTCTTTCTTGCAGGACGTATAACGCTGCTCGCGTTGTGAAGATGGGGGGGGGGGGGGGCGGCTGATCGCACATTAAGGAGAAGCGGTTGGATCATCTACTGGCTTGTTGTTGCTGCTGCTGGCGAGCTGTATGTTCTGCTTATCGCTCGGTGTGTCGATCATTTAAAAGCCTGTACAGCAGCTGTCCTTTTGCCACTTCACGTCTCTGCCACTCATGTGGTGTGGGGGGAAGGGAGAGAGTTGTTTGGCTGAACGCATGCTAAGGAGAAGCGGTCAGATCATCAGCTGGCTTGCTGCTGCTGGCGATCTGTGTGTTCTGCTTGTCGCTTGTCATTGTTTTAAGAGCTGGGAGCACATGAAGCATGTCTGCCAAAAGCATTTCAACAACTGCTAGGTTAGATATCCGTGAACTTGTTTTTAAACGTTGTCTCACTGCCTTGTGCATTCCAACAACTGCTAGGTTAGATGTCCGAGTCTCACTGCCTTGTCTCACGGGATGTCAAATTGTCTTCCGAGAAGATCACGTTTCATCTCCCTAGTCTCCCTACCAAGATTTGTTTTTGATTTTGTTTTTGAGCTGTTGCCCAGATTTTTGCATGACATAGCATTTTTTCACTGGTTTTATCCATTTCAGGATTTCCTTTGAAACTGAAGGTGGTGTTCTGTCTTAACAGTTGAGATGAGCAGGACCAGAAGATAAGAGAAAACATGCTGGGACACATTAAATAGAAGATTCCAGACAGTCTGGACCAACTTCAGTTTATATATTGTCACAAATGCCCTGCAGAGGATGATGCCATATTCCTTCATGCCATCATGACACATCAGAGTGATACTATGCCAGACTGCTGTCTATAGATTACTATTTAGCATATAGCATCAAAGCTGATCCCCAAAACCCTCAACATGGGACTCAGTGCCACCCACAGCAACTTGATTTCTTAACTTGCAAGCCTTAGCATGTGCAAATGTGTAGCTTCTCATCCTCTTCTCTGACAATTAGCACAGGCACTTCACAGAGTAGCGCTCTGAGCTTTCTTCTGTACCCCTTTTTCATCTTAAACTGTGTGGCCAAACACAGCTCTAGTTTAATCGTTACTTTTACTTAAGATCCCACTATCATAGGCCTCATCAGCAACGACCAGATGGTATACAGAGAAGAGGTCTAGTTGCTGACAAAGTGGTGCCAGGACATCAATCTGAATTGCAATACTAGCAAGACCAAGGTATTGGTTATTGACCTCTTCATCGGAGGGGATGCTATTGAGAAGGTGAGTAGCTTTAAATTTTTAATGTCCTGAATTGGACACAACACAATTTTGCTTTTGTTTATTGAGCGTATTAGCACCTTTACTTACTCAGACATCTAAATAAAACTCAGATTTCTCCTTCTCTGATTGCTAATTTCTACAGATGCACAGTGTCACACACATGCACATGGGGGCAGCTAAAGGGCTCAAAAAAGGATAATTCCACACCGGACCAGGGATGGCAGAGTGCACCGATCCTTTCTCTTTTTCCTTTCCAGACTGAACACTGGAAATTCTGCTTGGGCTCGATGAACTTCTGGTTCCAGGCCAAATAACATCAATTTCCAGTCCCTGGCCAGATGACATCACTCCCGGATCCGGTCTGGATGATGTCACTTCCACTTCCTACCAAGACGATGTCATTTCCCCTGCCCAACTTTAAAACTGCCATGTTTTGTCTGCCTGCCAGTTTTGTTTTGAACTAAAGTCTGTTAAAACCTTTGTTTTTTGAACAACCCTTCGCTTTTGGCAGCCTACCTCAAATATACGGGTGGCTGCCCCCAGGCTACAACAGTAGAATCCATCCTCCATGTCTGCATAACATACTTGTCTCAACAATGTAAATCACTGTAGAGGAGTGGGGAAGGCAGCACAGAACATTACCAGAACCCAGGTACCTTCTATTAAGGACATACAAAACACCCACTGCTTTAGGAAGCCAAACTGTGTAATTAAAGATGAGAGCCATCCTACACAGTCACGTTTCTCACTCCCCCATTCTGGCAGACAGTACAAAGCCACTGGCATTTTCACCAGTAGATACAAGAACAGTTTCAATCCACAGGTCATAAGGTTACAGAACAGCCAGTCTTATTAACAGTCCAACAGTCGGTAATACTAACAAATACTGGATGTGTACTTGTATATTATATTTCATACATAGTATGTGATTATATGTATGTTGGATTTTTATATGTTTGTTTTTAGTGGGTACTGTTTCACAGTCATTATTCTAAGGAGACATGCAATTTGAGCCATTTCTGGTATTAACTTCCTGAAAGAGGAAGGCTACTTTCTGGAACAATTGGGTTGTTCTCCTAAAACTCAACTCTAACAAGCCCCTAGGTGTCTTTGCAGTTTTGAGCCTCAGCACTCACTTAAAGGGCCAGGCAACCTGCAGATCACTTGTTTAGTATAATGGCCAACAGAGAGCCAAATATAACATAATGTGCCTCTCCACTGCTGCCCATTGGATTGTGACATTGTTTTCCTAAGTCCTCTGACGTCAGGGTGCTTCTTGTTCTTCTATGCCCCAGAAGTACCTAATTTCATGTATCTCAATACTCCCTTCTGGTGGGATCGTCTTATTTAACAGAGGAGCAGTCTGCCCCATGAAATTCAAGGTTACACCCCATTGGCCTCCTGGAATTATGTATCACTTCTCCATCCTGGAAACTTATTGTACATTTTGTAACTTTATAAATACCACTGCTAGTAACCTTCATTTGGCACCTTGAGTCACTCTGGGGCACAGCATGCCCCGTTGATGGTAGTAGCCCCATGACCCTGGCAAGACCACAACAGTTGCCATAGCTAGTATACAAACTAAAAACTGCCTCATAGAACTTTCACTCTCTTTGACTCTCTTTATAATTCCTTTTATTCTGAGCCTTACACACAATGCCACCAATGATAAAATAGGCTGGTGTACAAATATTGTAAGTCACAGTGCATATGGTATGAGATGATGTAATATTACTTAACTAGCTATATCTTTCAGCATGGATTAGGAAATTTTCAAATTCCCTCAAGCATCATGCTATACATATACTGTAATATCAACACTTCTTTGATATTACAAGAGAAGCAGAGGATAAACTCTCCTATTTTCTATGTAAAAAGCACTGAGGGGGACACAAAGTCTACCTTAGAATACACTATGTTATTAGACTTGTGCATAATCTGAAAATTATTTTTTGAGTAATAAGCAATTATATATATATATATATATATATATATATATATATATATATATATATATATATATATATATATATATATAGTTTGCTTTGTTATATATGAATTCCACATATTGATCATTTCAAAGGGAAGGAGCAACTGAATGGTGAAATTCAAAGTTTTTATAAAGATTAGAACAGGAAAGTACCTGAGGATAAAGGTCAATTCAATGAGTGCTGATTTAAAGTTATATTGGATTCGGATAGTGAGAGCACTGTGCCAGCTAAGAAAAACAAATGAAACAGTTGAAAAAAAAACTCTAAGAGCAGTATTTTTGAAATGCTCCATGCATGAAGCAGCTGTGCTAGTCAAACCAGGACACTGAGCCATCCAAATAACTTTATGCTAAATGGGCACAACTATCCGCTTGGGAGTTGCTAAGTGTGAATGTCGAACTCCTGAACAAGTGGAGCATAACCAACCACAAGCAGTGATCAAAGAAATCCTGAGCAGTTAAGAGAATTCCAGTTAAAAGGCAAGATTGCTAACTTTTATTTTGTTTTTGTCATTCACTCTTACCTGGTATTTTACTAACCCCAACACAATTCTCAATCCAGTAGTGTGTGATCACGTTAAGGATTCCAATAAATTATGATAGCATAAAAATGGATACATTTCATTCAGCTGAAGATCATTAACAATAAGTTGTAGTCTTTTCTATGATACTGAGGTTTCAAAGCTACTATAATGAGAAAAGTATCAAGTTGGAAACTGTTCAAAATTCTTTATGAGATAAAGGTCATGTGACAATATGACACATTATAAGAATAATCTCTCACATAATTTGCTGAGCTGTAAACATACTACAGGTAAAAGCAAGAAAGAACAAATAATGTCTGCCTTATAAAGAGCTCTGTGCATTATGGCATACTTAGAGACTGTTATGATGTGGAGTCAGGACCATAGAGAAAAAGGTGTGAGGCCTTCAAAACTCCACCAGAGCAGGCCAAGATCTCCACTGGTCTGTTCAAACTAACCTCACCCCCATCCAGGGCCAGAAATGGGGAAAGTGACTTTAAAGTTCAACAATGCCTTTAACCAATGTATAAAATCTATGAAGTCTCCCAAGACAAAGGAAACTGTAAAAAAAAACAACTTTGTATTAAAGAGATAACCTGAACAAGAAATCCTTTTAAATGAGAGTTTAATTCAAAAAATGAAAAATACAAGAAACATTGCCAAAAGGATTTCCCTAAGCAGAACAGGCTGCTTGATCTTAATCAGTCAAGCTTTAAGAAGGACCATTCCATCGAGATGGCTCTGCTCACTGTTGTTGGCACGTTAGAGCTAGCTAGAGCTACCAACATGTCATCTGTCCTCATCCTTTTAGATCTCTCCTCTGCCTTCAACACAGTCAACTATCAAATCCTCCTTGCCATCCTTTCTGACCTCGGCATCAGTGGGACTGTCCTCAGGTGGTTTGAGTCCTACCTCTTGACAGATCTTACCATGTGTCTGGGCAAGGAGAGATGTCAAGGGCGCACTAGGCCAGCATGTGTGTACCTCAAGGATCAGTGCTGGGTCCTCACCTCTTCTCTGCATACACCTCCACACTAGGACCCACCATCCAGTCCCATGGTTTCTCAAATCAGTGCTATGCAGATGATATGCTTCTATACCTGTAGTTTCCTTCAGAGGACCACAGATCCTAGAATATCAACTAGAATATCTGCATGTATCAGAGATATTTCAAACTGAATAAAGGATCACCATCTTCAGCTCAGCCTAGCAAAAACGGACCAAGGTATCTATTCAGCACCCCACCTCTTCTCAGTATGGCTCACTATAGCTACCTTCTGCAAAGTCAGTATGTAACCTTGAGATGGTGATCAATAACCAGGTGTCCACTAACCACAATGATCTCTCTTATGGTCTTGCAGATTCCTTTTACACAACTTCTGCAAGGTCATACCTTTTTCGTTGGAGAATGCAGCACAACTGCTGGACCAGGCTTTGGTCTGGATATGTCTGACTACTGCAACCGTCTGCTGGCAGGAATACCAGCATGTGTCACCAAGCTGCTGCAGAAGATTCAAAATGCAGAGGGATATCTGGTGTTCAACCAGTCGAGGCTGGCACATGTCACTCCTCTTCACAACATTGGCTCCCTGTATTGGCATGTACAGTATTAAATTCATACCCTTGGTTGCATAAAGAGTAGTCAGTGGGTCAGCACCTATATACTGTATATATGAAGACACTTTTTGAGGTCCCATGTTCCTTCTTGCCCACTCAAGTCTGCTGATGAACAGCATCTCTCCGTGGCATCAAATTTCAGTCCAGATTCTTCATGTGTAGCTCCTAGCAGGTGAAACGTGTTGCCTACCTCCTTTTGAAATTTTCACTCCCTAAATGTATTTAAGAAGCATTTGACTCTCTTGCCTCTGAATTTTGGCATAACTGATAATGGCTTTAAGTTTTTGTAACTTAGGAATTTTATCTACTGTAGCTTGAATTTTATTCTGAGCTCTTCACTTGTGATGATCAATTTTGTGACTTTGTCCTATGAGACTTGTTCCCAAACAGTCCTCCAGACTGATGTTTACTCGATTATGTTGATCTCTTTTGTAATTTGCTTTTAATAAGCAATTATGTAAAAAATGTAAATGTAGAAAGATAATTCAAGAAATAGAGGAAAAATAATTTTAAAAAGTAATTTCAAACAGAAAACATTTACAAAACCCCTTCACAACTACAATGCACCACTCCTAAGTTCTTTATTTACTGGGCTTAAACAGGTAGAGAGGAGTCTCAGAAGTGTTAATATTAGGATTGCACCGCCTTTTGTGGTACCACCCACAAAATACAAGGGACATAGAAGATGATCAATTTACAAATGGGTGGTACTGTGGCACATTGGTAGCAATGCTGCCTAGCAGGAAAGAGACCAGGGTTCACATTCCGGGTTCCCCCTATGTGGAGTTCTTCCCGTGTCTTAATGGGTTTTTTCTGGTTTCCTCTCACTGTATAAAGGCATGCAGGCTAGGTGAACTGGTGTTGCTAAATTGGCCCTAGTGTGTGTCTTGTGAGTGTGTTCATCTTGCAATGGACTGGCATCCTGTCCAGGGTTTGCTCCTGCCTTGCGCCCTATGCTAGGTGGGACAGGCTCCAGTCCCATCATCACCCTGGTCTGGATAAGCAAGTTAGAAAATGGCACCATGACATTGACAAAGAACTGCACCTAGAAACATTATATTTACAAATAAAATAATCAAAGATATATAGTATATAGAAGATAATATTAAAATTATCAAAAAACAGATAATAATGAAACATGGACACTTAAATAACAAGAAAAACATTAAATATACCAAAAATAAACTCAAGCCAGGGCAAAAACCCTGGTTGACCATAACAGAGACAATCCTAATGTTGTGTTTAACTTACCTCGGAAGTTGGAAATCAGAGTTGGGAATGACATCGCACATGATTTGACCGTGATCCAGTAAAACATTCGGAAAACTAATACAGACACCTCTAGGAAAACCTGTTCTGCTTGCTCTTTTAGAATACAGACAATTACTAAACAACTTGATAACAACTCATTATGTGAGCATTTTGTGCATCAAAACACCATAGCATCATGTCCACAGACAGAGGTTGGACTGGACTGTACTGTACTGTGTGTATGACTAATTTCATAAGACACAAATAGACAGAAGTACAAATAAACAGTATAATACTACAGCTTTCACTTCTGTTGATGTGCGGTGCAGCCATTTTGGATTTTGTGGTTAGAGTTGGTTCCAAATAGGAAATCTGACTTATGTAGGGTGTTCCAGTTGAAACTCTCTATTTGGAACTCCAAAATTCCGACTTACCAGTTCAAATGTAACGCAGCATCAGTTGCATACACCCCTCTACCCATAAGAATGACCTGGTAGCTATGTTCTGGTGTGGGTCAGCCCCATGCTACTGGATCCTTCCGGGGAGTTTGTTGAACCCACTACCACTGATAACGTACCAAGGAATGAGCATACCAAAGGAATGACCACACATTTAGCAAGGAGTAGGTGTCTAAGTGCTTCAGTGCTTTTATTAAAAACACTCAAAACCAAAGTGTTCAAATCAGTGCAGTGCAAGAGTTCAATAAATAAATAAATAATCTGTAAAATAAGGTACCGGTGGAGGTTAAAAGTTTTAAGAAATAAATCCAGTAAAAGCGATTTTAAAAACAAACATAGTGCAGGAAGCTGTCCATGAAAACATGAGCCTTGGTGCACTCTATTAAAAACTGACATCTCCTTTGCTCACCTCTCTTGAGGCCTCGCAGTAGAGGAGACGCACCTCTGACAGACACAGCCTTCCTACTGTGGACACTTTTTGTGACTGAAGACAGAGAAGAAAATTAAAATTAGTAAAAACCTTTTATTGATACATACCAGGCAAGGGTAAAATGACAGAGAAACACAGTCCTAGGACACCACACTTCATCTGCCCCGAGCGCAGATGTCCTTGCTCTTTTATACCTTTCTAATCTCCTGATCGTTGACCACGTAAGCAATAAAAATAGCGTCCTGACTCATTGTATTTTTCCAATTTTGTAAAGTCATTACCCTAAAGGTATATTTTCTTGTCACACACATCATCAAAAGAAAACTTCCAGAAAGTATACATGCTTTTTGTCACGTACGCAAAACACAAACAAGTTTCATCATTCTTGTCCTATTTTCTGTACACACATACATTTTGTTCAATTACATTATTTTATGTTTTTACACTCCTCCCTTTTTGAACAAATGATGTGGGCAATATAATTCTATCTTGAAATGGTTGATGAAGGGGAAGGGGGAGAGAAAATGGAAGAAGCTATACGAGACATGCGCTCCTCATGTAGCATATATGCCCTTTCCATAGAGGCGGTAAAGTACTTAGATATTATATAGCGAAACAAAGGAATAATACAACAACCAACCAGGAGGAGGAGGCAAAATGTCACAACCAAAGAAATGAAAACAGATCTTATCCATTGTCCCCAAGATCCGAAGGAGGATGCAAACCACTGATCCCAGGGATTTGTAATGCCAGAATTAGTGGAAAGTTCTTTAGAGAGAGCAGTGAGGCCTGCCAATGCACGAGTTATTGATCCATCTGGCGCGGTATTATTTGGAATATATGTACAACAAGCATCACCAAACATAGCACAGACACCTCCCTTTTCCGCAAGTAACATGTCCAAGGCTAGACGATTTTGCCAAGTCATCAGAGAAGTACGATCAAGCTGTTCATGTATGCCTTCAATAGCGTCTTTGGTGAAGTTAAGGAAACGTTGTTGGTTATAATAAAGGTAATTAATCCAGTCTACATTCTTATTAATAGTAATTTGGGGTATGATAGATTCAAAACCGGCAGCGACTTGATCCCTAGCTTTAAATCTGTCTGGGACACCCCTAGGGACTCCAATAGCATCTATGTATACTCCAGGGCCATGCAAGGAGATATTAGTAGGCATATGGTAAAGGGAGCGGGTATGTCGGAAATAAAAAGGAGGTGTGGAATAATATGGGGAGTGAGAGGGAGGTAAGGATAGAAGTCTAAAAGGCATAACTAATTGGATTGGAGCACAGGTACCAGACCAATTAGGGGGAAGGGTGGCAAATAATTTGGACCTACTGCACATCCACCAAATATCTGATCTAGGAGTGGTTTGGGAGAGAAGAAAGGAAGACAGAACGGTGTTCAGAGAAAAGTTAACCTGAAAAGTTTGAGAACAGAAAGAAAATGGTAATTCTCCTACCCATGTCGTTCCATAAGATTTGAAACATGTATAATTTCCTTCGTGAGTTTGAAACATAGGGGTATCCATGTGACGGGTGGGGGGAAAAAGAATAGATAGATTAGAACACTTTGAACCAGAGAGGGGTTTCTTGGAAGTAGTGAATAAGTACAGAAGGCAGGGCAACCCCACGGGGTCAGAAATGTTAGATAATGGGAAAGGGACTGTAGCTAAATGGGGACGGGCTGCAGCGCACGCATAACAATGAGAACGATTAACTTGCTTAGCTGAATAGAGAACCCACTGCAACCATCTATTCTGATCCCCATAACCAGTTTCTACTGAAAAAGTGGATGAAAGGGTAGAAATATTCATAATCTTAACAGGAGAAAAGTCTGAACCAAAAGTTGGGGAGATGGGTGTGTGTGCAAGAGAATGAGGGGTGTTAGTAGCAGGATTGTCAATCTTAATTAGAAATCTCCCTAAAGGGTCTGTTCCAGATACATATGCCCCCAATACATATATACCAGAGTCATGTAAAGAGGGGTTCTTCAAAGTAATGATCAAGGGGTTACAATGGTTGTCAGCACATTCATGAGAGGCATGTCCTTTTATGATAGAAAACCGATTTTTCAAACCGTATTTTTGGGCCTCAAAAGGTTGATAACCCCAGTCCTCAGTTCCAGTGTTAGCAAAAACCCATTGCCAGTTGTCGCAGTCACTTCCCCTCATACACACGTATTTGTCAGATCCGGTCCACTGGGCTTGTCGACCAGTTCCACAGTTGATAATAGAGCAGAAATCAAACTGCACTGATGTGGTAATTCCTAACGGGAAAGTCAAGGTGACCAGGGCAGTAGACAAGGGAAAAGAAAAGCATAATAGCACAGCAATCAAGGGTGCCATCTCTTGCAATGTGAGGCGTGAATCCAGGCAGGCAGTCCTTCAACTTTCACGGCATGTGGTGTGGATAGAAGAATTTGGAATGGTCCTCTCCACCTAGGCTGATGCCAGTGTTTCCTCCGAGTATCTCGAACCAGGATCCAGGTGCCCAAAGGAATTGGTAAATCCTTGGAAAGGGGGCTGGTCCTCCAGGCTTGATTAACCTGCTGGTGGATTTCCTTCAACGAGGTTCGTAAACCTGCAAGACTAGAGAGAAGATCATTGTCCACAGTATGCAAATTCACATTTCCTACAACCATGCCAACGGGCATGGGACGTCCGGTCAGAATCTCAAACGGCGATAGTCCCAGTTGTCGGTGTGTCCGTCCCCTTAGTCCCATTAAAGCTAAGGGAAGTGCATCCGGCCATGATAAATTAGTTTGTTCACAAATTTTTGCGAGTTTAGCTTTTAAAGTGCCATTGCATCGTTCTACGATGCCTCCGCTTTGGGGATGGTATTTACAATAATGGTGCACATTAATTTGGAGCCAGGTGGTTAATTCATTTATAACGGAGTTCACAAAATGAGTGCCATTATCTGTTTGTAACTTTTGAGGGATACCCCATCTTGGAATAATCTCTTTAATTAGTGCTTTAGCTACTGTTTTGGCATCGTTGTGTTTAGAAGGGAAAGCCTCTACCCATCGGGAGAACACATCGACAATCACAAGACAATATCGGTACCCTTTAGACGGGGTTAGTTCAATGAAATCCATTTGGAGGTGTTCAAACGGACCCATTGGATTAGGGGTAACGGCGGGACTTACCTGGGTACCCTTTCCCACATTAAACTTTTGACATATTGCACAGCATCTGCAAAATTGCTCTGCATATGTAGAGAAACCTACAGCTTCCCAATGTTTTTCAACATCTCGAACCATGGCATCTCTTCCTGCGTGATCGAGGCCATGGGCGATTTTTGCCATTCCTGGGAAAGAGGCTTTTGGGAGAAAAGGTTTGTTAGTGTGTTTTATGAGTCCAGACTCCATCAGAGAGGGACCCTTCTTTGGACCATTTTCTCCTTTCGATATCCGTGGCTGCACTCTGTAAAGAAATAATTTGATTATCAGGGTCCTGGTCATTTCTCTGTGGGAATAAAGAAATTGGTGTGTTATTATATGCAGCCTCTTTAGCAAAGTGGTCAGCTAATTCATTTCCTTTGCTAACAGGATCCTGTTTTCCTGTGTGAGCTTGACATTTAACTATCGCTAGCTTCGATGGTTTGGTTATAGCTTCTAAAAGGGATTCGATCAATTTCTGATGTTGAATGGGTTTGCCAGTACTGGTCTTAAATCCCCTTAGTTTCCATAGTGCTCCATGATCATGGCAGACTCCAAAAGCATACCTGGAATCCGTATAAATTGTTACGATCTTCCCTTCGGACAGCTGACATGCTCGAGTGAGTGCTACGAGTTCAGCTGCTTGTGCACTTAAGCTTGATGAAATTCCATTTGCTTCCAGCAGGCGGTCCCCTTGGACCACTGCGTAACTGGTTGAGGGTGCTCCATTTTTCAATCGCAAGGAACATCCATCCACAAAAATCATTTCTCCAGTTTCTAAAGGTGTTTCCTGTAGATCTACTCTAGGTTTTACAACCTTTGCTATTTCGTCATGGCAATTATGTGGTTCTCCTTCGTTGTTAGTTGGGAGAAGAGTGGCTGGATTTAAAGTGGAGCATCTTTCAATTGTAACATTTGACAAAGTACAGAGTACATTCTGATAGTGTATTGCCCTAGCAGTAGTGAGATGTGAAGTTTTGGCTTGTACTAGGATAGAATGTACAGCGTGAGGCACTTTAACTGTTAGGGGGCTCATGAGAACTACATCCGTGCTTGCTAATACAGCTTCTGTTGTTGCAGCCACAGCACGAAGACACGGAGGAAGTGCTGCGGCCACTGGATCCAGTTTTTTAGAAAAATAAGCCACCGGTCTTTGTTTATCTCCATGTTGTTGCGTCAGTACTGCATTCATAAATCCCTGCTTTTCGTCCACGAACAAAGTGAATGGACGAGAATGATCAGGCAAACCTAGCGCGGGCGCAGATAGAAGAGAAGCTTTGAGGTCACAGAGAGCCTTCTCAGCCAGTTCATTCCATTGGACCTGGCCAGAAAGGGGGATGCCAGGAGTATTAGCCAATTGTTGCAACGGCTGTGCTCTTTCAGTAAAATTTAGAACCCACTGTCTGCAATAGCCCAGAATACCTAAAACAGACATAACCTGTTGTTTTGTGACCGGTCTAGGAAGATTTTGGATGGCTGTAATGCGATCGCTAGAGAGAGCTCTTGTTCCATACGTAATGTCATGACCTAGATATTTTACAGTTGTTTTGATTAGCTGCAGCTTAACTTTAGAAACTTTATGGCCATTGTCCCCCAAAAACAGCAACAATTTCTGGGTATCTATTGTACAATCTTCTTCCGTAGCGCTACATATCATTTCCATCTACATACTGTATCCCGTCCGGCCAAAAGCCTTCTAAATTTTGGGCAAGAGCTTGTCCATATACACAAGGGGCTTCTCTGTATCCCTGAGGCATGACGGTCCATGTCCAACGGCGGTACCGCATTTGACAAGATCGGAATGTACGGCGGAGATGCCAGCCTCTGCTTCGGGAGACAGAGGATATTGGGCACGGTGCGGGCGGAAGGAGGATTTCGGGTGGATCACCAGAGGCTCACAATGGGCTATCCTTCCAAAATCATTCTTTCCCTGGGACCATAGTGAATCAGGGAGCATAGAGAGCCAAGAAGGGAAAGTGGTTTGCAATGAACAAGCAAAAGAGGAAGGACGGCACAAAGCGCGATGTACTAAAAAATCAGTTTGAAACACCACTTTAGTTATTAAATGGTCAGGAGTATCAAAAATACCTGGAGTAACTTGTAACCAGTCTGTTCTTTCAAGGCATTTTTCTACCCATGGTCCTATTTCCCCCCATTTAACAGTGTGTGATTTAGCTAAAGAAATATGAGGCACTGTGCCGCCAAGATAATATATGTGCTGTGAGCATGTAAGATGAACAGAAGCAGCTGCCTTTGTGGATGAAATAAAAACACAGTAGATGTGAAGGGTTTCGGGGCGAGTACCAGAAGTAAGGAAAGATTCTAGCCAGGGGGTGTCTGCTTCTATAGGGAAGTATTGGGCAGTACAGTGTAAAATGTCAGGGGCCTGTAAATTGGGAAAAAGACAAGGGGAAAAAGAGTGTAGGGCTTTGAGGAGAATGGTGTGTGGGGAAATATCTAAAGTCCATGCTGCAAAAGAGGGTTTGGGGTAAGGGGTAATTTGACACAACAACTTGGGGGTTGAACAAGGTATGTCCGCCAGGACGTAACTGGACTTGAAGAGGTTTTGATACTTGAAGAAGGTGAGGTTGTCCAGAAGCAGTAAGCACAGTAACAGTTTCGTTTGAGGCAGGGACCTTTGCCAGCGAGAGGGTAGATCGAGTGGCACCAGTATCGATTAAGAAAACAGTCTCAGTGCCATCAACGAACAATGTCAGTAAAGGATCAGTCTCTGAATTATGGGTGAGCAAAGGTAGTTGAAAAGAGTGGCTGGAGGTCCCTGCGTTTTCCTATGGCCAGTATTGTTGGTCAGGGGTGTCAGAAAAAACAGGTGGAATAAGGGGAGGTGGGGGCTGTTGCTGTCTGTGAGGGCACTCCCGACGAAAATGTCCAGTTTCACCACAGGCGTAGCAAGAGTAGGAATTAACATTGGGATTAAAGGGAGAGGGAATAAAAGGATTCTTATTGTGGTCAACAGGAGGAGCTCTAAAACCACCTCGTCCTCTTCCTCGTCCTCGTCCCCTTCCTCTAAAGCCATATCCTCGACCTTGGTCAGGAGTATTCCTGGTATAATAGTTCATCTGTGCTGCCAATAATTTGGCATGAGAGTCCGATTCCTTCTGCTTAGTTTGTTTTTCGGCATGTTCAGCATGTCGTTTGACTTCATCAAACGTGGCACTTTCCCACTCAATACAGGAAGTGCGGACCTTGTTTTGTATATCAAGGCGCAAACCGGAAACAAAAGGTGGAACTGCAGCTCGGGTGCGGTCATCAGCATTTCCCAAGCCCGAGTGATTACCCATAAGGTCTTGAATCCTATGTGCCCATTCATCAACCGTTTCGTCTCTCTTTTGTTTTGCAGCAGAAATAAGGGACCAGTCCGTTCCTTTTTTATATTTTTCTGCAATATTTTGTCTCAACGCCTCCCATTGTGGGTTAAATTCGCCTTCTCCACCTATCCCCTGTCCTCGAGTTAAAGCTGGGTTCCATACCCATGGAACGTCATTGCGGACACCCCTGCTAACAGTGGCCCATGTGGTCCCAAGCTTTCGACGAAGTACCTGGGTCCATTCAGCAGCATTAGGCTTATACATGCTATCTAACTGATCAAGTTGTTCAACAAATTTTAGTCCTCCTACTTCTTTTGGATCTGGAAGTGCATTCACGACATCTTTTAGTTCTTGGATGTCCCAGTTCCGCCGGAAAGAGGTAGTACATTGATACAGTATGTAAAGCAGGGATTTTGGGGTCCAGCTGGATGGGCAGGGTTATAATGGGGATTGGGAACTTCTATTAAAGGGCAAGTAAGTGAAGGTGAAGGATCAGAAGAGAAAAAAGTTGGAGCTGGTTTGTGACTTCGAGTGCATTTGGAGACGGGGGTTTGTCTAGTACAGGGTGAGTCATAGTGATCTGTGCCTGGGGGATCATCGGGAGAAACTTCTGCCAGTTGTAGTGTAGGGGGGGCAGTCGGAATGGGGGATAGAGGAGGGGATAATGGAGGTGCCTGAGGTTGGTACTGAGGAGGGGAAAAAATAATAGGATAAAGGGGGTCTTTATTTGGATTATTCTTCCTTTTCCTCCCATCTGCCTGTGGTTCAGTGTCTATCTGAACTTTTTGTAATGTAATTAGCAATTCCTCTTTCTCCTTTTTAGCCTTTCCCTCATTTGCCCGCAACAAATCATTCTGTTTCTGTACTGCTTCTAAATTTCTGTCTTTTATTACTAATTCCCATCTATCGAACATATCCATTCGATACGGTCCACTATTACAACAACCCTGCTTATTCCTACACAGGATCTTCCTGACTTCCTGTATTTCACTTACATCTCCTGTCCCCTCTATCGGCCAACGCCCACCACTCTGTCTATTCCATTTCTTACATGCCTTCTTGAAATCTAAACCTGTCTTCTTTTCTATAAATTTCCTAGGAGACCCATTTTTACGGGGCGTCTGTTGATCCTCCGAAAATAATTCTTCCAGCGTTAATGATTTTGATCCCCCTGTGCGGCGATTAACAGGCTTACTGTTATAAGTTCCCATTATGTCCCCTTGCTCTCCCGGGTTCTGTATTTAATTTTCCAACTATATACTGATTCGCCTAATCCCTTGTACGTATGAATCAGCGAGGTATTAAGTGTGCCACTCACTATTCCCTTACTGTTCCCTTCTTTAGTCCCAAGGGGAGACACCTAACTATCGGTCCTGTCCCAGTTCCCAGGAGAACACGGTATTGTTGCTTATTCCGTATGTAGATTTATTTATTCCGTCCTAACAGCAATCCTGCAATCTGTGCTCTTTTTCGGTTTATATTTACATACATATATATACCACCCCGTTACTCGTCCCGTTAGCCTGTCCGCTCACATCCCCGGATTCCAGCTCAGGTGACTTCGTGTCCGATTCGGTTCAGCAGAATACTACATCAATACGTCCAGCCGAGTCTAGGATATGGGTGAGGCCAGTATCCTTTCGTCAGACCTTTCGTATGCGTCAAACTGCTTGGGTCAAGTCTCCATCACCTTAAGCAACCCGTTGAGATATGAGTATGACTAGACGGTCAACAGGAAACTCGCCCTCCCGTTATTTAGAAAATAAAAATGTTCGGAAATCCCCCGGTGCTTACCCCAGCCTGGAAGTGTGCAAGCTCTGTCTGGAAATCCGTTCAGTCACCGTGGATGTAGCAAAGAGGAGACCAGGGGCTCCTCACGCAAGAACTGTTTCAGGACAGGGCAGTCCTAACTTTTGCCGGAGCTGCATGCTCTGCTGCCGGAGCTCAAGTTAACGGCAGTCCGCTGGTAAGACGGATCACTGAAATGGTCTCGCCGGAGGAGTCGACCGGCCGTCTCTTGCCCCACGTTGGGCGCCAAAAACTGTGGACACTTTTTGTGACTGAAGACAGAGAAGAAAATTAAAATTAGTAAAAACCTTTTATTGATACATACCAGGCAAGGGTAAAATGACAGAGAAACACAGTCCTAGGACACCACACTTCATCTGCCCCGAGCGCAGATGTCCTTGCTCTTTTATACCTTTCTAATCTCCTGATCGTTGACCACGTAAGCAATAAAAATAGCGTCCTGACTCATTGTATTTTTCCAATTTTGTAAAGTCATTACCCTAAAGGTATATTTTCTTGTCACACACATCATCAAAAGAAAACTTCCAGAAAGTATACATGCTTTTTGTCACGTACGCAAAACACAAACAAGTTTCATCATTCTTGTCCTATTTTCTGTACACACATACATTTTGTTCAATTACATTATTTTATGTTTTTACACTACTACCTACAGGTTTGGCTCCCTGCTGTTTCCATGGCTCCCAACAAGGCTCCCAATCTGGACTCAGGCTCAGGTCGTTACAATCCATGGACTTCCGTAGGGCTCACAATCCAAACCTCTCACTCCTGTCGCCTTCCTGGACATCCTTGGAAAGTCGGTCGCACCTTTGATCACTCTAGCTCCATAAGAGGCTCAGCCAGAGTGATCCACATCAGTAGCCCAGCGTGCTGGCTGCTTGCTTTCTTCCTGGGGCTCTGCTCATGGCTGGTCACTTCCGTCTTACTGCCTGCTTCCCTCTCCTTACTTTAACTTCGTTTCCTTTTGTGTTTTCTGTCCTTGTTTCTCCTGATCTTTCTGCCTGCTTTTCTCTGTCCCCATCTTTTAACCTCCTTCTTCTTTCTGCCGATCTGGTTTTGTTTTCTCGTGCTGGCTCATCCTTATTTGACTCTGTGGGTGTCGTGTCTCAATCACATACCTTAGGAAGCCAGGGGAGAAACTGAGACAGACTGCACCCTCATGTGCAGGTATGTCTCACACAATTGTGAAACCAACACTCTGCAGCTGTGTGAGCACGCACACCCACGGAGATCGAGCCAACTAGCTAATCCTTTATTTATTAAAAATCAGCCACCTTTTTTTAAGCTGCAGACCCACTATACTACAGCCTATCAGAACTACCTTTCTCAATGACTAGTATTTTCTATGTGTGATTTTTTTTAAAGAACTTTAAATTACGTATCAAGTCTTCAACCATTCCTTTTCCACAACACTGCATAAAACCCCAGATGTTACAAAGCATGCTTCATACTTATAATTTCTTTCCTAATATTCAGCATTCAACAAAGATTACAAAAACTAAGAAAATATTTTTGGCAAGCACTATAAAGTATAAAAAAATCTGCACCAATGACAGACAGCCTAATGTATGCCTTACTTTTGTGTCAAATTTCAAAACTTAACGTTCTACACACTTATGGTTTAAACCATTCATTATTACTTTTTTGTTCTTGACCTGTAATAAAACTTTTCTTGGCCACCAAGTTAAAGTATTGCAAGCTAGCAAAATAGGATTTATCCTGTTTAAGCCAAAGGTGAAGTTGCTCTTCTATCTTAACATAACAACATCATGGACCCTATCCTAGCAGCACTGGGCACCAAGCAGGAAACAGCTCTGGACAAAGCAGCTGTTCATTGCAGTGCCCACACATACATACACACTGGAACCAATTTACATCCACAAATTAACCTAATTTCCATATCTTTGGGTAAAATCTTACACAGACAATGGGAGAACATGCAAACTACATAAGTACAGTACAATAACTGGAATGCTGTGGAATGTTGAACGAAGGGCACTGCATCTGTGAAGAAGTCGAGCTAACCACTGCTCTACCATGCCGGCCTACTTTTATTGTGTTATTAATTTTTTCAGTTAATGAACCTAAATAACTAATATTTATCACGGATGTCTCTTTTTCATAATTTTTAAATCACAAAGGACCTTTTCCAAACTTACATTCTTTTGAAACTTCAGCAGTTTGCAGCGTCCTCATGAAAAATCTACACTTCCTGAGTTTGTAGTACAAGCCTTTAGTATATGTGACTTTTCTCTCTAGCCTAAAGGCATGCTGTCTATTTAACTGAAGTCAAGATATTGGCTAGTGACAACAAGCAATGAAAGAATTGCAAAATTACACAAAAATAGCATTAATGAATTCCTTACGTTAGTGTGCCATCATAAATAAATGGAAGTGTTGTTGATCTGCAGCTGCAGTGTATTATAGCAGAAAACCTCTTTTTAGCTTATAGAGCTATTCTTGCTAAGTCAGCTGCATCCTGAAGTTTAATACATTGTTTTGTGATAAATGACTGAATTCTCCAAAATAACAGATCTTTATTTTAAGTCAAACAGCTTAGTCTCAGATAACATAGCCAACCAAAATGGTTTTGAAGAAATTTCAAGTATTAAATATTCAAAAGAAACATTAAATTGATAAATCTGCTTTAAAGTCAAGAAAAATAAAATGAGACATTTCTTAAATACTCAGTTAAATACGGAAGCTTCCGAAATTAGTTTTGCTACCGGTCAAAAGGTTCTTTCCGCTACAACAAAAATGCAGATGTGCAACTTTATCTTTCATGATGTTCTTTGAAGATGTATGAAATGTTAGTTAACGCATGGCCATTACTAACTATCGTATGATGAGAGGACATCATTATCCTCTGACATTTTAATTTCTTATCATTAGGTATAATTGCTTAAGGGTTTAAAATCATTCAAAAAATCTAAGATGATGAAAGCAGCTTTGAGATTTTTTTTAAAAATTGATGGATGGTGCACCACTTTTATGTTTTGCAAAACAATAAAGCAGTTGCTACCTGAACCAAGCTGTTCATAACTGCAGAGTCCTGGGTTTGAATTCTGACCTGGATTTTGCATGTTCTCCTTTTTGCTGGGCTATCTGGTTTTATGTTGGGTTAAGTGAAGAATAAATTATGATGGTCTAAGTGAGTGTGTGTTTACTACGATATGGTGGTGACCTTTCAAAGGTATATACCTGCCTCAGTGGTTGTCATCAATAGATTTAATCAATCAATAAACCTCCTAGAATATGCAGTAGACAGAAACAAACATAAATCAAAGTGTGGTGTGACTACACTTTGCCTTCAAAACAGCAGGAATTCTCTTAGGTCCACTGTCATGCAGTTTCTGAAGGTACCTGTGTGCTCAGTTGTTCCCACGCCTCTTGAAGAATTTACCACAGTTCCACTGCAGACTTTAACTATCTTATCTGCTTCTGTCACTGCATGTAATCACAGACTGGCTTGATGATGCTGAGATCAGAGCTGTCGGAGACATACAGTACCATCTTTTGCAGGATCCTCTGTCTTCTGTTGTTGCAGAGTGTTTTTATGATTTTTAACTATTTGTTTTGGGGATGTTATCATGCTGTATGATGAAGCTAAGACCGATGAGATGCCTTCCTAACTGCATTACATAATAGATAAAAATCTGCCTGTACTTCTCAAAAGTGAGTCTGCCTTTAATTTTAACGAAATCAGGAAATCCATTGTGGAAATGCAGGCCAAACCTGCAAGAAACCGCTTCTGTGCTTTACTGTTCCCTACTGACATTCATCCATGTACCATTCCCCAACTCTTTGGTGGGTAAATTACCTACAATTAGTGACAAAAATATCAAAGTTTGACTTATTAGTCCAGAGCATCTGCTGTCATGTTTTCATATGTGGGTGAGTCATTTTGCTTTATTTCCACATTAGAGGAATAGCTTTTAGGGCTCAACTCTTGAAGACTACTTCAAACGAAATGGCTTTGAACTGTAGATATGTGAACCAGGGTCCCAGTGGCTTTTGCTGATAGAGGTGCTGGATATCATCCAATTTTAAAGGGAAGTAGGCTTGACATATTTCTTGTTTGCTCAGTTTCTGTGGCTGACCACTTCATTTCTTGTCTTCAGCCTTGCCTGTTTGTTTGTGCTTGATAATGCAGGATGTTCACCTTGTGTCTTGTCACTATGCTCACTTTTGGCATGATGTAAAATTTTCAGGATAAACCGCCACATCTTCTGTGGCCTTGCCTTTTTGTATGGTTGTTCATACCTAGCTGTACTCCCTCCACGCAGCTGTTTCTGTTTTGGATAGTCTATTAATCAAGTGTTGGCCTACTGTATATGCCTACAAAGACCTCATGTTTTTTTAAATGGAAAGTGGTCTATTACTGTGTTAGCTTCTTTCTTTAACAACATTCAAATATCTTACTGAATTGCTTGACTTTTTGCAAAAGAAATGTTTGGAATTCTAAAATACACTCTTTTCTAACTTGGAAGACATAAAATATCATTTAAGACATACATTTTCCAAATTACCTAACATGCTGAAGACTTCAGCACAATATGGTGTGTGTGCATAATCAGCAAAGCCCCAAACCCCAAACACGATCATACAAAGAGTCCCAGGTCCAAATAATGGTGTGTTTATTACACACAATTTCTCAAAAAGGTCAACACAAGCACAATTTACAAGTACAAATAATCTTCCTCTCTCTCTAAAATTCCTTGTACCACCGCACTACCCTCCTTCAGTTGAGTGTTGCTATATGTCCACCCAGCTCTGACTTGCCTGGATAAGGGAGTGTGGCCTGTTTTAATAATGACCTGGGAGTACTTCTAGTGCCAGGTCCACTGCCCGATGGAAGCACTTCCGGGTCATGCAGAAGTCTCATAAATCGGGGAGCACATCTCCTGACAGTGCCCCTTGTGGCACCCATGGTCCCCAGCATGGCTGTGTTGCCAGACTACATCTTCCAGCATTCCCTGTTGATTCCCAAATGGGCACTGATACAGAGTGTTGCTGCCATCTCGTGTCCTGGAGGAACAACATATCCCCTGAGGTGTCTGATGGGCTGTCTGTCCATCCCTCCTGGGTCTGGCTCCTTCCTTTCTCCTGGCAGGAATGCCTATCTGCCTGCTCAGAGCCTCCAGTCTGGGTAAGGAACCAAACCCCTTTTCTAGTCAGGATGCTCATTTAACCCATGTGGCACTGACTATATATATATATATATATATATATATATATATATATATATATATATATATATATATATATATATATATATATATATATATATATATATACTGTATATATGGTATATGGGATTAATAAAGTATCTATCTATCTATCTATCTATCTATCTATCTATCTATCTATCTATCTATCTATCTATCTATCTATCTATCTATCTATCTATCTATCTATCTATCTATCTACTGTATATATATATATATATATATATGCACATACACACACACTAATTATCCACAATGGCACCTGCCAAGGGGATGGATATATTAGGCAGCAAGTGAACAGCCTGAGCAGCTTTGACTAGGATCTTGTGGGGTGAACCAGCAACAAGGTCATGGGCACCCAAACACATTGATATGATGTATGGGAAGTAAAGGCTAGCCCGTCTAGTACAATCCTATAGTGAATAGTAGCCGCAGTCCAGGCAGAATGCCCATGCTGACCCCTGTTCACCACTGAAAGTGCCTACAATGGCCTCAATGAACATCAAAACTGGACCATGAGGCAGTGGAAGAAGGTGGCCTGGTCTGACGGATCACATTTTCTTTTAGATCATTTGGACATTCGTGTGTGTGTCTGTTATTTACCTGGGGAAGAGATGGCAGCAGGATGCACTATGGAAAGATGGTAATCCGGTGAAGGCAGTATGATGCTCAGGGCATTGTTCTGCTGGGAAATCTGGGTCCTGGCATTCATGTGGATGTTACTTTGACACGTACCACCTACCAAAACATTTTTTCAGACCATGTACACTGCTTCAAGCTAATGGTGTTCCCTGATGGCAGTGACCTCTTTCAGGTGGATAATGCGCCATGAAAAACTGCAAAATTTGTTTAGAAATAGTTTGAGGAACATGACAAAAAGTTAAAGGTATTGACTCCAAATTCTCCAGATCACAATCTGATTGAGCATCTGTGGGATGTGCTGGAAAAACAAGTCTGGCCCATTGAGGTCCTACCTTACAACTTACAAGGCTTAAAGGATCTGGAAAAAATGAATCACATGTCTTAAAATATTATTTTATTCCTGAGCTTTCAACACCTACCATGTGTCATCATCAGAGGAAAATTATTAGACATGCAGGAATCAAAGGCAATTTCTAGCAAATGAGGGGGGGGTGGGGGGGTAAGTGGGTGTGGCGGGGTGGATTAGTAAAATGGGGCTCGGAGGGTGTTGGTCTTGAAGTCGTTTTTATTAGTTGGATGTTCTTCTTTTTAAGCCTGCATATGTCCAAATGTCTCATAATGGCTACGATTCAGCCAGCTCTCTGGCACTCTTAGTATTTGCCCTGAATCTTACTTGCACTGTGGCTCAGTTAAACATGTGTCTGGTTGAATTGGTATGTATATATATCAGACACCATGGGTCTTTCCTTCTGACAGCATTGCAATTGTTCCTCTATATGTGTTTTAGACGGTTGTTCCATGTATACAACTGGATATGCACTGCATGGTATACTGTATGGTGCTTTTTGTGTCTCTACTGCGGATTTCTTGCTTTTGCAATTAAAAAGAATGGTCCATAAAGTGCTTCCTGATTTATGTGTTACTTTAATGCCAGATCTGGAGAGGATGTGTGCTGTGGTTTAAGATACACCGTGGTGATAAGGAAGACTGTACCTGGTAGAATGGGCAATCGGATTGGTGCCAATTGTTTGCTGAGTCTGGGGCATCTCCTACATAAGATTTGTTTAATAAACGTTTTGGAGTAGCTGTTTGATATAAAGAGATAATGTCTTCATTCTTTTCTGTTTCCTTTGTACTACAGTGGGTGCATATCCTTTCGAACAAAGTTTTGACACAACTGCATTTATGTAATAAGGGGAGATTGATATCAAAATATAATATTTTGTCTGTGTAACATTCTTTACAACACACTTGTAACCAAAGTGGTGTTGTTACCTCTTTCAGTGGAAATGTCCTGGAAGTTAATGCCTGGTAGGTGTTGAAAGCTCAGGAATAAAAGACTATTTTAAGATACTTGATTCATTTTTTTCTACCTTTGTGGATTTCTTGATATATATATATATATATATATATATATATATATATATATATATATATATATATATATATATATATTTAAAATTTTTTATACAGTACATATATATATACAGGTATATATATATATACATACAAAGACACACACATACACTCAAAATTATTATTATGCAACGCCATGAAGGACTAGCAAATGTAATGCAAGTTAATGCAATATGACGAATTAATTATACTTAAAAGATTGGGCATAATTGTAATGTCTTCACTAAAAAGGAGTCATTTATTCAGCATTAACTACTTGAAGTCAGATTACAACATAATTCTAAGTGTAATTACAGGTGTGAAAATGCATTCCTACATTGTACTCTTATGAATTTATTAAGATTCATCAGGAAGGATTAGTATAAACTTTGTAATAGATGCAATACTGGAAATATATTTGGGCAGTTGATCCACATGGCAAGCAGGTGAATGCTGGTGGCATTGAGCCACTTAGAGAATATGAGGTGAGGCATACAGTATAAACTATGAACTTATCTTGAGGGTATATTTTATACATATAACAAAAAATAAAAGGTAGAAAGTAATGGGTCGGGGACCAGCTAATACAGCATTTAATGCAAGCAAATTAAAATTAAAGTCTAAATAATTTTGGAAATAATCGCAGTCGATCTTGTCCTGCGACACCTCATCTTTTAAGTGCTTTCTTGAAGAATTCAGGGAGCTCTTTGCTTTTTAGATTCTGGTCAGGATTGATTTCCAGTGACCTCAGTTTTTAAGTAGTCAACAGGACAGAAGAGGCGGAACCTCTGGAGCAAAGCTAGGGGTGACATTAGCTGGCTTTGTCATCTGGGTTGTGGGCAAAAAGAGTTAGTGACTGCGCATCACCAGATGCCGGGTTGTAAATCCTTACCTTAGCAGTGTTGGCTGCATGCTCCCTACTTATGCACAATAAATATGTATTATTATATAACACTTTTCACCAAATTAGAAGAGGATTACTGGGAAGAAAGGTGGCCAAAGTATGTGTGCTGTTCCCCAGTGAAAATTGCTTCCTTCCCTTTTTGTACTGAAAT
The DNA here is from genome assembly GCF_900747795.2 of Erpetoichthys calabaricus. Taxonomy (NCBI): domain Eukaryota; kingdom Metazoa; phylum Chordata; class Cladistia; order Polypteriformes; family Polypteridae; genus Erpetoichthys; species Erpetoichthys calabaricus. Next base: position 79,822,913 of record NC_041402.2, read on the forward strand.
ACCATCAAAATACTGGAATCTCCTAGTGAATTATGATTTTAAGCAGATTTAGAATATGGCAGTTAACTATAGTGGTGTAGTGACCAGAGCCACTGCCTCACAGATCTAGAATCCTGTGTTCAAAGCCGGCCCTGATCACTGTTTAGATTTGCTTGAGTTCATCCAGCCACTTCCATCATAACAAAGAGATGCCTGTCAGATTGACTGATGATCCTGTATATTCAAGTATATGTGTGTTTGTGCTTGGGTTAGTGATTCTGCAATGTAACAAACTGAGGACCCATCCAAGTTTAATTACTGGCTTACATACATCCAGTGCTGTTAGACTGGGCTCCAGCATCCTGCTATCCTGAATTGGAAAAAAAAGTTCAGATAATGAATGAAAGAATGCATTGTTCTTAGAGAGGGGTTTCTTGTCCACAACTGGAAAGGTTACTGTGTTGAAATATTTCAACCTGACTATAGACTGATAGAGGATAAAGTTTCTAAAACAGATTACCAACCCCTTCCCTTTAACATCAATTTTTCTGAGATTCTTAAAATACTTATCTTGATCACTGCATGATCCACTTTCATAATTTACGTTGATGGATACTGCAGCCTCACAATTCCTCATTTCTGGGGTTAAATCCTGGCCATTGTGTCTGCATAGACATTTTTCCTGGATGATCTCGTTTTTGGGGACCTTATCCAGTGTTGGTTCCCTGCCTTGTGCCAGTCGCAGATTGTATAGTCTCTGGCACCATGACACTGAAGTGAATTAAGCAGGTTCGATAGTGGATATAGGATTTACTTCTTCAAACCTGCCCTGTGAAGAGCAAACTGACCATGACTATTTCTTGCACGGAAGGCCCCCTTAGACTCACCCTTTGTAGAACCACTGACTTAAATTACCCTATTAACTGTGAAAATTATTGTATAGTCTTTTATACCTTTTCCAGCAAAGACTTGGGAATGTTGGGTTCTTTACAGATACAAACACATAAAATTTTGAGTATTATTTGTTGAATTAGATTCTCATTATCTTTTATTGGGAAGTAGATGTATATCAAACAGGCTTAAGGCCAACTTAATACATACAGATAAACAGTTTTCTCATAATTCAAAAATATTTAAAACTTTTTGAATGGTGTGTGCTATTGTGCAATTGAGGTATTATTAGACACAATCTTGATCTCCAATGGCTTTGCACAACAAGTGCAAAGTAAAATAAGTATGCAGGACCCATTGGTGAAATGCAGTTAATAGCAAGTTGTCCCTACATGTTAACTTTCGTAAGTCACAGTAATCACATTTAATACAAGAGCAGTAAATAGAACAGCATATTTCTAACTTCTCTTATTGGAAATGTTTTATATAAAACTGACTTTCTCATGTAAACAACAACAATCAATAAGTGGAAAATATCAGTAACTACAAGTGTATACAATGAAGCAAACCTCTATAGTTTTTATTTACTTTAAAAAACTATTGACTATTACGGAACAGTGTCTGATAAGTAAAGTGCTTAGCATCCATTAAGAACTAACATATGAAAGACAAGTTCATGCTATATGATGAATTAATTATACTTAAGAGATTGGGCATAATTGTACCGTCTTAGCTAGAATGAGAGCATTTATTCAGCATTAATGGCTTGAAGCCACATTACTACATAATTACCTGTGTAATTACAGGTGTTAAAATGCATTTCTACATATCCACCGGCTAATATCTTTGTTTTATCATTCTGTTCCATGCCAGATGACATACTAACTGACAGACAGGTGCATGTTAAATAACATCTGCCACTGACCATACAGTTATACCACTAAGTAAACTGTGATTACTAAGTATATAGTAACAAACAGTACTAAAAAGAAAGAATAAAACTTTCTGTGTTAAGTATTTTAATATGTGACAAATGATAGGATGGGGCTAATGGTTATTAGCTTCACCAGCCACTTTAAAATGTATGCAATGTACTTATATTCTAACTTTTCCCCCACTTAATATGCCAGAAAGTCTGTTACAGCTACATGACATGACGGTAAAGAATCCATCTACTGGAAAAATCTGAAGAGCTGCCATTTCAATCAATGTAGCAAACCTGGGAGATGCAGACAGCAGTGTAGTGTTTTATACTCCACATGCATCGCACAGCCACCATATCCAGGCATTTGCTGCTGTGTAAATAATTAGTTTGTTTCATTCTTAAATGATTCGATTTTCATGGCTTCCTCTTTAACCATTCAACTGTCTCCCAGGAGACTGAGAAGTCTGCTCAGGTTATTGAAATCATACAGTAGCTGTGGCGCCAAAGGCACAGGCGTCTTTAGAAAATGCTTTCGATCATCCCCCTGCAGAAAATCTATGAAGAGAAAACTGAATGTACATCCTATCAAGTGCAGAAGAAACACGTGTCATAGGATTAGTCAATGTGAGTGCTTTTTTCTGACCCCAAAATATGTTGGAAAAAAGATCTGATGTAGTCTAACAAAAATGGATTTTAAAGAATAAAGCCAGAAAAGCTCTGCAGCATGAATTTTATCTATGCAGTGCCATAGGGTGAATAGTACTGTGTATTACTAGCATTCAGCACTTCCAAAAGTCTTCTATTTGGCCTAGAAAACAGGTGGCCAGGACAATACTGCAGCAAAAAAGTCTACCGTTGGCTATCTTATGTGAAAATTTCATAATTACTTTTCGGACATAAAATCATCTGTTTACATTTCAGAATTATTTTTTGCAAGTATATACATATATGTAGATATATGCATCTACATATGTGGCAGAGAGTTGAAGTCGTTTTGCAGAAAGAAAGCCAAAAACGACAGGCTTGTCTCACTAATATACAGTTGGTTTCCAAACTGCAAAGCATCAAGTAAGTGACGAAGAGATTTTGGCAATGTATAAACAGAGAAAAGGGGACAAAAGAAAAGACAACAAACAAAGCAATTAGAGTCTAGTGAATGAAAAGTCAAAATCTGAGAGAAAAAAGTAGAGAACAAAAGTTAAAATTTAAACAGAGCAAAAATGCTTACCACACATCTCTCGGGTAATTAACCTCATCCTCAACTTGGAAAGAACGGAAATTAAGAATAATGGAGTGGAGGGGGAGTTCTATTTTAAAGAAAGCAGGAAAGGCTGCTGATTTCATTTAGACTAGTCTGATGAACCATGTTAAGTTTAACGACCCAATAGGCCTTCCTACGTAGGAGGAAATTGTTGAAGTTCCCCGCTGGCAGCGTGGCTTCATGATTTTCTAAAACTGCATTTTTCATTGGGAAACGTGATGATTTAGTTCTAGAAACTAAAATTTGGGGGAATGTGTTTCAATGTTATTTTTATGTTTTGCAACATTTTATCCACTTATAACAATGGGTAATAGAAGAACAAAAAATAACTAACTTTATGCTATAATTCAATCTCTACGTACTGTATGTCTATGAGAACCTTATACAGTGGTGATATTGCCACCTATTATGCATCCAAGCAACTGCTGGAGTTAAGGGAAGGAAAATATCCAGACTTAAGAACATGAGATGTAATGGGTTGATATATTGGAACGGATGTTACGGACATGGTTAACAACAGCTTGAGGTCCAAGGCAAAAATCAGAACTGGACAGGAACACTCACTCACTCATGGTTAATTTTGAGCAGCCATTAAACCCAACCTGGTAAGATGTGGGAGTAAACAGTCTGAAAAACCTGATGAAAACACTGACAAAATGTACAAACTCTGCACACCGTAGGCAGTCTTTAGCTAAAGGATTTAAACCAAAGGCTCTACAGTGGCAAGAAACCAGCACTAAGCTTTCAGTAAAGATGCATTTTGCAAACATAAAAGAACTACTACTCTCAAAGCCCTTTTATTTCTAAATATTTTATTAGAAAAGCTATGTTATAGTTAAAACACAAAGCTACAAATGTTACTGAATGAAAACATCCACTTTTTGCTTCCTTATTTGCATCAGTTTGTCCATAGCCTAATAAAATAAAAGGAAAGGGAGTTTGAAATCTGAATAATCAGATGAGCTAAATGGCAAAATGACACAAAAGCTATGATAACAAAAAACTTCTGATTAAATTTCAAAAGACACAAAGCCCACATGATCTGGAATTTCAGAGACTGTAATTCTGGCCAATCTATCCAGTTAAGATAAACAAGATCTTGGACATAATGAAAACTATCAGGCACACAGGATATTCTGGAACATATTTAAAAATCTTGGATTTAACATGCACTCTCACACGTTTTTTTTTCTTTTAGTGTGGCTTGATTAATTTTTCCTCAAAAGTGTTAGAGCTCTTGTATTCAAAAAACTGTTTGTTTAGCAATTTGTCCTCTCCCAAATAATCTATATTAAATTGCTATATTTTCTTATCTAAATCATTGGTTCTCTGATAAAGAAATGATTCTTTCAAGCTTCGTTCACAGTTTTCCTACAATAGTTTGGTTTATATTTGCATTGTGAAAAATGTATTTCCTAAATAACACCATTTACGGTGTGTGTTTTTCGTGACTTTAGTGCTATGACACCGTCACCTTTTGGAAACACCTGAAGGATTACCATGGATTGGAGTTTTTGATTTTTTCATTTCATTTAATCTAAATGTGTTAGATTAACTGTTAAGTCAAAATTTACCCTGTATGAGTGTGAGTGCATTATACAGGAGGATCCAAAAAGAACCGAACACTTTAAAAAAATTACTCAGTATTACTCAGTAACTAAGCATCAGATGAATATCCATCCATCCATTTTCCAACCCGCTGAATCCGAACACAGGGTCATGGGGGTCTGCTGGTGCCAATCCCAGCCAACACAGGGCACAAGGCAGGAACCAATCCCGGGCAGGGTGCCAACCCACCGCAGGACACACACACACACCCACACACCAAGCACACCCTAGGGCCAATTTAGAATCGCCAATCCACCTAACCTGCATGTCTTTGGACTGTGGGAGAAAACCGGAGCGCCCAGAGGAAACCCACGCAGACACGGGGAGAACATGCAAACTCCATGCAGGGAGGACCCGGGAAGCGAACCCGGGTCTCCTAACTGCGAGGCAGCAGCGCTGCCCATCAGATGAATATGTAGGATAAATTACATTGCAGAGCTGACCTTTGATTTTTTTCCTTTCCTGATTTTGGTGCTTGAAAGTTGTACATGTTTACATCACCAGTGGGAATCACTGTTTATCATGAAGACTCAACAGGTTAAAGCACAGTGTATGTTGTAGCTCACTCTGTGCATGATACAGTAAACTATTCACGAGGCCATGACAACATTTGCACAGATGGAGCAAAAAGGGTGTGTTTGAAAGTGTTCAGTTCTTTTCAAAGGACCCAGCATTAAAAGGATTATTAGGAGTTTGTCCTACAATTGTCTAGTGACCCATTCTGGTTTTCTTATTTCTGTTTTTGCACTTATTTCAGCACTTATTGTTCTCTGGCTTCCCATTTTTCATCTGGAATAAATGGGCCCAGAAAATTGATATTTTCTAGACCCATTCCATTGATCATTGGAAAAACAGCAGTACCCAGTAGCATTTTGGAGCATGCCCCAATCCCCCCACAAATACATATTGTTACATATTACATTCTTTGTTGCATATTTGTTAAATATGACTGGTTTAAAGTCACAGAATATTATAGCACTCCACCATGCAGGTTATACCATTCATCTGATTCAGGGCTGCTGAGAGTAGGTATATACTTCAGAGATCGAGGCTAGAATCAGCCATGGATTAGGCATAGGTCCATCACATGGCCTACTCTAACATTCCTTTCAAAGGGCACTTTTTATTATTATAAAATGTGTTATTAGTGCTACCCTTGGTATTCAACACTCTTAGTATCATACTTTTAAAACCGTAGCCTTCTGTTCTAATCCAAATATCCTTGGTAAAATGTGACCCCCCCCCCCCCCACTTTGAGAGCTACACATCTACCTTTTTGAGTTCACATTAGTGTTTTAATAAACCATATGTATACATTTATATTATAGTCCCTTAATATAATAAAGTATCTATCATCTATAATTACTGCATTTCCAAACTGACCACATTAAATGTACATCATTTATGTTGTTGAACTATAAGCATTAAAACAAGTGATTTTTAGTTGAATCTAACTTGTACAAATGTAATATTTATATTTGTCAGGGAGAATGTTCTCACTTGAAAATTGACCAAATCTTTCTTGGAGATGGTTACTATATTTTTGTAAAGAAAAGTTTCACTGTAGATCATTCTTTACCTATTCATAATCTGTTTGGCTCAGGCTTTTACCAATGCATACATGTATACACAGGGAGGTGAATGCTCTATTAAATTACAGCATACTTCAGATGTATGGAGATAATGTCCACAAGAAGAACAAGACCAAAGCTGAAGAAGTGTATATAATGGAAAACAGTGATTGTCTGATAATATCCTGCATATACAGTACAATTCAGAGAGAAATGCTCCTTTTGCCATCTTTAACACAACTCCTGGATCATGAAAGTGTGAATGGCAGATCATGATAACTAATTTACATGTAAACTTATTTGACTTCTTTGACATATATAACACATTATTATTATATTTTTGCTCTCTATGGGAGTAGCTTGCCAAGTTAGTGGGGAGAACAGAACTATAGCCTTGGGGTTTACAATATGTGAACCACTCAGCCATAATGAAATTTTGATTGCTGAAACACCCTCAGTGTTAGAATTAGTCTTCATCAGGTGTTATCCTTTCATTTTTTTGGGTTTGCATACATAAAGTATTAATGAATTACACAATCTTCTGAATATAAGAATATCACAAACATATATAAAAGTAGTAAAGAATGTGTTGTAATCATTGTTGTGCTAATATACAAATACTGAAATATCCAGGTCATTTACTGTATATAAATCCGAGATGTCTGTTCACTTCGAATAACACTTCTTGCTACTGCAAGACTTCATTTATTCTCTTTGTAACAACCACTCTCTTGAAACCTCCCTCGATCCGAATGACAAAACCGTACCTCTTCATGTTTCCTCATGTTAATTGCTCTGTAGCTAACACCCACTTTATCCTTTTTTTTTTTTTTTTTGAGATGACAGAACTGACAGGCAATGCCCACTTCAATGCTAGTTTCATACCTAGCTATGCATTTAACATACTATATTAATACATGCTTTGAGATAATATTGAATAGGAAAGGTGATTACTGAATGAAATTAACAAACTTTTTATTTTTAATATCATTTATCTTGATTTTCCAGGATATTTAATACAATTTCATGTACAAAAGAACTAGGAAGGCTACAAGCTTTATTTCCACATCAGTTCAACTTCTTTTATGAACCTCTTTACACAAATCAAACTAACATTTATCACTGTTTCATCTGGCAATATTTACAAAAATGATTCATAAAATGTCATACTATATACAAAGACGAACAAAATTACTGGCTCTAATAGCAGAAACTATACATAATTTGAGTAACTAAGGTCACGTATCTGAAAAACCCTATACCCATATAATTTTTATGAAGATGAGAAGTAATTTAGTTTTCTTACTGATCCAACATTGAGACACGCATAGCTACACATTGATAATTCAGGTGCAATCATTGCCATACCGAAGAAGTGCAATGTTAAAAAAGCAATAACCAGTTAAGAATGATCTAAAATATATTGAAGTTAAAGTCCTTTATTTTCCAGCAGTTAATGGCAGCTTGTCTTCAGTTATCTCAATTCCTCTTGAAGTATATCAGGCCACGTTAAATCATCAGTGTATTCTAAAAACAAACTACTAGTCATTGACCACTAGGAAATATGTGCTACTGAGATAAGCTGTATAGTATTTATGGTGTTTAAATATATGAAAACTGCTCAGGGAGGATTATGGAATAAATGGTAGAAAATATGGCAGCTGCTGAAATAAATGCACACCATAAAAACCATTTAATAAACAGCAGTAATAGAGCCATTGCTATATAAAAATGAAAATGCCCTGACAAACATTAGCAAGATTCTTGACTGAAAATAACAGTGAATAAAAATTTCTTGAACACATTTTCAACTACGTCTGGTCTGCCTGATGCCTGTACGTGTTTGCAGCACATAAAAATGACAAACAAAGACTTCTGTGCTACACGATGCCAGAGAATGCACTTGTGCCCAGTACAGCTTAGTGTTAAAGGACCTGGCATACAACTCATGAAGCAGATATTTGTCTCTTATGCTTGGAGAATGGAAAAGCAAGCACATTTTTACATAAGTGCCACATGCAGCAGAACTGCTAAAGATCCTTAGTTTACAGTGATGATAAAATAACACAGAGAAAGAAAGTGAAATTTAGTACTAGTGGTACAGTGGCACTTCATTTTATGAATTGACCAGTGAAAATAAAAAGCAGCTTAAATAATATGTTTGGTGAATTTATACATATTTAAAAAAAATAGTGGAAGAGTAAAAATTGATTTAAGTTATTGTTGTAGAGCTATCCACTGCACAGAATATTTGTAAACAGCTTGTAGTAATTAATATACACTTATACTGAACATCACAAAAAGACAGTTTAACGTGCATCTGTATTCATAGATAAAGAACAAAAACAAAAGGGACCTTTCAAATGTAAAAACTAAACAGAATTGATCATATATTTACAAAGATACAAAAAAAACCAAAAAAAAAAAAAAAAAAAAAGGACAGGCCGATACTTCATTTTGAGTCAACGTCATTTGAATGGATTCTCTGTCTGTCTAAATTCAAGACGACTTTTTTTTTTTTTTTAATGCAAAGCTCTGTGATCCCTCACTAGACCCATGTTGGAAAGTCACCTTCACTACATCGTTTGCCAAAGCTTGATATTGCAAAAAATACAAATAACCATAAAACATAAACAAGTATCTTTCCACAAATGCAAAAAATTTGCTTCTCTCTCAAATGTGGCTTACAATTTATATACCACTCCTCCTCTGTATTTAGGGCTAGTATAATAATGTAAAAAAAAAAAATGACAGCAAAGGCTACTGGATGCCAGCAGACTATACTGTGCAATACATTTCTCAGTCTCACCAATATATAAATCTTTCAAACCCATACCAGAAGATAAATATGTACAGACAACATAGCTATGTAATGAATAGCACAGAGTTGTAAAACCAGCCAGCCAGTTTTTAACAGATCAATAAAGCAGTCGCCACTGTTACATAAATATGCCCAGGAAGACTCACTCCAAGCACATCACAAATGGCTTTCCGTTTCATGGCTTGATAGTAGTGTGCAGCTGGAGGAGACACTGCAGGCACGCTCTTGAAGTGTATTATTATTCTCCCATGTGTAGCTCACCACGCTGACCGTACCGGGTCCTCGAAATCTCACCATCTTCTCTGGCCTATGGCAAAGCACAACACATAGCCGATGGCCTAGAAGCATGAACTTTTTACGAAAACTGCGATTGAGCCAAAAGTAGACAATGCAGTTAAGGAAACCATTAGCACTGGGCAGCCAAACTGCAAAAAACTCTATCCACTCAGGAACAGCCTTTTGGGAAATTGCTGGGAAAAAATGAAAAACAAGACATATTATTGAGGCCTACAAGTGGTATAGCTGACAGTTTAGCATCTCATTGAAGGACAACTTTGCCATAGGCTTGGCAATTGAAAAATAACAATTACCAAGAAAACCAATGTAGAGTCTTCTTAGTGCAGCACAGCTAGGGAAAAAGCCACACTCCCCACAGAGTATGGCTGGCAGAGTTGTAAGGCCAACTGTTGTGATTTTGTATACTTATATAAGTGAGATTAACAATAGTAGGATTTCTTTGAAGCATGGTCTGAATATTTAATTTATTTCGAGATATTGCTCAAATAAAAATTTTTATAGCCATCTTTTCAACTGTAGTGTACACTAATAAATAACATCACTGTTCTGAATAACTAGATAAAGCTTACATGAGATATAGGTTTTACAATATTTATGTATTCATAGATTTAGTGTGCATTTATATAAATAATACTATTTTAGTTTATTCTATGAATATTTTTATTTGAGAATATCCTTATAATTTAAGAAATTTCTCCTTTAAAAAGACAAATATCCAAAGATTAATACAAATCAAGTCAGACTGAAAAAACGGAGGACAAGATCTTTCACACAACATCAATGTCACAATACAAGACTTCTGATTGGAGGGGATATCAAACTTGACAAATTGTTGACCTTGTTTCCCACAAATATCAGATTGTACAACAAGAAATCACTGGTGATGTAAAAATTGTACAAATTTGTATTTTTGTACAAGAGATTCTTATTCAAAGTTGATATGCTGGCTCCCTTTTCCTTAACAGCATTTTGTTTCAAGAAGTCAAATCAGCATTGTAAAAGCCATTTGCTACTTATTTAAGTTATATTAAATGTTTGCCTATATACAGTGCATCCGGAAAGTATTCACAGCGCATCACTTTTTCCACATTTTGTTATGTTACAGCCTTATTCCAAAATGGATTACATTCATTTTTTTCCTCAGAATTCTACACACAACACCCCATAATAACAACATGAAAAAGGTTTACTTGAAATTTTTGCAAATTTATTAAAAATAAAAAAATTGAGAAAGCACATGTACATAAGTATTCACAGCCTTTGCCATGAAGCTCAAAATTGAGCTCAGGTGCATCCTGTTTCCCCTGATCATCCTTGAGATATTTCTGTAGCTTAATTGGAGTCCACCTGTGCTAAATTCAGTTGATTGGACACAATTTGGAAAGGCACACACCTGTCTATATAAGGTCCCACAGTTGACAGCTCATGTCAGAGCACAAACCAAGCATGAAGTCAAAGGAATTGCCTATAGACCTCTGAGACAGGATTGTCTCGAGGCACAAATTGGGGAAGGTTACAGAAAAATTTCTGCTGCTTTGAAGGTCCCAATGAGCACAGTGGCCTCCATCAGCCGTAAGTGGAAGAAGTTCGAAACCACCAGGACTCTTCCTAGAGTTGGCTGGCCATCTAAACTGAGCAATCAGGGGAGAAGGGCCTTAGTCAGGGAGGTGACCAAGACCCCAATGGTCACTCTGTCAGAGCTCCAGAGATCCTCTCTTCACAGAGGAGAACCTTCCAGAAGGACAACCACCTCTACAGCAATCCACCAATCAGGCCTGTATGGTAAAGTGGCCAGACGGAAGCCACTCCTTAGTAAAAGGCACATGGCAGCCTGCCTGGAGTTTGCCAAAAGGCACCTGAAGGACTCTCAGACCATGAGAAAGAAAATTCTCTGGTCTGATGAGACAAAGATTGAACTCTTTGGTGTAAATGCCAGGCGTCACGTTTGGAGGAAACCAGGCACCGCTCATCACCAGGCCAATACCATCCCTACAGTGAAGCATGGTGTTGGCAGCATCATGCTGTGGGGATGTTTTTCAGCGGCAGGAATTGGGAGACTAGTCAGGATAAAGGGAAAGATGACTGCAGCAATGTACAGAGACATCTTGGATGAAAACCTGCTCCAAAGCGCTCTTGACCTCAGACTGGGGCGACAGTTCATCTTTCAGCAGGACAACGACCCTAAGCACACAGCCAAGATATCAAGGGAGTGGCTTCAGGACAACTCCGTGAATGTCCCTGAGTGGCCCAGCCAGAGCCCAGACTTGAATCTGATTGAACATCTCTGGAGAGATCTTAAAATGGCTGTGCACCGACGCTTCCCATCCAACCTGATGGAGCTTGAGAGGTGCTGCAATGAGGAATGGGCGAAACTGGCCAAGGATAGGTGTGCCAAGCTTGTGGCATCATATTCAAAAAGACTTGAGGCTGTAATTGCTGCCAAAGGTGCATCGACAAAGTATTGAGCAAAGGCTGTGAATACTTATATACATGTGATTTGAGTTTTTTGTATTTTTAATAAATTTGCAAAAACCTCAAGTAAACTTTTTTCACGTTGTCATTATGGGGTGTTGTGTGTAGAATTCTGAGGAAAAAAATAAATTTAATCCATTTTGGAATAAGGCTGTAACATAACAAAATGTGGAAAAAGTGATGCGCTATGAATACTTTCTGGATGCACTGTATAGTGCATAGTCTATGGGAGGTTCTTAAACCCCCACAAGCTGAATTGGATTGGTATATTCTATTTCTTGTCCCTCTGACTACAGATTAGTCTCGGTTAGTGACCTGCCTTGCCGTAAGTAAGGCATGGAGGGCACACAGTTTTAAATCTTGCCTTAATGTGCCCAATAGAATTTGACGTAATGTGCTCTATTAAACATACAGTGCCGCACGTTTAGAGTGCACTGAAGGCAAAGTAAAGCATCTTTAAGTATAGAAACTGAAGTTTGACAAGAAAAGCTAAGTTTAGAGGAGAGATTTTTTCCAATTTTTTTGCCTTCTATGTGTGTAACAACCTTTTTCTTTATTCGTGCGAACTGTTTGCTTTGAATTTTCATGAAACCTTTTAAAACAAACTTTTGCACTGAGAGATTTTTTTTCAGCACGCATTTGACTCTTGCTTGATTCTGCCTTACCTACCAGCAGCTACAAGCATTCATTAAGTCAATCAAAGACCTATTTTTCAATAATAATATACTGTGTTGTCCCTTTGTCTCAGTTCTAGGGGATAAAACCAACTTCAGTAAAATCTATGCTTTTTCAGTTACTTCAGCTATTAAATAAACTGCTGTGTTTTAATTTTACCAGAGTAAAAATTTGCTTCTTTACTAAACTGAAACCTAAGGCCATGTTGCCCCTACACTAATGTAACCTGAATAAAAGGTAACTTATATTATTTAACTAGCTACGAAAAGATAATACACAGTAAATTTGTGCAGTAATTGGTTTTGAAGTGATGGAGTTTTGCTGGAAGCAGATGAAACCTTTTGCATTTTTTTTCCTGGCAAAACTCAGACACCAGAATTTGACACATCAGTGCGAAACCATTGAATGGTGTTATGAAAGGGTGCCACTGAGCCATGCTGTCATGACATTTTGCTAGCATTTGCATGGTGAAAGTGCACCCAAATGCCTTGATAACAGATTAAGGATGATCAAAACTGACAGCTGACATTACATCCAAGTATCCCTTTTCATTACTTTATAGAATCCATTAAAATTTCAAGAGAAGCATGGTGGCACAATGACTACAGGTTTTCTTTACAGTTCTTTACGCTCTCTTCCTTTTCATATTTCTTAGACCTATTTTACAAAAAGAAGGCAGAGTGGCACAGTTGGTAGGTATGCATGAAGGCTTACAGATCCACTGTCATGTGTTCAAATCTCATACCTGTTAGTCTGTGTAGAGCTTGCAAGTTCTCTTCCATGTCTGCATGAGTTAGGATAATGGACAATGCCAGATTGGTCCTGAGTGAGTATGAGTGTGTTTTTGATGTTCTACAAGGGAGGTGTTTACTCTCCAGAGGCAGTACGCTGCCTTGCACGCAGTTCTTCGAGGATAAGTTCAGTCTCCTTGTGACCCTGAAGGTTCTTAAAATCTGATAATTGATATAAAATATACACAAGTGTTTTTTGATACACTTGTAGGAGTTTCTATAATTTCATAAAAACACCTACATAAAATATTGTACATATTATAGTGCCTTTCTGCAGTGAGCATCATATCACAATGTTTACAGATATAGTTATTTAAAAAAAAAAAAAATGGTGACTTACTATAGTAATTGGCACTACTCACGGACAGGCACTAAGTCATACACTGAGATAAAATCGGCAGCTACGTTGCTTAAAATACCGCACCTTAGCTACTGCACCTTGCATTAACAGAAGTCATAAAAAAAAAAAAAAAAACAACCTTTCACTGTACTATGGTGCTAATGTTTTAATACTGATCTACAAAATGATTTGATTACCTAAGAAAGTTAATGACAAGAATTTTGTTAGAAACACTTGGAGTATATACATTAACCCAATATAGTAATGAAAGTTTGGATTTTCGTAGGGGAAAAATGCTAATTAAATAGCATTTCAGACCTATTAAATCTGTGACTTTATTTTCGTAACATTGTTTTGTTTTGGTTTTTTTTGTTCAGCAAGTATATTAAAAGCTGAAATTGCAAAAAAGTTCAGTTAAAATAAAAAAAAATTGATAATTAAACATGTACATTAGGATAGTTACTGATTTGCAGTGTGTGGGACAGATGAATTGATTCCAGTGGCCTGGGATGCCTCCTAAACAAAACACATGTATTTTCCCCAATATTCTTATTAACAGCTTACTTGGATAATTTTAATGTTCCCTAACTGTGGCTATTTTTATTTTCTAAAATTTTACTGTGCATGTTTCAGCATTGGTCTGAAACCTCATCCATCCAGATAAAGGGCTTCTAAAGAGCAGATAGCCTGTGCAAGTTAACCACTTGTACTGCAGCAAAGGAATTTTGTGAGAAAAGCAACATCCTGTAACCAGTGAATTTTCACTATATCACCATCAAGCAAGTTCAAACCTGAAAGACCATAGGTTGTTGATTATTCAGACATTTAATCTATGCATAATATTAAAATATTTATGTTCTAGCCAAGTCTGAATTCAGACATAACTGGCAGTATATGTAGCTTTTAAGAAAATACATATGGATTGCACCGTTTGTGTTTTTGTTTGTATGGTTGCATTCATTCCCGAGTTTAAGCGGATTCTTCTTTGGATTCACACATTGTCTTTCATTTGGATGTGTTCAACACATCTGAATAAAGCTTTCCGATTTAAAATACCAGAAAAATATTTATCAGAATCGGAAAACTTTACAATCAGTGCTGCCAACTGTTCTGAATGTAGAATTACTTCAGTGGGAAATTTAAACAAATACAGACTCGGACTAGTCATTTATTACCCTCAGGGGTCTGACAAATAAGAACCTACAGCTTTCTAAGGCAGAACTTGCTTGGTGGTGTTCTTAAACTGAAATAAAGTGCGGAATTTATGATTGTAATAAGTGCAGTACTTAGAAAAAAGAATCAGGTGCCAGAGTTTACAATCATGAACCCAATCCCTGCCCCACCTTACCTGTGTAAATAATGGTGACCATGCAGGGAGCCCAGCAAGTATAATACACGATCATGACGGGCACTAGGACTCGTGAGGCAGAGTCTGGTCCAGCCCTAATTCGAAACTCGTGGTTTTTAAACATATTCCTCTGCCTCCTTGCTGCAAACCACAGACGAAGGTTGGCCATAGTCATAATGATAGAACAGGGGAAAAAGATAAGGCCGGTAAGAGTCAGGGAATAGGCAACGTTGCTCGAATAGTCCGGGTTGCATACTAAAGACGCGCTGGAAAAATACACCCGGACAAATCCCCCGGGGATTGAAATTGGAAACAGGAGCACGGGAGGAAGGAACCAGGCAGCGGCGATCAGGCTGCGAATTCTGTTCTTGGTCATCAATGAGGTATAGTGCAAGGGGTAGAACACGGCAACGTATCTCTCCAGACTAATGGTGGCCAGTGCATACATACAAGAGGCAAATATAGACGAGTTGAAAAAAGCAACGATGTGACAGTAGGAATCGGGTTCCTCGCTGTAATCCTTCACCAAACTCCCGTAAAGGTTTAGGGGGACGACGATGAGAGCCAAGGCAGCGTCTGCCCCGGTCAGGGAGATCAAGAAATATCGTGTATTTTTGGACCAGCCAGCCACGGATGAAGCGATCACCATGATTACGGCCATGTTACCCAAAATAATTAGGGTGCCCAACACCGATATAATGCCAATTTTGACTGAGCGGTGAGACGTGTCTAAATGCTGGAGGTACGCAGAGCGGTTTACTTCTAGTTCGTTCTCGCGGTAGGCCGCCTCATCTACTGGCCATGTATAATTCATGGTAATGGACGTGTCTGTCGTCATCTCTGAGCTGGTCAAGCCGTTGGTGTTTAAAAAAAGTAAAGGAAACTTTAAAAACAGCCCACAGTGCAGCAAAACAAACAAAAAAAAAAAAAAACACTCAAGACCGGAGAACAAACGATCAGGACGTAACAGAACACAAAACGCACACATAAAAAAGAAGAGAGTGTCTTTCAGAGTTCATTTGTCTATTACAAAACCATCGTTCTAAATCGAATGAGTAAAACAATGCAGAACAGGCACCTGAGTTAGATATACTCATTAGCGGCCTGTCCTGCTAATTGACCGCGTCCATCAGTAGCCCGAAAACCAAGGTGAGAACATATCAGGGCGCTCACGGAAAAAATACATAAAAAATGAGGAATTCCACGTAGTCAAAAAGAATTCCAGAGGGAAAGAGCATAGTTTTAAAATATGTGTGTTTGCTCTGATAGAGTAATATAAAACTAATAATTAACAAAACGTTTTCTGCTTTATTATTTTACCTGGATGTGATATTAAAGTAGTTTACTGTTTTAATAGATGTCAACAATATACAAAAAGCTCTTTATACAGTTATTGGTGTCTCATCATGACACATTAAACTAAACGTTAGACATCCTAGAGTATTACTATGTTTTGAAAAATAGAAACAAAATCATCATTTAAAAGATCCAGGATGAATCTGAGTTGTGGCTTTCTAACTTACAGTAGGTTCTTGTTTAAATCCATTTTTCTTATGCTTACTGTGAGCCCTTTTGGATCAAAACTTTGAACTCACATCCATCTTAATTAAATAATAGTTTTATAACATTAAAAAAAATCTATATGATGAACCACCATAGTTACACAGAAGAGAAGGTCCTATACTGTATTTAGTACATATGCAACAGTTAACCAGTTTACTAAATAATATAGTACCATTAAGATAATCCATTATTGAGTCCACAATACACTTTTATCATTTTAAGGGAGCTGTAGTATCATGTATAAGGCAAGTACCATTAGTGAGGATGTTTCATATCTTGAAATTTGAAAGGAAAAATAGAGTACCTAATGGAAAAACACAAAAGGAACGAAATAAACATGAAAACTTTATAAGAACAGATAAGGTTAGGTAGGTTTCATTATCACAGAAGAAAGTCTGTTTGTAGCAGGAATGTACAAATATAAAGGATTTTTACACAAATACAAGAACAGACATCCACTTTTAGCAATCCCATCACAAACTTAGAATTCTTACATATAAGAATATTATATTCTAACCATATGCTGTAAAAAATGTAGAATTCTGAATATGAAATGCCTATAGCAGAAAAGAATCCTTAAACATACTGCTTTTGACACTTTTGGAATCTTGAATGCTTAACTTGAGGCCAACAGCTGAAACTTTGGAAACAAAGTGGAGCAGGATTTGAATCCAGTTTCCTGGTGCAGTGAGGCAACAGTAAATCGATGATAAGTTATTATTTTCTTAGGGTTCTTAACAAACTTTAGAGTTAAGAAGGTTACTTGCTGTTAATTTTGTCTAAATATAGTTACTTTTCCAATTGCCTTAGAAGAAGGTATAATTTGTACTTCCGTAAATGTTCATGCAATGGTAATTACATGAGAAACGTTTTTTCCTATTATACTATACAATGTGTTTCAAATTCCAGTTAAATTATTTTAGAACTGCTTGTTCTACATTCAGAAAAAAATTATGAGACATTATACATCCTTGTAATTTAAATTCTTTTTTGTTATAACAGTTACTTTTCAATGAACAATGTATGTTGAACATAAGGATGCTTCTGTTAATGTGTCAAGTGTTTCATTTAACAACATATCTTGTCCATTTATATTTTGTTCTATGTGCAGTCAGAACAGTGTGTTAAAAACGAGGACATGACAATAACAAAACAGGTTAAAAAATGTATCATTAGGAGCCTACAGTAGTTAACTCCAAAGTCCAAAGTTGGAGCATTTTAATTTTTTTAGCTACATCATCAAATAGTCAGTTATTACATTTTTGTTTATTAAATGTTTTTGTAACAGTTATATACAAAAAAACCAGTGATAATAGAATGCAATGTACATATGTTAGTAGAATACATTAAATAAGCTACAAAAATTTACAATATCATCTAGTTAAAAATATAGCTAGGTTTGTGGTAGTTTTAATAGTGGCTCAAAGGCCTTTAATAGCAGCAGATATTTAACTCAAGTGATGCAAAAAGGGCATCAGTTGATATCCTATTGATGCTGTTGGCATTTGACTAACTTGTATCAGGAACCTATTTTGTCATCAGGAGTGGTTGTCCTTGAAGAATACAAGAACAAATTTTCAACAAAATCAGTCTTCTGGGAACCAAGTTGTTTCATGCAGACAGACAGACAGACACGTCAAAGAGAGTAATGCTTATTGGATTATATGCCAACACTTAAAGCCTATCACATCTAGAGTATACTGTATTAATGTTTGTGACTTCCCAAAAGAAAATCAGTTGCTTCAGTTCCAGAATGCAGTGATTTACACATGTACCTACCTACTGCATTAGAAAAAAATGCTCACCAAATTCTTGTATGTTTATGAAACTGCTAGTTTTCTGTATCATTAGATTGTACATATCCACAGTATCTAACCACTTACTAGACTGCGTGTCCTAGTAACTCTCATTGTGTTAACAAGCTATTGAAGTTAGAGAGGATTTCAGCAACAAATTTTTACTTTTGCTGGGGGAATCACTGTCATTCTTTATGCGGTTATGAGATGCAGTCACTTCATTGTGACCTATGCTAGATGTACTTACACCTTAGGCTGAAGACAGCCAGGGAATTCATATCAGATTATTCATTTAAGCATCTGACAAAAATATATAATATCAAACCAGGGTGCTACAGCAAACTCAGAAAGTTTTTATATAGGCCTACTCATAACCATTTAGCACACGCATGACCAAGCAAAATAATTATCCCATATATAGAAAAATAAGTCAAACACAAAAACTACAATTCAAATATGGACACAGTCTAATGTGTTTTTTGACTCAGTACAGATACCACAGCTAGATACTCTTAGTGCTGTGGAATCAGATTGACCTCTGACCCTCTCAGAATTACAAGATGCTGTAAACTAATTTCAAAGTGGGAAAGCAGCCGGCCCTGATGGCTAGCCAGTGGAATTTTATAAAAAAAATTCAAATAAGTTAGCTCCACTATTATTAGAAACAATTATAGAAGCTAAAGACAACAAAATTGTACCTCAAACTTTTCACCAAGCATTAATTTCTGTCTTTCCTAAGAAAAATAAGTACTTACTACAATGTGCATCATATAAACCAATTTTACTTCTGAATAATGACATTAAGATACTCTCCAAAGTTCTAGCTGGACGGCTTGAGAAAGTGCTTCCTTCTGTAATATCACAAGACCAAACTGGATTTATTAAAGGGAGACACTTACCTTCTAATTTTCAATGTTTGTTTAACATAATATATTCACCCATTAAATCTAACACCCCAGAGATCTTGCTATCTTTGGCTGCAGAAAAAGCATTTGATATAGTTGAATGGGACTACCTATTACACCACATTGCACAAATTTGGGTTTGGCCCAAACAGATGTGCATGGATCAAACTACTGTATACTCATCCAGATGCCTCAGTTCATATTAACAATATTTGTTTCGGACTTCTTCAAACTAGAATGCGGTACTTGACAAGGATGTCCCCTATCACCATTGCTCCTTGCAAGCACCATTGAGTCATTGGCTGTTCATTTTCAAAATGCATCAGAGCTAAAGGGGATTTTCCTAGAAAGACTGGAACAGAGAATATCACTATATGCACATGATATGCTTCTGTATGTGTACACTGTACATATCTGAGCCACACAATTCTGTGCCAGTACTCCTAAAAGCACTAGAAGATTTTCAAAAGATACCTGGACTCAAAATTAATTTGAATAAAATTGTGGTTTTCCAGTGAACTCCCTACCACACAATATCTATCTATCTATCTATCTATCTATCTATCTATCTATCTATCTATCTATCTATCTATCTATCTATCTATCTATCTATCTATCTATCTATCTATCTATCTATCTATCTATCTATCTATCTATTAGATTGGACACCTTCCCATTTATCATAGCAGATCAGTTTAAATATCTAGGGGTAAATACCACAAGTAAATATAAAGCTTTTTTTCAACAAAATTTTCTTGTTTGCATGGAAAAAATTAAACAAGATGTGAATAGATGGTCCACTCTCCATCTTACATTAGCAGGGAGAATCACCACTGTTAAGATGAACATCCTTCCCAAGCTTCTTTTTCTTTTTCAAACAATCCCCATATACATTAACAAATCTTTTTTTAAGAAATTAAATTCAATCATAACTTCATTTATTTGGAATTCGAAACATCCAAGCATCCAATGGATGACTCTTTCAACTTTATTACTGGGCAGAAAAAGTACAGGCCATAAATATCTGGGACCTCATTTATAACACCTTTCATAGAATTCACACTAAAACATGGAGTATGGACAAAACTAGAAATGTGTGTACGCACAAAAAAAAATTCAGATGCCTAAGCAAATTTCCATGCATATTCCTTTTTTAAATTCCAATGAATGTGAAATTTAATGCAAATGCACGAGCCTACAGCCACACCCTGACTCCTCCCAGAATTTTGCATATTTGAATGTGCAAATCAATATAAATAGCCTTCAGTTCAGTGTTTTGTTAAAAGACAATGGCAAAAGCACAGGGAAAAATGAAGAATTTCAGCGAATGCAACATGGAGGTCCAGCTCATTGAAATGAAGGTAAGGAAAAACAACAAAAAGAAATTGAAGGAGTGTCATAGTCTGGCGAAGACACCCAAAAGTTCGGGTTTAGAAAGTCGCACAGTGCCCAAAATAAAAAAGAAGTGGTCAAATATCAAAGTTGACATGAAAAGGCAAGTGTATGAATGTCATATGGAAGTGTTTTAGAGCCACAGAGAAGAAAAAAAAGGTCTATGTCAAGATTAAAGTTGAAATGTCTACTTTAATTTTGAAATTTCCACTTTAACCTCGTAGTTTATTTTGTCATTAAAGTAGAATGTCATAAACCTCATCTTAAAATCAATGTTTAATTTATTTGATTTTCTTAAATCCCATTGTAACTAAAGTAGCATGTTAAATGCTTTGTATTCTAAGTGTTCCCCAACCCAGTTGTGAATTCCTCAGTGCTTCTTAACTGGGCTTTCTCTTACGACAACAACAACAACAACATTTATTTATATAGCACATTTTCATACAAAAATTAGCTCAAAGTGCTTTACATAATTAAGAGAAGAAAAATAAAAGACAAAATAAGAAATTAAAATAAGACAACATTAGTTAACATAGAAAGGAGTAAGGTCCGATGGCCAGGGTGGACAGAAAAAACAAAAAAAAACTCCAGAAGGCTGGAGAAAAAATAAAATCTGTAGGGGTTCCAGGCCACGAGACCGCCCAGTCCCCTCTGGGCATTCTACCTAACATAAATGAAATAGTCCTCTTTGTAGTTCGGGTTTTTCACGGAGTCACTTGATGCTGATGGTCATACAGACTTCTGGCTTTTAATCCATCCATCATTGTTGGAACATCATGGTGCTTTGGGTAGGACACCGGAAAAGGAAACAGAAGAGAGAGTAGGGGTTAGTACAGATTTTGAATGAATAGTTATTATAATGAATTGGATATACAGAGTATCAGGATTAAATTACAGTGAAGTTATGAGAAGGCCATGTTAAAATAATGTGTTTTCAGTAGTTTTGTAAAGTGCTCCACTGTATTAGCCTGGCGAATTCCTACTGGCAGGCTATTCCAGATTTTAGGTGCATAACAGCAGAAGGCCGCCTCACCACTTCTTTTAAGTTTTGCTCTTGGAATTCTAAGGAGACACTCAGTTGAGGATCTGAGGTTACGATTTGGAATATAAGGTGTCAGACATTCCGATATATAAGCCGGGGTGAGATTATTTAAAGCTTTATAAACCATAAGCAGAATTTTAAAGTCAATTCTGAATGACACAGGTAACCAGTGTAGTGACATCAAAACTGGAGAAATGTGTTCGGATTTTCTTTTCCTGGTAAGGATTCTAGAAGCTGCATTCTGCACTAGTTGCAAACGATTGATGTCTTTTTTGGGTAGACCTGAGAGGAGTGCGTTACAGTAATCTAGCTGACTGAAAACAAACGCATGAACTAATTTCTCTGCATCTTTCGATGATATAAGAGGTCTAACTTTTGCTATGTTTCTTAGGTGAAAAAATGCTGTCCTAGTGATCTGATTAATATGTGATTTAAAATTCAGATTACAATCAACGGTTACCCCTAAGCTTTTTACCTCCGATTTGACTTTTAATCCTAATGCATCCAGTTTATTTCTAATAGCCTCATTGTATCCATTATTGCCAATCACTAAGATTTCGTTTTTTTCTTTATTTAATTTGAGAAAGTTACTGTTCATCCATTCTGAGATACAAGTTAGACATTGTGTTAGCGAATCAAGAGATTTGGGGTCATCAGGTGCTATTGATAAATACAGCTGTGTGTCATCAGCATAGCTGTGGTAGCTCACGTTGTGCCCTGAGATAATCTGACCTAATGGAAGCATGTAGATTGAGAAGAGCAGTGGACCCAGGATAGAGCCTTGTGGAACACCATATAGAATATCATGTGTCTTTGAATTATAATTACCACAACTAACAAAGAATTTTCTCCCTGCCAGGTAGGATTCAAACCAATTTAAGACACTGCCAGAGAGGCCCACCCATTGACTAAGGCGATTCTTAAGAATATTATGATCAATGGTGTCAAATGCGGCACTCAGATCTAAGAGGATGAGAACAGATAAATGGCCTCTGTCTGCATTTACCCGCAAGTCATTTACTACTTTAACGAGTGCAGTTTCTGTGCTGTGATTTGTTCTAAAACCTGACTGAAATTTATCAAGAATAGCATGTTTATTGAGGTGTTCATTTAACTGTATAATGACTGCCTTCTCTAGAATTTTACTTAAGAAAGGCAGGTTAGAGATGGGTCTATAATTTTCAAGAGCAGAGGGATCGAGATTATTTTTCTTAAGTAGGGGTTTAACTACCGCAGTCTTAAGATAGTCTGGGAAGACCCCCGTATCTAATGACGAATTTACTATGTCAAGAACATTATCAATAAGCACGCCCGATACTTCTTTGAAAAAATTTGTTGGTATTGGGTCAAGAGCACAGGTGGAGGGTTTCATTTGAGAAATTATTTTCTGTAAATCAGGTAAATCTATCCTAGTGAAAGACTTTAATTTGTTTATTATGGGGTACTGGGGTTTAGGAGGATCCTTAGTGTTGGGGAGATATACTATGTTATTTCTAATATCATTAATTTTCTGATTGCAAAATACAGTGATAGCCTCACAGGTTTTACTGGAAGTACTTAGGAGGCATTCCTTTGAGTTACCTGGGTTTAACAGATGATCAATTGTCGAAAATAAGACTCTGGGATTACTAGCATTGTTATTTATAATCTTAGAGAAATAGCAGCGCCTCTCAAGATGGACTGTGTTATTGTATTCTGTTATTTTAACTTTTAATATTTCATAGTCAATAGTTAGTTTAGTTTTCCTCCATTTACGCTCAGCTCTACGGCATGTTCTCTTTAAATCAGACACTCTTTGAGTCTTCCATGGTATAACAATGCTAGAAGATTTTTTAACTGTCTTTTCAGGTGCAACTAAGTCAACAGCAGCCCTCACTTTAGTATTAAATCTTTCCACCTTACTATTTACATTCTCCTCGCTATTATAGTTGGCACTATAAACGGACTGATTGGTTAGAATGTTTAAAAGTTTTAAAGCTGCTGATGAGTCAAAGAAGCGTTTTTTAACAATATGCTTCTCATGAGTGTTTTCTATCATTATTTCTATATTAAAGAGTAGAAGAAAATGGTCTGATAGACCAATATCAATGACCTGCTTTATATCAACTTTTAGTCTTTTAGTAATTACTAAGTCTAACGTATGACCTGCTTTATGTGTAGGCTGATTAACGAGCTGTCTCAAATCAAAAGAGTCCAGGAGGTTCATAAATTCTTTTACTTTTTGGTCACATTGATTATCTATATGAAAATTAAAGTCGCTGACTATTAAGAGTGTGTCATAGTTCATAATTAAGATTGACATCAAGTCAGAGAATTCCTCAAAGAAAGACGCGTTGAATTTTGGAGGTCTATACACGGATAATACTAGAACGTGAGAATCTCCCTGAATAATAATGGCGAGATACTCAAAAGACTTGAATTTACCAAAACTGATATTTTTACATTTTAACCTGCTTGAGTAAATGTTTGCTAGTCCTCCACCTCTCTTTCCTTGGCGATCAGCACGAGTAAAACTGTAATCCGGAGGCGCAGATTCGATTAAAACAGCTGCGCCATCTGAGCTAAGCCACGTTTCACTTAGTGCAATAAAATCTATTTTTTTATCTATACATATTAATAAAAGGCAAAGCCCTCACTGACTGACTGACTGACTGACTGACTGACTGACTCATCACTAATTCTCGAACTTCCCGTGTAGGTGGAAGGCTGAAATTTGGCAGGCTCATTCCTTACAGCTTACTTACAAAAGTTAGGCAGGTTTCATTTCGAAATTCTACGTGTAATGGTCATAACTGGAACATGTTTTTTGTCCATATACTCTAATGGAGGAGGCGGAGTCACGTATCGTGTCATCACGCCTCCTACGTAATCACGTGAACTAAAAACAAGGAAGAGATTTACAGCACGAGTCAAACGCAGGAACGAAGGTAAATGACGTTAATTTTTGACTGTCTTTTAATACTGTGTAAGCATACATATTAACACATGTGCAATTAAACGTGTACATTTACGGTATGATTTCTCAGGCTTAAAAGCTCGCCTTTTATCAAACGCGGGAACAAAGGTAACTGACGTTGTTCACTGTCTTTTAATACTGTGTAACCATACATATTAACACATGTGCAATTAAACGTGTGCATTTACGGGGTGATTTCTCAGGCTTAAAAGCTCGCCTTTTACTAAAAAGGTAAATGCAAAACTATTTTCAATCATTCTATG